>NC_139974.1:20760502-21360502 GCF_963993115.1 Abramis brama
GGGAGCTCTTAGTGGTTGCTAGGGTGCTGGAACTGGTTGCTAGGGTGTGGCTATGAAGATTTTAGGCCATAACTTATTGGCTGCTTGATAATATAAATCCTCTGAGGGAGAGAGAGAGGGAGAGACGCAGGGGTGTCAGGCCCTTTGGAGTGGTGTGTGTGTGAAAACGTCGGTTGGGATTCAAATATTTTTAGAACTCCCAATGTAAAGTCAATGGGACTTTTTTGGCCGCTTTTTCGTCCGCTGTGCGAACATCGTACACCCGATCGCTTAGAAAAGTCATAGCACACCTCTCCTCAATGAGCCGGTCGATTTGATGCCTCACTCATAGGTCTGTGACAAACGGTGCGGGGCGAGTTTCGCGCCAAACTTTGTCCAGAATAATAAGAATAAGAATAATAACTAGATGCAAAAGTTCGTCAAGACAAACTTTAAGTTGGCTTGAGAAAGTTTGGACCAGAAAGTTTGAAGAAGTTTAAAGTAGTTTGAAGATTAAAGTAGTTTAAAGTTTAATTTAGTTTAAAGTTTAAATTAGTTGAAAGTTTAAAATAGTTTGAAGTTTAATGTAGTTTAAAGTTTAAATTAGTTTAAAGTTTAAAATAGTTTGAAGTTGAATTTAGTTTAAAGTTTAATTTAGTTTAAAGTTTAAATTAGTTAAAAGTTTTAATTAGTTTAAAGTTTAAATTAGTTTGAATTTTAAAGTAGTTTTAAGTTTAAAGTAGTTAGAAGTTTAAAGTAGTTTTAAGTTTAAATTAGTTAGAAGATTAAAATAGTTTAAAGTTTAAATTAGTTTGAAGTTTAAAATAGTTTAAAGTTTAAATTAGTTTAAAGTTTAAAGTAGTTTTAAAAATATATAGCCTACTGGTTCTCTGTTGAATCTTACCCCTCAAAATATCTATGCATTGTATAAGTCAGTAGATGCAAAATGATTATAGTTGTCAAATGCATCAGGTATATGTTCTATACATTTCTATTGGACTTTTTTTGTTAAAGCTGAAGTTGGCAAGATTATTTTGATCATATTCACTGAAACCGACACTATGCTCCGACAGAACAGCATAAATCAGCCGGTTTTAGAAAAAAAAAAAAAAAAAAACGCGCTTCTACCTCCACCTGGAGCTTGTTATTTGTTTAGCAAACATCCACCGCTCCGGTTCTTCTGGTCCAATCAGCGCAGGGCTGTGTGAGATCTGACTTCCAATCACAGTTCACAAGCCACAGATACCCCGAAGATTAGATTAGATTGTACGAAGCGTGATGGCGGAGAGAAAATCTAACAAGCTTCCAATTCCTCGGTTATACAACCACAGCTAGGAGGTCAAAAACACCCAAAAAAAGAAAATGATACTTCGATGCTGAAGAAAAGGGTGAGTTCACAAAAAATCGGGTAGGCCTACACACGCCCTGACAAGCACGTACTCGGGAGGGTGCTAGGTGGTAGTGGGGGTGTGAGAGTTGTAAACATACAAAAAATAAAAAGCAGAAAGCACATAAACATTTAAATGGTTATTATGGCAACAATATGTGATACAATTTTTAAATATGTAGGCTAGGCTATTAAAGGCTATTATAGTTTGGATTATTTTTTAATAATGAGTCCTAATAAATGCAATTTCAACTATTTCTGAAGTGCTTCTTTTATCAAGAACACCACTTTCTCACATAATGCAGTGAAACCCCTGGACCAGAGAACAGATTCTCGAGCCATTGATATCAACCAATTCAGCACCACCGTCACGGACAGCACCTGAAAACGTCGCACGTAAGATAAGAAGGTATATCTTAAGCAGCTTCCTACGGTATGGTTCGGGGAACACGCCTAGCAATGGTAGGCTATACCTTTAGTTAAGTTATACCAGGCACGGATTAACGCACGGACCTGCAGGGGGCCCTGTCAAATTTATATTAGGCTAGGCTATTTTCAAATAATTATTATTATTCATTTATTTCCTCAGTAAAATTGTGTTGAATATTGTGGAATAATGTGATTTTTTTTGTGTGCAGTTTCTCAAAGTATTAACTGGTAAATAAATCACATAAATAATTTTAATGTATTGCTGCGCTGTTGAGAGGGACATCTATAGCCGAGTGATAGAAGACTTTACTAGAAAACAAAACAAAAATGAGTTTAAAAGCACAACAGTGTTAATACTACTCACAATCAAGTGATCAAAATGCCTGATTTGGTGAATGACAGTTAGACATGAACTACTTGTCTGTCAGTCATATAATGCAGGTCTAAGGTCACCACCTCAAAGAGCATGGGAGAAGTCCAAATTAAACAATTTTCAAATCCAAAAGAAAACGAACAGTATTTATCGTTTTTACCTCTTGTAGCCTACACTTTCCGGCGCTTGCGCAGACTAAGCCAGAACGCGCGCACAAGTCACAGAAGGGCCCTCAGATCACTTGGACGTCGTTGTGTAGAGGTAAAAACAATATAAATACTGTTCGTTTTCTAACACAAACTGCTCGTTTCGTGTCTTAGGCCATCAATGTTTACTTACGATGGGGAATTGATTAATTTGGACTTCTCTGTGCATGCTCTTTGAGGTGATGACCATAGACCTGCATTATATGACTGACAGACAAGAACGGTTTTACCTAAAAATATCAAAAGTGAAACTACTAGCGGAAACAGACACCTACATCTTGGATGCCCTTGAGCTAAAGCATACCAACATTTTATTTCAAAGTGAACTATGCCTTTAACGCATGTAGAAAAACGTAGAAATGTAAATTATTCATGGAATTTTCTCCTGTTATATGATTCTGAGAGTTTTTTTTAGATGTTGATAAATAAACCAATTTGTGGTGTGAAAGTACAGAATGTTCTGTGCATTCTATCCCGCTTATAAGTAGGCTACCATTGTCACTCAGGGCTGGGTCCGGACCGCTGTATTTTTTTGTAGGCTATATAATGAAGGTTGTGAAATAATACCCTAATTTTAACTCTTAATATGGGGCGGGTGGCAATGATTCGCACATCGCGTCCACGAGTCGCGAGTCTCGCGATGATTACCGACCTTCTCATCTGAGCTGCTTCAGCACTCAAACAGTGAGTGACCAGATGACCAATCATATCACAGCTGGCGAGCTTTATGTTCACAGAAGCGCGAGCCGAGCACGAATTCCAGCGTTAACTGAAGCGTGAAGCACGTCGGTTGGAATTAGCTGAACGGGCATACAGTGCGAGATAAGAGGCAAAACAGCTGTTTTAAGATAGAAGCGACAGACCGTAATAATCAGTTTGCAAAGAACCAAGAATCAGTTTCAAGCTCAGCTTTGGGAAAGGAAGATATACAAGATAAAGAGAATGAGAGATGGAGAGATGCGAGAGGAAGAGCAGGTATGCACAAGGCCAGACTTACCATTGGGCTTGACTGGGCTCAAGCCTATGGGCCCCGCCCAATAGGGGGCCCCGCCCGTTTACGTTAGATTTTTTCAATAATATGTCAGTCATTTAATTTTTCATTTAAAATTTGTTGATTGGTCTAGCATTGTTACCTGGCCCTGCCCTGCAATGAAAAATGTAATTTAATTAGCTAAATTAAATGTCAGTCATCTTGAGGTTTGCTGATTATTGGCAGTTACGTAGTGCCTCGTTTACTGCCGAACCGTCTGCATTAGACAGCCGCGTTTCCATTACCCTTCAAATTGCGCAAATCGAAATTGCGAGCTGAAAATAAGCACAATGGAAACACGTCAATTTCGCAAAAACTCCCGTTTATCGCAAAAAAAAAAAACGCTCTCATGAGGTGGTTTTTCAGGCCATTTGAAAAAGGAATATTTCGCAAAACTGCAATGGAAACAGTTTTTGCGCATTTACAGTCACCTGAGTTAGAAGACGCGGTGTGTTTGAGGTCCATGTATAGCTACGCAAATAATAATAATTTTATATTGTTTAATTATAACATTTAATAGGCTATATTTAGAAGACGCTTTTATGCAAAAAAGGAACAAAGCTGAGTGTGGAGCGCGCACTGCATGGCACGGAGGCGCGGCCGCGAACACTTGCATTTTCCTATCAACAGTGGAAACAACTTAAAATACTCTATCATTTCTGGTCATACAGAAAATAATAATACATTATTCCCAACTACTTTTATTTGTGTAGGCTAAACTCACAATAACAAGAAAACGTTGTGCTTTTGTAAAATAAAAGAAAACAATCAGACGCACTTTCATGATCTCCGTAATGGAGCGCGAGAACTGAAACAAAATATAGCCTAATATGTAGGCTAAAGCTTGAATGTCCACTTTAAAACGAACAAATTCGAATCGAAAGCTAATACCTACTGATTAATCCGTATGAAATGTGCATTTCTCTCTAAAGGCGCATCTGCTTAACAGCGGAGATGGAGATGTGATTTTAGCCAAAGCAATAGTTTATTAATAATATTAATGGCTCTTCTCATTCAGCACTGCGGGAAAAACATCAATTCCAGGTTCTAATTTGGCCTTTGAAAACCAGTAAAATCGACATGTTTTCCATATTAATTTGTGAATATTTTAAATGTTTAATAAAGGGGCAAAAAGTCATAAACAAAAATCTGAAAATTCGTCGATATTTACTTTTTTTGCGCAGCAGTTGGTGTAGCCAGTTCAAATTAAAATGTTGGTGTTCAACTTTGCGTTTTAAAAAAACAACAACCGTTCTTTTTTTGTTTTTCAATTACGGGTTAAAAAAAGGAAACACGAATGGACACAAAAGCAGCCTACATGGATCGTTTGGACAGAATACGAGACAGAGTTCTTTATTAAATTCATAAAAGAAACAATAATTAGCCTATAGGAATTCTGGATTCTAACTCTCAAAGAAATGCCACAATCAAAACATACGTTTTCCAGGTAAATAAGTGGTCAGTGGTCATATAAATAAATTATTACGTTTTTTAACATGTAACACTGTCTATGGTACCGTATGCATATTGTGCCCAGAAGTAGGATATTCCTACATATATGGTAAGATAGCAATCATAATTAGGGCAGCACGATATAACGTTTTAGCTTCGATATCGCGATGTCATGAACGTATAGGATATTAGTTGAAAGGTTTCGGTTCGGAACCGATGTGATTCGCGGATTAATGGCAAAATTTACGCATCTTAGAGTGAAATGTTAACATTTGCATGTGTTTTTAAGTCCTGTCAGTTTAAACATCAAGCCAAGAACAAGACTGGAACTCACGCGCTGTTTTGTGCGCGCACACAGAGCCACGCAGACAACACGTGAACGCCGAATTCAAGTCTTATTCTTTCTCTTTTTTGAGCTTGAACCATGACTTGAACAGACACGTGCACGCAAAAGTATAGTATATTATTATAGGCTATATAATAAGTCAAAATGCCTGTCTTGGCAAGTATTTCCATAAACACTGTGAACTGTATTGAGAAAGAAAACCGATATCATTGTCTATGCAATTGATAGCAGCCTAATATACCAACAGCTGCTTGGTACCACCAATGTTAATCAAACAGCAAAAGAGAAAACTTTCATTTAACACAGATAAATTGTATTAATTACATTCATTATATTTAATGTATACAGTGAAGAAGAGTATAGTCTTGTTTTACATTTAAGTGTTCAATATCTGTACCTGAATACAGACTTACCTGAAAAACATAAATCACTACTTGTTTCATTGATGACGATAGCTTGATAAGTGTGCAGCATAAAGTGTGAGTAGGCCTACCAAGGTCTTCCCTTATATAACTGTGTCATAGAAAATATATTACTAAAATAGAAAACCATTATTTTCAATTGTAATAATATTTGAATTTTGGATCAAAATATTACAGTGTTGGTTTGCATACGATATTTTAAAGCATTTAAAAATTTAAATATTGCCAACCCATATATGAACCCATCTGTGGGGCAGTGAAGTCACAGACACAGCCTTAATGATTGTGCAATATGTTTTATAATAAAACAATAAATAACAATATATAACAATATATATAAATATATATATAAACATAAATATATATATAGGCTATATATATATATATACAATAAAGTAATAAACAATGTAACACATTGTTATAAAAATGTAACAAAAAACAATAATGAATATACTGAACAAAAACATCAGAACAATAATAAATATTATATAACTAATTACTTAAACATACAAAACTTACAACTTGCTCACATAAAAACAAATAACTAAAAAAAACTGAAAACAAGCATAACTATTTACATTTTTATAACCGTTCCGATTTTTATTTAAAAGTAATTACTCGGTTATTTTTGTGCACCAATGCAATTTTTATTGGCAGCTCGCTAATTATTGCGTCAATTGTACCGGAGTACAGCTGCGGTGGAATTTGGAAAATTCTGTCGTCCACGCTCAAAATGTGGCAGGAGTTTTCCACCTCGGTCACCCCCACTACCTCGATCTCCTCTTCGGTTGGTTCAATCTCCTCTATCTGGATTCATACAAAATAAAATTACAGATTACTAGTGCAAGTGTGTGTTAGATAAGGAATGAATGTGTTCCAATCAAACAACAACAAGATAGATAGATAGATAGATAGATAGATAGATAGATAGATAGATAGAATATAGATCATAAGTACCTTGACGGTTGTCCTGTTGGAGGAATGGAACTTTCCTCTTCCATTCTGCTGAACAGTTCCACGAAGGTGACTTATATGAACGAAGTCTCCTTCGTGGAGCTCCAGCAAAGATTGCTCCCTCCACAGAGAGACCTCTAGAAGGGTTTCCCCACACCTCATCTTTAGGTCTCGGATCGGGACGTCCATCCGTGTCATCCTTGGTTTCTGTAGCTGCAAAATAAAGCACAGTGGTTTAGTACAGTATCATGTACAGTATCTCTTAATTTATAATGCTATATTAAAAAGTAGAGCAGACTAACATACCGACAGATAGATAAATACATAGATATCAACTCACTTTCTCCACCTTTCCTTTGATGGTCAGAAAACCACCAACAGTGTACAGGTCCTCCTCCTCGCCAGTGACATCTCGTGAGGGTGGACACAGGGCATCTAGTGCAGCTTTCTCTGCCTCTTCTGATACTATTATGGGTGCTGTTCGAAATTTCAGTGTTGATCGGCCTAACAGCACATAAAGCTGCCCATTTCTTCTAGCAAGGGTACAGTTTTTTATTATATACGAGTGTCCCTCCTCAAATTCAGGAGTAGGGCCATTCTTCTTATGAAGAATGGCCCTACTCCCATCTGTGAGGGCACAGAATGATGCATTTTCAAATTGTACCATTTCAATTTGTGAGCCTTTGCCCACAAATGAGACCGCTGTTTTTATTGTACTGGTCCTAACACATTTAACTGTCAATTTCTCCGGTGTTACGTATGGATGGGCCATTCTGGGGGTAAGGAAAAACATAACAGATATCTTAGTAAAAACAACAACAACAACAATTATAGCTATTATTATCATTATGACCATTGCTTTATCTAAATATGATTTCTGACATTTCCTCTTTTTTCCTAAATGTTTTATTTTCATGTAAAAATGCATGATTGATCAACCAAAAGATAAAAGATTCATGAGCCTATAATTATAAAACAATATTTATTTATTTATTTATTTATTTATTTATTATCAGTTGTAGTAGTATATCAGCAGCAGTAGTAGTTTAATGTAGTTTAACTATAGCTCCCGGCGTGTGTGAGAGGGAGCTCGCGCGCTGACAGGCAAGCCTTCCAGAACTACACCCTTAGTGCAAATGACGTCACGCATTTAAAACTGAATTAACGGTATTTACACAAAGACATTATTTGAACAATAGGCCTACATTTAGAATGACGTCACACATATATAACGGAATAAACGACCATTAACGGTATTATTGTACAGTAGGCCTAAATGTACCACATTTACCATGAAATATGTTGGCAAAATGGCTGAAAAATGGAAACATAAGGGAAAGCGGCTGATATTTATAATTTGAAATTATAATTTTTGTTATTAAAATTACCGTGTGAAAAACGAACTTTTCCCTCTGAATGTTTGGGTTAGAGTAGGCTATAGCCCTATATAGCCTATTGTATTTTTTTTTAATATTATTAAAATAAAATCTGTAGTGGGTTTATAGGCTACATTTTAGTATCCTATTATGTAAAGTAATTTAAATTAATTATATTATATTAAAATTACTTACTTCAGGAAAAGTTTGCTCTCTGTCCACTTGTCCAGTCTGAAGTCCACCGGCAGCAATGCGCGCCCAGGTCACGGACACCACTTTATATAACCTCTGGTTCTTTCGCGTGACTTCCACGCGAGTAATAATGTTATCAATATAAAAATAAATTCCAATATTTATTTAAAATAATCCATTTAAAATGTATCTTTATATCATCATGCCTTGTTATATTTCCCTGGCTAAATAAATAAATAAATAAATAAATAAAATGATATGATGGTGTTGACTGTTTTCTAATAGGCTAGACCTTTCGGGACTCGCGCGCGAGTAATAATTTAAGTGTTGTCAATATAAAAATAAATTCAAATATTTATTTAAAATAATCTATTTAAAATGTATCTTTATATCATCATGCCTTGTTATATTTCCCTGGCTAAATAAATAAAATGATACGATGGTGTTGACTGTTTCTAGACCTTTCGGGACTCGCACGCGAGTAATTTAAGTCTCATCAATTTAAAAATAAATTTAAATATTTATATACTCTATTTAAAATATACCTTTATATCATCATGCCTTGTTATATTTCCCTGGCTAAATAAATAAATAAATAAAATGATACGATGGTGTTGACTGTTTTCTATAGGCGAGAACTTTCGTGACTCGCACGTGAGTAATAATTTAAGTCTCATCAACGTAAAAATAAATTAAAATATTTATTAGATATAATCTATTTAAAATGTACCTTTATATCATCATACCTTGTTATATTTCCCAGGCAAAATAAATAAATAAAATGATACGATGGTGTTGACATGTTTTCTAATAGGCTAGACCTTTCGGGACTCGCACGCGAGTAATAATTTAAGTCTCATAAATTTAAAAATAAATTAAAATATTTATTAGATATAATCTATTTACAATGTACCTTTATATCATCATACCTTGTTATATTTCCCAGGCAAAATAAATAAATAAATAAATAAATAAATAAATGAATACAATGTTGTGATGGTGATGACTGTGGTTAGGCCTGCCGATGGAGAATCTGTAAAGTTAACATGTATCTCTTGTGACTGTCATAATCTAGCCTATCTATCTCTAATTTGTCTTATATTGAAAGATCGTGGAGACACAAATGTGGATTTATTTATTTTTTGCTATTAGAAGAAGATTAATAAGATACAAGTTGTATTTTCTCTGGTCTCCCATATGGCAGGCCTAGAGGGTTATCATCATTAACTAAAACTAAAATGATTAGGACACAATTTAGTTATTTGAAATAATATGTGTTAGCCTACCCTAAATATAATAAAATAAAATATTATAATATAGAAAAAATCGAGAGCTGACAGAGCATTTGTAGCCAGGACAAAAACAAGTTAAAGTTATAACAATGTTAATAACGCTGGACACTTTATTTCTACTTTTCGAATTTTTTCAATTTTTTTATTGAAAATAAATGCCTTTCAAATAACCTACAGTATGAAAAAGATATCGGCATAAGGCGGTCTCGAAGACGGGTCAAGTTCCGTCTTTTTTTGTATGTTCCAAACAGACGTCAGTTGCCGAAGTTAGTTTAAATAGCTCCTTTAAATTAAATAGCAGCTGTAAATGAAACTATCACATTAAACATGGCGATACATTAAAGTCAACGAAGGCTATATTGAAATTGATTTATGGATACACACACACACACACACACACACACACGCACGCACGCACGCACACACACACAAACACCTACTCCTGTCCTGTCCCACACACTTTCTAAAACAAAGGGAACGTTACGCCAATGGTATTAGTCTAACGGCTGGCCAATGAAGAGCGTTGGAACTTTGCATAACTAATGAGCTGTCATTCTGGATACATCCGGTCAGGCGGTTCTCTCCTGAGGTGAGTCTGCAAGATTTGAGAGACAATTATGCAGTTGAAAATTGTAAAAATGGTTGATTGTTAAAGAAATTGAGTACAATTAAAAAGCAATAAGCCAAGTGAAGCTGCAGTTTACAGTGATTTTAGATCAGTTAAAGTCGTTAAGGCAGGACCTGAAGCAATGTATGAAATCCCCATAAGCTGTTTCAAAATCATTTTACATAGCTTATAGCCCTACCCTCAAATATATGTATATAAATGCAAAAGTTTCATTAAATAAACACACAAAAACACCGAAAAAATTAAGCATTTATGAAAACATATACTAGTAACGTTAATGAATCAGCAAAGCAATAGTTCGGCAATGTTTAGAACGGTTGCCAAGCAACAGATCCTCAATGACGGTCTGGGTAGGCCCTAGTAGTAGGTACAAATCCGCATTAAATAATACAGGGCTCCAGACTGCGACCATTTTTCCTGCCGGTGCGACCAAATATTTATTTAGGTCGCGCTGGCGCGACCACAACGTTGCCGAGCAGCGAATCCAAACAAAATTAAAGCGGAACGAAAATGCGCTACTCCTTGATGCTTCACGGACCGCTTATTAGTTCGGAGCAATAATAGACAGCGCAGCGCCCCAACGACGACACTGTTACTAGGAGATCCAGACTCTGGAGATCCAGTGATGAAATCCATTGAATTCGCCTCAGAATTAATAACATCATCGCTGCGAGATCCATTGAGAAACATTCCGATTCGGCGCAGAGTTCTCTGTTATAAACCATAGATATCAGATCAAACAGCGCTGACGTGGAAACCAGGAGAAATACTCACAGAAGGCTTCCAGTTCTCAAATCAGCAACATTCACCATGGATTTAAAGTAGTAACTGTAACCATAATGTGACAGAAATAGTCAAACGATTACAAGTAGTACTCATCTTTTTCCAGCACTTCAAAACTATCATGTTATTTTTAATGTGATGACCAACACATTTTTTGTTCATCCTTCAAAAATGGTCTTATTTAAACTCTAATTTAAAAATAATAAAATAAATAAATTACCAATGTAAACAGTAGGATGCTTATTGGCTATTTTCACTCCCTAATATACTTTTTTCACTTGGTTTGCTTTTTAATTAATATTAAGACATTATGAATGATAATAATTAAAGTTAATTACATCTACACCCTAAATTAAGCTTAGTGCTTTATTGCCATCCTCAGTGCTACCAGATATTTATTTGTAGAACGCAGTGGCTCGGGTGCCGCAGCCCACAGATGTTAGTCTGGAGCTCTGTGAACTTAAAATAAATATGCACGTTGTAATATCTGTACGTTAAGTCTATTTATTATTAAATAATTTGTCAGTATTAGTTATTTTGGGGGGAATTTGAACAATTAAATTGCAAGCTGATTTAAGGTGTGCCCCTAAATTTTCTGCTTGCGCTCCTAAAATTTTCAGTCAGGGGCTACAGCGCTCCTAGTAAAAAAAGTTAGTCTGGAGCCCTGTAATAATTTTTTTTTTTTTTTTTTTTTGCTAAGCTTTAATGCATGCATATGTGGAAGATCAATTTTTTTTTCTTACTAGATTGTTGCCTTGTCCTCTTCCACTGCCTACTTCTCCCCACTACCAAGTGTGGCCATCAGCACCTTCATTTTCGAGGTAATTCATGTTTTCATAATCATGTTAACTGTCAGATAAAAACCTGCAATAGATGTTTTGCATGTTTTGTTCCCTTCCTTAGATGTGAGGATTATAATGTGGATATTCTGAAACTAGTTTTTTTTTTCTCAAAGGTGACATTGCTGATTTGTAAATTTGCTACTGCTGTCTATGTAAGTAACCCTTTAAAATCACAGTAGCATGTTAATCAGAGTCATTAGTCATTTCTTTATAATATTGTTAATCTCTCTGCACTTATGTGTAACAAGTTATGCTAAAAAAATTAGTTCAAGTGATATTAATAGTTATTAATAATAATTTTGTGTATGTCCTAAACCTGTCCTGTCCTTTCCTGTCCATATACCTTTATATTTTCCACTCAAACCTTTATCTTGCTTACTCATTTTAACAACTGCATCTTCCATCGTTTCTCTTCCAAACTGATAACTGGCCTGCCACATCAAATGCTGCTACACTGCTTGCTGCTTTTGCTTGCCCGCACTATAAACTGCAAGATGCAAATGTAGATCTGCTATACCCTGCTTGCACCTAAGCTAAGCTTGCCAATGCATCTTGGAAAAAAGGCCAGAATCCATGATTTTTGATCTATGACTATCTATGATTCTGGAAAACTTGATACACTATTGATATTTGATACCACAAAGATTTACAATCAATCTTACATCCTGAATAAATCATAATCTCAAACCACAAGTACGAAAACATAGCCACATCTTCAGAAATAATTAACAAGGGAGTTAAATGTACTTCACTGTTTTCACTGTTTTCGTGTTCTTCAAGGGCCATCAATTTGACGACTACATCAACTTTTCGACATAACTGATAAGATTTTATTACCTGGCTTTGAGTTTCATTTCATATATCAGTATACATTCAATAATCAATAACTAAATACATTTTTCATATATTTACTACATTCCAAGTGCTGAAACATCACCATGCCAAGAAAAGGAAAGAGGAGTCAATCTCAGAAACAGCGCAGAACGCTAGAAGCTTCATGTGGCACCAGTAGTGCTACCAACTGTGTATCAGGTATGATTGATGAAAATGCCTATGTTCTGTCTGTTACAGCATCCCACTGTCAAAGTGATTCCAGGTACAACATTTACTCCAGAAGCCGTCAGTGTACTTGCAATGCCTTAATGTTCCTAGCTGTCCATAATGAATGTAATGAGTTGTGCAGTTTCGATTTAGACCGTATTTTAGAGAAAGGTGATGCAGTTTACACTAGTGTCAAACGAACATTGCAGAGCAAACGGCAATTTGTGGCTAATTTTTTAAACTTTGATGAGCTGCCAAGCACAGTTAAGACCAACTCTGCCTGCTACAACATCCTGAAACATCCTCAGAGAGTTGGATTTCTGAAAGATTCACCTGTCCTGGGCGAGTATGAAAACCTTGAGAATACTCTGCAGTGCCTCAGAACTGATGTGAGTGACGCATTGCTGCTGATTGGAACCACGTGTATCGCCGTATTCAGAGATCGCTCAGGGAGGTTTGGCTATTTTGACTCTCACTGCAGATCAGCATATGGAATGCCTGAGGAAGAAAGCACAGGTACGGCCGTGATGTTGACCTTCTTCCGTTTAGAAGACCTGATCGAGAGGCTGCTGCTATTGTTTCAATGGTGTTTCGATTTGATAGACCAGCAACAATTTAATCTGTTGCCTGTATCGTTCATTAACCGGATAACTGAAAGAAGTGTACGTCCTGAAGTCTCCCTGAACTGCTGTGAGCTTGAACGTGATGTGCAACCATCCACCTCTTTTGAGAACGAAGCTCTGTCAAACAATGAACAATGCAGGTCTGCTGATGTCTCACAACAGTGTGTCCAAGATCCGGTTGAACAACCATCTGAGACTACCGTTAATGGAGCCACATCAACTAATGATCAAGCCCACTTGACTTTGCAAGATAAAATGGACGTTATAACTTCTGTCACTCAGAATCAAGACAGTAATAAAAATGTACCATTCAGTGAACTTTCTCATGGAATGCTGTCACAGGATCAATTGCCATTGTCAGCTCCAAATCACCAATATTCACAATCGACAGTCAAGCAGACAGAAAAACTGAACAAGAAGCGAAGGCGAAAGGCTTATTATAAAAAATGGCAGAAAGAAATGGTACAGAGGCAAGGTGTTTATGACAAAAAACAGGCTGTACGTAAAGTCTATGATTCTAAAACAAGTAGTGAATACAGGGAAAGACGTAAACAAGCCATGAAGAACAAATATTGGAATAGTATGATTTACAGAGAAGAACACAAACAAGCAATGAAAAACAATTATAAAAATATTAATGAATACAGAGAGCGAAAAAAGGCTTATGTAATTAGCAAGTATAGAAATAATGAACAATTCAGGGATAAACAAAAGAATTATATAGTTAAAAATTACAGGAATGAAGCACAATTCAGGGAGAAACAAAAGAATTATATAGTTAAAAATTACAGGAATGATGCACAATTCAGGGAGAAACAAAAGAAGTATATAATTAAAAATTACAGGAATGATGCACAATTCAGGGAGAAACAAAAGAAGTATATAATTAAAAATTACAGGAATGATGCACAATTCAGGGAGAAACAAAAGAAGTATATAGTTAAAAATTACAGGAATGATGAACAATTCAGAGAGAGACAGAAGGACTATATATTGAGAAATTATAGGAACAATGCTAAATATAAGGAACAGCATAGGCAATATCTTGTTGATCGATATTCAAAGGATCCAATTTTTAGGCAAAGGCAAATAGACCATTATACAAACCGATGCAAAAATGATCCTAACTTCTTTGAAAAAAGGAAGAACATTTTTAAACAACGTTATCACTGTGATGTACATTTTAGGGCTCGTCAGAAAGAATATAATTTATTCAAATCTAAAAACAAAATATGTGCTCTCAAGGTACTTCACACAGTACAGTGTGCACAAGACATACAGCGCAAATACAAAAACATGAATCTGATGCGCCAGCAGAGAGACACTGTACAAAATAACCAACCTGACGCAGTACAAGATCCGACTGTGTTAAGAGCCTTAAATGTTTTCAGAGATGTTATAAAACAGGGGCCAACTTATGTCTGCACATGCTGTGGCAGAGCGCTCTTCTCAAATCAAGTGAAATCATGTGATCGTGATCGCTATCAGAAGAATCCGACAGTTGCTTCAGTTTGCTTGACTGGAAACTATGTTCACATCTGCTCCGACTGCCCTGATGAATGTCCCTTGGAGAACAGGAAAACCGAGTGGATCTGTCACTGCTGCCATAACACACTATTGAGAGGTCTGATGCCAGACATTGCTTTAGCCAATAATCTTCAGTTCGCTCCCATTCCTCCAGAACTCTGCGATTTGAATGTTCTTGAAAGACACGTTATTGCAAAGTACATTCCTTTTGCTAAGATTGTTACACTTCCGAAAGGCCAGCAAAGAGCTATAAAAGGTGCTGTGATTTCTGTTGCA
The DNA here is from genome assembly GCF_963993115.1 of Abramis brama. Taxonomy (NCBI): domain Eukaryota; kingdom Metazoa; phylum Chordata; class Actinopteri; order Cypriniformes; family Leuciscidae; genus Abramis; species Abramis brama. The sequence goes on from NC_139974.1 coordinate 20,775,661, forward strand.
TCTGAAGTAGAAACAACAGTGAATTGTTTACCCAGACCAAGTAGTGAATCACAACTGCTTACAGTGAAACTCAAAAGACGTCTGTGTTACCAAGGCCACTATCAGTTTCAGACTTTGAACATGCAAAAGGTTTTGTCTGCTTTAAGAAAGTTAAAAGATATCCATTCAGAATATAAAGATATCTTCATTAATGCAGAACTCTCTGAAGAAGAAATGTTTAATGAGCATGAAGAGTGTGCAAATGAAGTCACAACTCCTGATGAGGAAATGGATATTGAGAACACTGAAGAACAGAGCAATGAGAATGAACACAATGATTCTAACGATGACACTGCAGAAGAGCAATCGAGAGGCCTTGCCTTGGACACATGTCTTCAGCCCCCAGATCTCGGCCAGCAGCTGTTGTCTTATGATGATGGAATATTTTGCATTGCCCCAGCAGAGAGAAACACTCCTGTAAACACTTTCAAAATTCCTAAACTTGAGTCTATGGCGTTTCCAGTGCAGTTTCCAGATGGCACGAACACATTTGATGAGCCTGGTAGAGCAAAACATGTTTCCCCCAGCAGATACTTTAACTCTAGACTATTCTCTATTGACAATCGTTGTGCGAAGGATACCAACTATATCTTCTTTGCGCAGTTTGTAACTGAAATGAACATGGCTACATCAAGTATGTCTATTCAACTACGGAAAGGAAAACCCATAACCCGTGATGGACGCAGAATAAACTGCTCCCTGCTGCAGGACAAACAGGAGTTAGAAAAGCTTATAATAAATAAGGAAGCTACACGATTCATGCAACCATTAAGAGGGACTCCAGCATACTGGGAGAAATCTCTCCGTGATCTTTTTGCTATGCTGAGACAGCTGGGCACTCCTACATTTTTCTGTACGTTTAGTGCTGCTGAGATGAGATGGCCTGATGTGATTACTGCTATTAAAGCACAACAAGGTGAAACTGTGAACTTTGCTGAATTAGACTGGTCCGAAAAATGTGAAATCCTCAGAAGTAACCCTGTGACAGCGATGAGAATTTTTGAAAAGCGAGTTGAAGCCTTGATGAGAGATTTGATAAATTCACCTGCTCGACCTATCGGTGAGGTAATTGACTTCTTTTACAGAGTAGAGTTCCAGCTACGTGGCTCTCCGCACATTCACTGCTTATTTTGGGTGAAAGATGCTCCAGAGTTTGAAAAAGATCAAGATCAGGATGTGTGTGATTTCGTTGATAAATACATCTCATGCAAATTACCAGACCCAGACAAAGACCCAGAACTACATAAAATTGTAAGTGAAGTACAGATGCACAGTCGTAACCACTCAAAATCCTGTAGAAAGAACAAGAAGCACTGCCGGTTTGGATTTCCTAAACCACCCATTAACAGAACAATGATATCACGCCCCAGGCCTCCTCCTGCAGATAACGATGATGAAGGTAATGAAACAGAGGAAAGAAATTATGCCAGTTTTGCAAAAGAACAGCTGCAGAAGGTGTGGGATCTACTGAATGACTCGACTCAGAGTTTTGATAGCGTTACACAGCTACTTCTTAAAGTAAACATGACCTATGAAGAGTACGAGAAACATATCGATACTATTTCTACATCAAGTTCAATATTCATGGAGAGACGACCACAGGACTGCTGGGTGAACGGTTATAATCCAATGTTGTTAAGAGCCTGGGATGCAAACATGGACATACAGTTCATTCTGAACCCCTACAGCTGCATCATGTATATTGTCTCGTACATTTCAAAAGCTGAGCATGAGATGAGTGATTATCTTAAAAAAGTGATGAAAGACTCAAGTCATGATAACCTGTCTGAACGTGAGTGCATGAAGCAGGTCATGAATGCATATTCAAAGAACAGAGAAGTCAGTGCTCAGGAGGCAGTCGCTCGCACATGCAGTCTGAAATTAAAATCATCATCACGTGCTGTCATATTCATACCTACTGATGACAACGCTGTAAAGATGAGTTTACCAATGAGCTGCTTGGAGAGCATGGATGACGACATAGAGAATGTGTGGATGACAGGATTGCCAGAAAAGTACAAAGCCAGACCTAACAGACCTGAATTTGAGAACATGTGCATGGCTGAATTTGCAAGTGAATACCGCATTGTTTATGCAGGAAAGACAAAAGGTAAAAATGTTTTGCCACTTCTAAAAAACTTGGGACACATACAGAAAAGAACAAGGGGAAAACCTGCTGTCATCAGATTTGCCCGTTTTTCACAGCAGAAAAACCCAGAAAAATTCTATGGAACTTTTCTAAAGCTTTACTTGCCATATCGCTCAGATGAGCAGCTGAAGTCCACAAGATTTCCGACATATGAATCATTTTTTGCATTTGCTTCTGTAAAACTACCAGGAACTGATGAACTGCAGCGTGTGCACAATATTGTGAACGAAAACCGTGAGAAATATGAAAAACATAACGAGGCTATAGAAAAGGCTATTGAGGATTTTGAACAGAATGGTCCCATTGAAGATGCATGGACTACATTGGCTCCAGCAAATGAACTGATCCGTTTGGAGAGCATATCGGAACGTGAACCCTCTGATCCTAATGACGTGAACGAGCAGGACGATATTCCTGAATACACAGCATCTACCTCTGTCAGTAACCCAGCTATGCCACTCGTAGAAGCTACCCAACAAAATCATGCACAGATTCGCAAAATGTACCAGAGCTTGAATCAAACACAAGCTTCCATATTTTATGCAGTCCGAGACTGGTGCAAAAGATGCGTCTCTGGTGAAAACCCACCACAGTTTCTGTATTTTTTGAATGGAGGAGCAGGAGTTGGTAAATCACACGTTATCAAATCTATTTATGCAGAAGCAACCAAGATTTTGCGCAGGCTTCCATGCATACGAGAGCATACTGACATTTCCAAGCCAACTGTTCTTTTAACAGCATTCACAGGAACCGCAGCCTTTAACATCTCTGGTAAAACACTGCACTGTCTTCTGAAACTCCCAAGAAGCTTGAAGCCTCCATACCAAGGCCTGGGAAACAGCTTGGATGAAATCAGGGCAGACCTTTCTAATGCACACATTTTAATTATCGACGAAATATCAATGGTGTCAAAACAGTTGTTTTCCTACATAAACTGGAGACTGCAACAGATTAAAGGAAATCAAAAACCTTTTGGTGGCTTATCTTTATTAGCTGTAGGAGATTATTATCAATTACCACCTGTGGGAAGAGCAAAACCACTCTGTGTGTATGAGGACCATGTGCTGGACTTCTGGACAGATCATTTTCAAATGATAACTATGACACAGATCATGAGACAGAGAGATGATCTTGCATATGCTGAGCTGCTCAACAGACTGAGAGTAAAAAAGAAGCATGAGAAGCTGACGGATGCAGACAGGTGCATGTTAGAAACCGTCATGAGATCCTCCCCTGAAGAGTGTCCCACTGATGCATTACACATCTATGCAACCAATAAAGAAGTAGACAATCACAACAGTGAAGCCATATCCTCCCGCTTTTCAAATGTCATTACCATAAATGCACATGATTACAAAAAAGATCCCCGAACAGGAGAAATGAAAAGACAAGCGGCACCATTTAAAGGAGACAATCGTGACCTTATTGACACACTGCAGATTGCTATTGGTGCACGAGTGATGCTAACCAGAAATATTGATGTGGAAGATGGACTGGTAAATGGCACTTTTGGAAAGGTGGCAAAAATAACAACTCAGACCAGTGATGGATTGGTTCAATTAATTGGTCTTCATTTAGATAATGTGACTGCTGGACGAAAATATCGCAACAAAGCACCTGATGGAGATGACAACATTGTCTATATTGAGAGGTCAGAGGAACCACTGAAAAGAAAAGGAACAGTTCGAAGACAATTTCCCATGAAGCTTGCTTTCGCATGCACCATCCATAAAGTGCAAGGAATGACAACTGATCGCGCTGTTGTATCTCTGAAGCACATATTCGAATCAGGCATGGCATACGTTGCACTCAGCAGAACAACATCACTCAGTGGACTGCACATTACTGACTTTGATGAAAAGAAAGTCTTCTGTAATCCAGAAATAAGTGCCTCCTTGGAGAACATGCCAAGAGCAGATTTTCACAGTATCCAGCCCATCCTACATATTGTAGAGAACTCCAACCTGAATTCAGCTCTTAAAATCATCCATCATAACACAGAGGGACTGGAGTGTCATATGGAGGATTTAAAATGCCACCATGAGCTTCTCTTGGCTGATGTTCTGTGCCTCACTGAAACACACCTGTCAGGCTCAGCTGTTCCTGCACATCTACATCTGGATGGATATACCATGTACAAACGCAACAGGCATGCATCCTACACAAACTATGCACATTTGGCAAACAAGAATGGTGGTGGAGTGGCCATTTATGTTAAGGACAGCTTTCAAGTTTCTCCTCTGATGTACATGCAGAATGTTACTGACTTGGAATATTTGGTTTTGAAGATAGAAGCCCCCAAACAAGCACTTCTCGCTGTAATCTACAGACCACCAAGTTATAATTTGGCAGAGTTTTTGGCACACCTGAACGCCCTCTTGACATCTCTGGAGATCATCGATTTGAGGCCTCTAATCGTCTGTGGCGACTTCAATGAAGATCAGCTTTCTCGTTGCAACAAACCTATTCTGAATTTGTTTGAAGATAAAGGATACACACAGTTAATCAGCATTGGTACAACAGAAAAAAACACTCTTCTAGATCCTGTATTCATAAGCGGCACACACTCAAACGTCAGAGCAGGAGTTCTACAGACGTATTACAGCTATCATGATCCGGTCTATTGTGTTTTAGAGTAGAAATATCAAATATATTATCACTAATCTGCATCACACATTTAACCCTGCTGTAAGATAACATCTTTATTTGAAGAAAAAAATGCTAATACAAATAAATTGATACTACAGACCTGTTCACATTGTCAACTTCTTGTGTGCATGTGTGTGTGAATGTGTTACATATAGACTGTGTTTGTTTGTTTGTTTGTTTGTTTGTTAGATAAGGAATGGATGGAGAGTGAATGTCTTTTCCAAGGATCGACACCTTGACGTGGTGGAAAAGCTTGAGTGTTCCAGTGATCCCAGGAGTAAGTAATTATGGAGCTTTTTACTCCAGTTTGACTTACGGGGTGAGGTTCCAGACTAAGTGCGATCCAAATGGGCATTAACTGAATAAAATCATTTTTGAAGCATAATTACTTGATTTTGTCTTTCTTGATCCACACACACATTCAGACATTCACTTACCCACACACGCTCACTAACACACACACACTCACACATGCACACACTCACTCACACACACACACACACACACACACACACACACACACGCTAACTAACACACACACTCACACATGCACACACTCACACACAGAACACACACATACACTTGCATCTCACACACACTCAGACACACTCACTTACACATAGATCACTCACTTAGACACTCACTTAGATAGATTTAGAGTTTATAAGTTTAAATGAAGCAAAGTTAGTAGTTTGAAGTTCAAATTAGTTTGTGATAGATGGATAGATGAGTTTAACACACACTCACGCACATACACTCACACATACACATACGGAAGTGTTGAAAGTGCTGTTTGCTAGCATGAGTCAAAAGAGCCAAACCTCATCTCTATACAATGTTCTGATACAGAGATATAGGTCTTGCAAAACGGTTGCTAGGGTACTCAAGTTTGGTTGCTATGGAGTTGCTTAATAAGTTTAAAGTGGTTTGAAGTTTAAAGTAGTTTACGAGTTTTGAGTTTGCAAGTTTATTTTTTGCTAGGCGGTTGCTAGGGTCTTTTGGGTGGTTGCTAGGCGGTTGCCAGGGTCTTTTGTGTGGTTGCTATGCTGTTTCTAGGCGGTTGCTAGGGTGTTCTGGGTGGTTGCTAGGCGGTTGCTAGGGTGTTCTGGGTGGTTGCTATGGTGTTGCTAGGCGGTTGCTAGGGTATTCTTGGTGGTTGCTAGGGTGTTCTGGGTGGTTGCTATGGTGTTGCTAGGCAGTTGTTAAGGTATTCTGGGTGGTTGCTAGGCGGTTGCTAGGGTGTTCTGAGTGGTTGCTATGCTGTTGCTAGGGTGTTCTGGGTGGTTGCTATGGTGTTGCTAGGCGGTTGCTAGGGTATTCTTGGTGGTTGCTAGGGTGTTCTGGGTGGTTGCTAGGGTTTGCTAGGTCGTTGATAGGGTATTCTGAGTGGTTGCTAGGCGGTTGCTAGGGTGCTCTGGGTGGTTGCTATGGAGTTGCTAGGTGGTTGCTAAGGTATTCTGGGCGGTTGCTAGGGTGTTCTGGGCGGTTGCTATGGTGTTGCTAGGTGGTTGGTAGTTGTCACAGATGGTTATTATGGAGTATTTATAGAGTTCATAGCATGATCTTGGCATGATATAGCACTTAACTAATCGCTATTAGCATGTAGCTATTCACTGCTAGCATGTGTAGCATGTTGGAAGTGCTGTTTGCTAGCATGAGTCAAAAGAGCCAAACCTCATCTCTATACGATGTTCTGATACAGAGATATAGGTCTTGCAAAACGGTTGCTAGGGTACTCAAGTTTGGTTGCTATGGAGTTGCTTGGGAGCTGGGAGCTTTAAACTTAAGAAGTTTAAAGTGGTTTGAAGTTTAAAGTAGTTTACGAGTTTTTGAGTTTTGAGTTTATAAGTTTAAATGAGTTTAGAGTGTGTGTGTGTGTGTGTGTGTGTTCACACACACACACACACACACACACACACACACTCAGAGTTTATGAGTTTAGAGTTTATAAGTGTATAAATTGATGAGTTTATAAGTATAAGAGTTTTTGAGTTTAGAGTTTATAAGTTTTAAATGAGTTTAGAGTTTATAAGTTTTAATGAGTTTAGAGTTTATAAGTTTAAATGAGTTTAAGAGTTCAGAGTTTATTAATTTATGAGTTTAAGAGTTCATAAGTCTATGAATTCATGAGTTTATAAGTTAATTAGTTTATAAGTGTATGAGTTTAGAGTGCATTAGTTTAAATGAGTCTCAATGGCTCATATAGTATATAGAACGGCAGTTTGGTTTAGTCTTCAAGGTGTTTAGATTTAAATTTTGTCAGTTTGAATTTTTTAGAACTCCCCAATGTAAGTCAATGGGAGTTTTTGAATGAGTTTTTTCGAGTTTTGATCGTCATTTTTAGGAAAACCGTAAGTCCGATCAGTCTGAAAAGATATAGCACACCGAGTCAGATCAGTTTGAGCGTCTGAGCCGAATTTGGAGTATGTGGAGTTAAAGCTCTAGGAGGAGTTTGAGTTGTAAATTTTTACGGTCAGAAGAATAATAATAATAATAATAATAACTAGATGCAAAAGTTCGTCGAGACAAACTTTAAGTTGGCTTGAGAAAGTTTGGACCAGAAAGTTTGAAGAAGTTTAAATTAGTTTAAAGTTTAAAGTAGTTTAAAGTTTAAATTAGTTTAAAGTTTAAAGTAGTTTAAAGTTTAAATTAGTTTGAAGTTTAAAGTAGTTTAAAGTTTAAATTAGTTTGAAGTTTAAATTAGCTTAAAGTTTAAATTAGTTTAAAGTTTAATGTAGTTTAAAGTTTAAATTAGTTTGAAGTTTAAAGTAGTTTAAAGTTTAAATTAGTTTAAACTTTAAAGTAGTTTAAAGTTAAAAAGTTGTTGGGGGTTTTCTAGTGGGTTGCTAAGGTGTTCTGGGTGGTTGCTAGGCGGTTGCTAGGGTGTTCTGGGTGGTTGCTATGGTTTTGCTAGGTGGTTGCTAAGGTATTTTGGGTGGTTGCTAGGGTGTTGCTAGGCAGTTGCTAGGGTGTTCTGGGTGGTTGCTATGGTGTTGCTAGGTGGTTGCTAGGGTATTCTGGTTGGTTGCTAGGCGGTTGCTAGGGTGTTCTGGGTGGTTGCTAGGGTGTTGTTAGGTGGTTGCTAAGGTATTTTGGGTGGTTGCTAGGGTGTTACTAGGCGGTTTCTAGGGTGTTCTGTGTGGTTGCTATGCTGTTGCTAGGTGGTTGCTAGGGTATTCTGGTTGGTTGCTAGGCGGTTGCTAGGGTGTTGCTAAGTGGTTGCTAGGGTATTTTGGGTGGTTGCTATGGTGTTGCTAGGCGGTTGCTAGGGTGTTTTGGGTGGTTGCTAGGTGGTTGCTAGGGTGTTCTGGGTGGTTGCTATGCTGTTGCTAGGCGGTTACTAGGGTATTCTGAGTGGTTGCTAGGGTGTTTGGGTGGTTGCTATGGTGTTGCTAGGCGGTTGCTAGGGTGTTCTGGGTGGTTGCTATGCTGTTGCTAGGCGGTTGCTAGGGTATTCTGGGTGGTTGCTATGCTGTTGCTAGGCGGTTGCTAGGGTATTCTGGGTGGTTGCTAGGCGGTTGCTAGGGTGTTTTGGGTGGTTGCTATGGTGTTGCTAGGCGGTTGCTAGGGTGTTCTGGGTGGTTGCTAGGGTGTTGCTAGGCGGTTGCTAGGGTGTTCTGGGTGGTTGCTATGGTGTTGCTAGGTGGTTGCTAGGGTATTCTGGTTGGTTGCTAGGGTGTTCTGGGTGGTTGCTATGGTATTGCTAGGCGGTTGCTAGGGTATTCTGGGTGGTTGCTATGCTGTTGCTAGGCGGTTGCTAGGGTGTTCTGGGTGGTTGCTATGGTGATGCTAGGCGGTTGCTAGGGTATTCTGGGTGGTTGCTATGGTGTTGCTAGGCCGTTGATAGGGTATTCTGAGTGGTTGCTAGGCGGTTGCTAGGGTGTTCTGGGTGGTTGCTATGGAGTTGCTAGGCGGTTGCTAAGGTATTCTGGGTGGTTGCTAGGCAGTTGCTAGGGTGTTCTGGGCGGTTGCTATGGTGTTGCTAGGTGGTTGGTAGTTGTCACAGATGGTTACTATGGAGTATTTATAGAGTTCATAGCATGATCTTGGCATGATATAGCACTTAACTAATCGCTATTAGCATGTAGCTATTCACTGCTAGCATGTGTAGCATGTTGGAAGTGCTGTTTGCTAGCATGAGTCAAAAGAGCCAAACCTCATCTCTATACGATGTTCTGATACAGAGATATAGGTCTTGCAAAACGGTTGCTAGGGTACTCAAGTTTGGTTGCTATGGAGTTGCTTGGGAGCTGGGAGCTTTAAACTTAAGAAGTTTAAAGTGGTTTGAAGTTTAAAGTAGTTTACGAGTTTTTGAGTTTATAAGTTTAAATGAGTTTAGAGTGTGTGTGTGTGTGTGTGTGTGTGTGTGTGTTCACACACACACACACACACACACACACACACTCAGAGTTTATGAGTTTATGAGTTTAGAGTTTATAAGTGTATAAATTGATGAGTTTATAAGTATAAGAGTTTTTGAGTTTAGAGTTTATAAGTTTTAAATGAGTTTAGAGTTTATAAGTTTTAATGAGTTTAGAGTTTATAAGTTTAAATGAGTTTAAGAGTTCAGAGTTTATTAATTTATGAGTTTAAGAGTTCATAAGTCTATGAATTCATGAGTTTATAAGTTAATTAGTTTATAAGTGTATGAGTTTAGAGTGCATTAGTTTAAATGAGTCTCAATGGCTCATATAGTATATAGAACGGCAGTTTGGTTTAGTCTTCAAGGTGTTTAGATTTAAATTTTGTCAGTTTGAATTTTTTAGAACTCCCCAATGTAAGTCAATGGGAGTTTTTGAATGAGTTTTTTCGAGTTTTGATCGTCATTTTTAGGAAAACCGTAAGTCCGATCAGTCTGAAAAGATATAGCACACCGAGTCAGATCAGTTTGAGCGTCTGAGCCGAATTTGGAGTATGTGGAGTTAAAGCTCTAGGAGGAGTTTGAGTTGTAAATTTTTACGGTCAGAAGAATAATAATAATAATAATAATAATAAGTTTAAATAGGATTTCAATATGTTGGCTCTCTCAAGCCAACTTAATAAGTTTAAATAGGATTTCAATATGTTGGCTCTCTCAAGCCAACTTAATAATAATAATAAGTTTAAATAGGATTTCAATATGTTGGCTCTCTCAAGCCAACTTAATAAGTTTAAATAGGATTTCAATATGTTGGCTCTCTCAAGCCAACTTAATAAGTTTAAATAGGATTTCAATATGTTGGCTCTCTCAAGCCAACTTAATAATAATAATAATAAGTTTAAATAGGATTTCAATATGTTGGCTCTCTCAAGCCAACTTAATAATAATAATAAGTTTAAATAGGATTTCAGTAAGTTGGCTCTCCAAGCCAACTTAATAATAATAATAATAAGTTTAAATAGGATTTCAGTAAATTGGCTCTCCAAGCCAACTTAATAATAAGTTTAAATAGGATTTCAGTAAATTGGCTCTCCAAGCCAACTTAATAATAATAATAATAATAAGTTTAAATAGGATTTCAGTAAATTGGCTCTCCAAGCCAACTTAATAATAAGTTTAAATAGGATTTCAATATGTTGGCTCTCTCAAGCCAACTTAATAATAATAATAACTAGAATGTACATTTCCTGAAGAAAATGTGAAGTGGTGCTTGCAGTGGCAAAATTCGCCACTGGGCAGATGCTAACACAATTTTCATGTTGTGATACCATGATATACCACATTTTAGCATTATTTACCACGATTTACCATGTTTCTAAGATGATGTACTACGATTTACCACATTCCAGCATGATTTACTATGATTAACATGTTGTTAGAATGATGCTAGCAGGATTAGCATGTTGGTTGGATGATGCTAGCATGATTAGCATGTTGCTAGCATGCTTTTAACAAGATGCTAGCATGATTAGCATTTTGCTAGCATGTTTTTAGCTAGATGCTAGCATGATTAGCATGTTGCTAGCATGCTTTTAACAAGATGCTAGCATGATTAGCATTTTGCTAGCATGTTTTTAGCTAGATGTTAACATGATTAGCATGTTGTTAGCATTATGCTAGCTTGATTAGCATGTTGCTAGCATGATTAGCATGTTGCTAACATGATGCTAGTTTGATTAGCATGTTGCTAGCATTATGCTAGCATGATTAGCATGTTGCTAGCATGATGCTAGCTTGATTAGCATGATGCTAGCATTATGCTAGCTTTATTAGCATGTTGGTAGCATAATGCTAGCATGATTAGCATGTTGCTAGCATGAGGCTAGCTTGATTAGCATGTTGCTAGCATTTTGCTAGCATGTTTTTAGCTAGATGTTAACATGATTAGCATGTTGTTAGCATTATGCTAGCTTGATTAGCATGTTGCTAGCATGATTAGCATGTTGCTAACATGATGCTAGTTTGATTAGCATGTTGCTAGCATTATGCTAGCATGATTAGCATGTTGCTAGCATGATGCTAGCTTGATTAGCATGATGCTAGCATTATGCTAGCTTTATTAGCATGTTGGTAGCATAATGCTAGCATGATTAGCATGTTGCTAGCATGAGGCTAGCTTGATTAGCATGTTGCTAGCATGATTTTAGCATGATTAGCATGTTGCTAGCATGATGCTAGCTTGATTAGCATGTTGCTAACATGATGCTAGTTTGATTAGCATGTTGCTAGCATTATGCTAGCATGATTAGCATGTTGCTAGCATGATGCTAGCTTGATTAGCATGATGCTAGCATTATGCTAGCTTTATTAGCATGTTGGTAGCATAATGCTAGCATGATTAGCATGTTGCTAGCATGAGGCTAGCTTGATTAGCATGTTGCTAGCATGATTTTAGCATGATTAGCATGTTGCTAGCATGATGCTAGCTTGATTAGCATGTTGCTAGCATGATGCTAGCTTGATTAACATGTTGCCAGCTTGATTAGCATGTTGCCAGGTGGTTGCTAGGGTGTTCTGGGTGGTTGCTATGGTGTTGCTCGGCAGTTGCTAAGGTGTTCTGGGTGGTTGCTAGGCAGTTGCTAGGGTATTCTTGGTGGTTGCTAGGGCGTTGCTAGGTGGTTGCTAGGGTGTTCTGGGTGGTTGCTATGGTGTTGCTAGGCAGTTGCTATGGTATTCTGGGTGGATGCTAGGGCATTGCTAGGCAGTTGCTAGGGTGTTCTGGGTGGTTGCTAGGTGTTTTGGGTGGTTGCTAGGCAGTTGCTAGGCAGTTGCTAGGGTGTTTTGGGTGCTTGCTAGAGTTTTTTGTGGTTACTAGAGCATTTCTAGACGTTGCTATGGTGTTCAGGGTGGTTGCTAAGGTGTTTTTGTTAGTTGCTATGGTGTTACTAGGTGGTTGGTAGTTGTCAAAGATGGTTACTATGGAGTTTTTAGAGAGTTCTTAAAATCTTTAATAACGAGTGCCTTCTGTACGGCACTCGGCCTGCGGCCTCGTGCCTATGGCCGAGTAGGCACCAGCATGGAGCGATATCGCAAGGCCACGAGAGTAAAATTGCTTTAAAAAATAAAAAAAAATTAAAAAATGTTTTTTTTTTTGTTTAGGGTGGTTGCTATGGAGCTCTTAGTGGTTGCTAGGGTGCTGAAACTGGTTGCTAGGGTGTGGCTATGAAGATTTTAGGCCATTACTTATTGGCTGCTTGATAATATAAATCCTCTGAGGGAGAGAGAGAGGGAGAGATGCAGGGGTGTCAGGCCCTTTGGAGTGGTGTGTGTGTGAAAACGTCGGTTGGGATTCAAATATTTTTAGAACTCCCAATGTAAAGTCAATGGGACTTTTTTGGCCGCTTTTTCGTCCGCTGTGCGAACATCGTACACCTGATCGCTTAGAAAAGTCATAGCACACCTCTCCTCAATGAGCCGGTCGATTTGACACCTCACTCAGGGGTCTGTGACAAATGGTGCGGGGCGAGTTACGCGCCAAACTTTTGTCCAGAATAATAAAAAGAACTAGAATGTACATTTCCTGAAGAAAATGTGAAGTGGTGCTTGCAGTGGCAAAATTCGCCACTGGGCAGATGCTAACACAATTTTCATGTTGTGATACCATGATATACCACATTTTAGCATTATTTACCACGATTTACCATGTTTCTAAGATGATGTACTACGATTTACCACATTCCAGCATGATTTACTATGATTAACATGTTGTTAGAATGATGCTAGCAGGATTAGCATGTTGGTTGGATGATGCTAGCATGATTAGCATGTTGCTAGCATGCTTTTAACAAGATGCTAGCATGATTAGCATTTTGCTAGCATGTTTTTAGCTAGATGCTAGCATGATTAGCATGTTGCTAGCATGCTTTTAACAAGATGCTAGCATGATTAGCATTTTGCTAGCATGTTTTTAGCTAGATGTTAACATGATTAGCATGTTGTTAGCATTATGCTAGCTTGATTAGCATGTTGCTAGCATGATTAGCATGTTGCTAACATGATGCTAGTTTGATTAGCATGTTGCTAGCATTATGCTAGCATGATTAGCATGTTGCTAGCATGATGCTAGCTTGATTAGCATGATGCTAGCATTATGCTAGCTTTATTAGCATGTTGGTAGCATAATGCTAGCATGATTAGCATGTTGCTAGCATGAGGCTAGCTTGATTAGCATGTTGCTAGCATTTTGCTAGCATGTTTTTAGCTAGATGTTAACATGATTAGCATGTTGTTAGCATTATGCTAGCTTGATTAGCATGTTGCTAACATGATGCTAGTTTGATTAGCATGTTGCTAGCATTATGCTAGCATGATTAGCATGTTGCTAGCATGATGCTAGCTTGATTAGCATGATGCTAGCATTATGCTAGCTTTATTAGCATGTTGGTAGCATAATGCTAGCATGATTAGCATGTTGCTAGCATGAGGCTAGCTTGATTAGCATGTTGCTAGCATGATTTTAGCATGATTAGCATGTTGCTAGCATGATGCTAGCTTGATTAGCATGTTGCTAACATGATGCTAGTTTGATTAGCATGTTGCTAGCATTATGCTAGCATGATTAGCATGTTGCTAGCATGATGCTAGCTTGATTAGCATGATGCTAGCATTATGCTAGCTTTATTAGCATGTTGGTAGCATAATGCTAGCATGATTAGCATGTTGCTAGCATGAGGCTAGCTTGATTAGCATGTTGCTAGCATGATTTTAGCATGATTAGCATGTTGCTAGCATGATGCTAGCTTGATTAGCATGTTGCTAGCATGATGCTAGCTTGATTAACATGTTGCCAGCTTGATTAGCATGTTGCCAGGTGGTTGCTAGGGTGTTCTGGGTGGTTGCTATGGTGTTGCTCGGCAGTTGCTAAGGTGTTCTGGGTGGTTGCTAGGCAGTTGCTAGGGTATTCTTGGTGGTTGCTAGGGCGTTGCTAGGTGGTTGCTAGGGTGTTCTGGGTGGTTGCTATGGTGTTGCTAGGCAGTTGCTATGGTATTCTGGGTGGATGCTAGGGCATTGCTAGGCAGTTGCTAGGGTGTTCTGGGTGGTTGCTAGGTGTTTTGGGTGGTTGCTAGGCAGTTGCTAGGCAGTTGCTAGGGTGTTTTGGGTGCTTGCTAGAGTTTTTTGTGGTTACTAGAGCATTTCTAGACGTTGCTATGGTGTTCAGGGTGGTTGCTAAGGTGTTTTTGTTAGTTGCTATGGTGTTACTAGGTGGTTGGTAGTTGTCAAAGATGGTTACTATGGAGTTTTTAGAGAGTTCTTAAAATCTTTAATAACGAGTGCCTTCTGTACGGCACTCGGCCTGCGGCCTCGTGCCTATGGCCGAATAGGCACCAGCATGGAGCGATATCGCAAGGCCACGAGAGTAAAATTGCTTTAAAAAATAAAAAAAAATTAAAAAATGTTTTTTTTTTTGTTTAGGGTGGTTGCTATGGAGCTCTTAGTGGTTGCTAGGGTGCTGAAACTGGTTGCTAGGGTGTGGCTATGAAGATTTTAGGCCATTACTTATTGGCTGCTTGATAATATAAATCCTCTGAGGGAGAGAGAGAGGGAGAGATGCAGGGGTGTCAGGCCCTTTGGAGTGGTGTGTGTGTGAAAACGTCGGTTGGGATTCAAATATTTTTAGAACTCCCAATGTAAAGTCAATGGGACTTTTTTGGCCGCTTTTTCGTCCGCTGTGCGAACATCGTACACCTGATCGCTTAGAAAAGTCATAGCACACCTCTCCTCAATGAGCCGGTCGATTTGACACCTCACTCAGGGGTCTGTGACAAATGGTGCGGGGCGAGTTACGCGCCAAACTTTTGTCCAGAATAATAAAAAGAATAATAATAAGTATGAGCAATAACAATAGTGATGCTTTCAAAAAAGCACCACTAATAATAATAAGTATGAGCAATAACAATAGTGATGCTTTCAAAAAAGCACCACTAATAATAATAATAAGTTTAAATAGGATTTCAATATGTTGGCTCTCTCAAGCCAACTTAATAATAAGTTTAAATAGGATTTCAGTAAATTGGCTCTCCAAGCCAACTTAATAAGTTTAAATAGGATTTCAATATGTTGGCTCTCTCAAGCCAACTTAATAAGTTTAAATAGGATTTCAATATGTTGGCTCTCTCAAGCCAACTTAATAAGTTTAAATAGGATTTCAATATGTTGGCTCTCTCAAGCCAACTTAATAATAATAAGTTTAAATAGGATTTCAATATGTTGGCTCTCTCAAGCCAACTTAATAATAATAATAAGTTTAAATAGGATTTCAGTAAGTTGGCTCTCTCAAGCCAACTTAATAAAAAGGTGGTCTCCACTTTTGAATATTGGAACAACAATCGCTGACTTCCAAACACTTGGGAATTTTCCCTGTGAAATTGAAAGATTAATAACTTTACTAATAGGTTTAATTAGAGTTAAACTAGATTCTTTGAGCATAACAACATCCATACCATATTTATCTTTTGCTCTAGATGACTTAAGAGATCTAATTGTTCTCATAACATCAGAGTCACTAACAGGCCTTATTCTAAAAACAGGCTCAACTGTTGTAACTGGACAGACATTAGTATACGCAGGCGGAAAACAACGAGTAATAGTTTATACGGAATCAACAAAATGATGATTAAAAATCTCTACCATCTCAGCTGTATTATTTACTGATTTCCCTTTTACTTTAAGTTCTAGAATTTTCTTATCTTTATTTTGTTGGCCTGTTAATTTTTTTAACTGATTCCAAATAATTCTAGGATTGCCTCTTGCTTTTTCTATCATAGTGATGTTACGATCAGGCACACTAACCGCAACATAAAATGACTGCAACGTCAGTTGGACTCGTTTTGTCTAGGGGGTTTATTAAACAAGGATTGAATAAATTGCCAACAAAACAGAAAATGGGAGATTAACTACAACAGAAGAAACAATGCAGGAAGATCAATCATAGGCGTGGTTGCCAGAACACAAGTCTCCACCCTCTCCACGGAGTAATGTTTTAAAGGGTGTCTCTCCGCCCACTTGTTACCGATCACACCTGCACACAATAATAGAGCAGCCAAACAGTAAAAGAGGAAACAGGTAGTGGAGGGACATAACAGTGAGGAAAAAAATCTGCTTTAGCTTTTTGTAATTTCTTTACCACAGAGTTCCTCAACATAGTAAATCGATATCTATCACTACTCAATTTAGTTTTAAGTGAGGTTTTCAAAGCATGATCCCTGTCTTTCATCAAATTCAGAATATCTACATTTATCCATGGGACCATATTCTTTTTCTTTCTATGATTAAATTTACAGGTATAATCAGTAATAATATTTCCTAATCTTTTTGTAAAAATTTCACTATCTTCCTCATAATCAATACCCAATAATAGATTACCCCATTCTATCTGCTGAATAGCACCTTTAACATTTTCTTTTTTATACTTTGGTATCCCAAAGAATTCACATTTCTTAACAAATGAGCTAAACCTCTTCTTAGTTAATTGCCTAGTTACCAGAATCATATTTTGGTCAGACAGACCAGTTAACATATTACAAGATTTCAGAATTCGCTCAGGTCTATTAGTAAATATCAGATCAATTTGACTTTTAGTAGAATTGGTTATTCGAGTAGGTCCACTAATTAATTGTTTAACATCAAAACTGTCAGTAAGATTTTTCCTGGTAGATTTATCTTCCCAATTAATGTTGAAATCACCCATAATTATTACCTCCTTGTTAAAATGATATTCTTTCAGTAAAGTATCAAAATTTTCATAGAAACTGCAATTAGAAGAAGGGGGATGATAGATTACAATGAGAGTAAACGACATTTGTGGAGATAAGACAATGTTCAAACCAATGCATTCCAATTCCTGACAATTCACCCACTGGATTTCGTTACACTGAATACTATCATTTATATTAATATCATTACTCCACCACCCTTGGAACCTTCTCTATCTTTTCTAAAAACATTAAAACCAGGCACCTGAATTAATGCAGTAGAAACATTTTCGTGAAGCCAAGTCTCTGATAAACAAAGGAAATCTAAATTTGAGTTTAGTAAGAGATGATGAACTTGATCACTTTTCGATCTAATACTTCTTATGTTTAGATGACCACCTAAGAGACCCTTCATTTTAGCTTTAGGATCCCAAACTATTCTAGATTGATTAAGGGTTCGGAATATTTTCCATTTTCTATTTTTTAAGATTGCTGGATTAATCACTCTCTTATTTACACTTTGTATCTTTGTCCCGACTCCACGTATATTATCTAATGTTAAGTTCAAATCAATGAAATCAGAAGTCCTCCGTGGATCGGCATCTCCTCCACTCCTCCACTCGGCCGACACGAGCAAGCCCACCGACAACCCCGCCGAGCCAAAGATCCCCACGGCAGCATCCGAGCCCAACTCCGCTCTGGACAGCCCCCGAAGACCACGATGTGGGCCACAGAACCGGCCATCAACGGGCCGCTCGACCTCCATACACCCCACACCAGCAGCGACGTCCCGGGCAAGCCCGACATCCACAGCAGCACCCTCCGAGACACGATCCTCCCGGTCCGCTCCAACACAGCCTGGACCAGGACATGGACAGGCACCCCCAAGCGACAGCCCAGCCGGACCACCACCAGGCCTCGCGGCCCCGACACCAGCGTCAACGCCCCGAGGTCCAGACCTCCTTAAAAAGGCGAGGGGGGACAATGTCCATGGGACATACTGAGGGATTAAGCTGTAAAATTAATTTATTGAGGCAAGAAATTAAGAAATTTGAGCCTGTGTCGCTCTCCAGTTTGAGCGACACAGGCTCAAACTGGTCAAACACTGTTAAACAGGTCAGCATTTCAGAGGGGTCGGATACAGGTGGGGAAACATGAGCTCTAATAGAGGCAATGTTGTCTAAAAAATAGTGTAAAAAATTCTCACAGACTTCAGAAGAAGCTTCTAAACAAGAGGATTGGGGTGAATTTAAAATTGAATCAATACTTTTAAAAAGGACACGTGGTTTGTTTAAATTTTGGACAATTTTTTCTTTTAGATATCTATTTTTTTTCAGCTTTTACTATTTTTTGATACGTTCTCTAGCTTTCCTTTAAAATTTCATAAAAGACATGAAGCTTGTCTTTCTTCCACCGACGCTCTGCTCTCCTGCACTCTCTCCTTGCTGCATGGGTAGTGTCATTAAACCATGGCTCAGATTTAGGTCTGGGGCGCAAAACTTTTAAAGGAGAAACAATGTCAAGAATGCTAGCACATGTGGAGAGAAAGGAAGAAGTTAATTTCTCTGTGTCAGCTACGGGACCAGTATCAAACTGAGACGACTTTTGAAAAACACAAGAAAACTGAGCAGCAGTGGTCGGCTTAAACACACAGCCTAGGTGTACAGGGGCATTTGGTTTAGATTTAAGACAAGACTAGTTAAAATCAAATAAAACCGGCATGTGATCGGAAAATACAGTGTGTCTGAATATTCAAAATGGGCAAACCATAGGATAACACAAGATCTAACGTGTGCCCCTGTTCCTGTGTGGGTCCACTGATGTAGCTCCCCCCAGTAATTTCACGAGCACAAGGATTCTCTGATGACAGGCGATTTATTGACTGGTTCACCATGAGGATAACTATCCAACTCAAGATGCCGTGAGAACTAAACATACAAAAATAAAGTTACAATAAAGAATATAAAAGGACATAAATAAATCAATAAATGTTGTCTTTGTAAACTTTCCGAACAGAGTTAAATTCACTTTAACAGCAACTATAGTCTTTGTATAGATATCACTCTTTTACACACAGTAACACAATCCACATTAATCACATACAATATAATATAACTTAATCTTGCATCTTGTGATATCTTCTGTAACTTCAGATGAGTAAATAAACTTAAATACTCAGAAATGTGGAATACAGCTTCAACTTGCCACGCGGTGTAGACAACGTTATTCCTGAGTCACTCTGTGCTTTTCATAATAAAAGTCTCAACTCAAACAGCTCCTTACAAAGCAGTTTCAAATTAAAAGTCTTTAACAAAATAATTAAATAAACATGAAATATTAACTGACTTCTCTGACAGTTACAACTGACATGTTGAAAAAAGTTAAAAGTATCAATCATATCTAAAAAATCTTTAGTAAGTGGTTTGGAGGGACAACAAACATGTACATTAAAATCACCAACAATTAAAACTCTGTCATAGTCTGTCATAATACTGGCCAAGAAGTCAGATAACTCTTTTATAAA
The DNA here is from genome assembly GCF_963993115.1 of Abramis brama. NCBI lineage: Eukaryota > Metazoa > Chordata > Actinopteri > Cypriniformes > Leuciscidae > Abramis > Abramis brama. The sequence continues at coordinate 20,795,133 of NC_139974.1, forward strand.
ATGTTTGTTGTATTTCGGCAGGCGATATATCACCGCACACAGTACGGGATCCGATCAGCCTAAGACAAACAAGCTCAATTCAAATGATGAAAAAACAGATGGTGCCAAAAGCTTACAATGTAAGCTGCTCTTTAAGACAGTCGCTATTCCTCCTCCTCCTCCACGTCCAGTGGTCCTTGGGGAATTTAAAAAAGTACAGTCAGGAGGTAAGAGGTCTGTAAAGGCATCTGACTCACCCACGGCAATCCATGTTTCTGTTAAAAACAGTACATCCACAGCTTGTGTAATGAAGAAGTCCTTAAGGATGAAAGTTTTGTTCATTACCGACCTTGAGCCAGAGTCGAGATGTCAGCCGCAAGAGCTGACCGGCACAGCGGCCGAAGGTTGCTACGCGCCCCTCTACGTCTGCGTCTCCGGGGAGGTGGACCCTCGATGCAGATGAGATGAGCTGGGACATCCGTCAAGAGTGGAGGAGGAAATGTTTTTGAACCACCCTGGGAGTAGTTTGCTGTAAAGTCCACCATACTTTTGATTTTAAGTAGCTCCTGACGATCATACACCAACAGAGAATGAATGGTCTTTGGGACAGACAGCACAAACCACACAAACATGTGGCATTAACCAACAAGTTAGGTGTTTCATTATTTTATTGGTTTATGTGAATTAAGTCCCGCCCTCACTGGTGTTTTGTGTTCGAGAGATGAGAGAAGATTTTGACAAGTGCGGGAGTTCAGTTAGAGGGAGGGGAATGTGAGAGACGCATGTGCGGTAAGAGAGTGTTTTGATTAATGATTTACATGTTTAAAAAATCTTGAACTGTAAAGTAGATCGGGGGTGAAGCACTGACACAGGTATGATTTGATTTGATTTGATTTGATTTATTTAAAAGGGACCATGTGCAATTAAAAACATAAATGTAAACATTTGATGCATTACACCAGAGTTAGCCTTAGGCTAATTTGCATCTGCAGTCCCCAAGTACAAATAAATACAGCACAGATTAAAATATCAACATTATTCAAGAATATGTGACATATCAAACATAAAGCGTCAAACATTGTTCAAGAGCATATAACATATACTTCACACATGAAGTGCCCCTCACTGGCACGCACGCACACACACACACACACACACACACACACTATGATCACAACATACAGTATTATGCCCACACACAACCCCTTCTCAACCCTTACGCCCTTCTCAACCCTATAAGGAGGTAAATGTGACTGAAGGAAAAGAAATGTTGCCCACTAGCATGTTAGTGGATGCATTGTTGTAAAAGTTTTAAATGTTTTTTTATATTAACTTTAAAGGCACCAAACAAGTCACAAGTTTTTATGTTGTCTGGAATTGTGTTCCATTGTATCACAGCTTTAACAGAGAAAGCTGCCTGCCCAAATGCTGAATAGCGAAAGGGTACAGTGCAGCTATGTACAGAAGCTATTCTAGTGGTCCTTACAGAGCTACGGTAACAGACAAACTCACTCAAACAGGTGGGGGCCAGACCTTTTAGGATTTTATAAACTGTGCATAGATTTGAGAATATTCTAAAATTTTCAAAAGTTAGTAGACTGTACTTATGTAGTATGTCACAGTGGTGGTGCCTAAGTGGCTTTTTGTCAAAGATTTTCAGGGCCTGTTTGTACAGCGATTCTAAGGGCCTAATTGTTGTTTGACTAGCCTGCCCCCAGCAGGTGATACAGTATGCAATATGTGAGAAAATAAGAGCATGTAGGAATATCTTAGCAGCCTCTGTTGATAGAGAGGATCTAATCTGTCTAAAATTTGCCAAATTGTATTTAATGATTTTTGTCATTTTCTTTATGTGTTTTTTGAAGGTCAGGTTTGAATCAAGCAGCACTCCAAGATATTTAAATTCAGTAACAGTCTCAATCTGTTCACCTTTAAAGCAGATATTTACGTCTAGGATGTTCAGCTTGGTTTTGGAGAAGAACATGCCTTTCGTTTTACCTATGTTCAAGGTAAGGCAGGATTGATCTAGCCACTTGGCCACTCCAACCAAGGCATTGGTTAATTTAGTTGCAGCTTGTTGAGCTGATGTTGCATGGGTGTACAAGACTGTGTCGTCAGCATAGAGTTGTACCTCTACGTCGTGACAGTGCTGAGGTAGGTCGTTGATGTACAGACTAAAGAGTAGTGGGCCTAACACAGATCCTTGAGGTACACCCGTTGTGCACCTCAAGAAGCTGGAGCACATGCCTTTGATTTTTACACACTGCCTTCTATTGGATAGGTAAGATGAAATCCATGCAAGTGTATTGGACGAAAAGTTGAAGCTAATGAGTTTAGACATAAGGACATTGTGATTAACTGTGTCAAAGGCTTTACTTAAGTCCAAAAACACAGCTCCAACAACTCCTCCTTTATCAAGAACAGATCTGATCTGCTCTGTTAGGTGTAGAACTGCTGTTTCTGTAGAGTGAAGTTTTCTGAATCCAAACTGAACTGGGTTTAGACCAGGGTTGCAGCTGTTAATGTGATCTGTAAGTTGGTTTATGACCACTTTTTCAGCAACCTTGGAGATTACTGGTAATAAGCTTATGGGTCTGTAGTTACTGACTACTTGGCGGTCGCCAGATTTGAAGATAGGAGTTACAATCGCGTGTTTCCAGTCTGTAGGAAAGAAACTGTGAGTAATTGAGAGGTTTACTAGATGGGCAATAGGGGGGGTTAGAGTAGCTGAGTGTTTTTTGATAAACATTGTGTCCTGATGAGAAGCATCTTTGCTTTTTGAATTTCTTAGGGAGCAAATCACTTTATTTATTTCCTCTTCAGTGACTGTGACTAAGTCAAAACCCTCTCCTACAATACTGAAGCTAATACATTGTTCCCTAGGTTTAAAATGGTTTCCTAATTCCTGAACAGAATCAATAAAAAAAGAATTAAAAGCGAAGGCAATTTTTTTGTCATCATCTATTATCTTGTTTTGAACTGTGAGCCGAATATCCTCGGTATGATGGTGAGCTCTCCCTATTAAACTGTTGATACTTTTCCATATTTGGCTGCTGTTACCGTTAGCATCTTTCAAAAGTTTAAGAAAAAATTGTGACTTGGCTAATCTCAGTTCATTAACCACTTTGTTCCTCAAGCCTTTGTAAACCAAAATGTCTGCATCTCTTTTGGTCTTGATGGACTTTTTTAAAGCAGCATCTCTACTCTTCATCAGTTTCCATAAATTTTCACTGAACCAAGGCAGGTTGACCTTGTTTCTGTTTTTTCTCTTAATTTTAACAGTGAGTTTATCTCTGACAACATTGATCTTTGATGTAAATAACTGACAGCATGTGCTCCAGATTTTCAGAAGATAAAATATCTCCCCAGTCCAAGTTATGTATCTCAGTGTCAAATGTGTCCTGCTTACATTTAGGTATACAGAAAACATTTTTGTGGAGGAATGATGTATTATTCTTAAATCTATTTTTGGTTAATTTCCTTGCCACCAGAGTTAAGTTGTGGTCAGATAAACCAGTGATAAGATTATAACTTTTTGTTATCCTTCCAGGTTTATTGCAAAAAAAGAGATCAAGTTGTGTACTTGAACGTTTTGCGATTCTGGTTGGGCCTTTTATCAGCTGTTCTAAATGGAATTTATCTGTAATTACTTTTAACTTTCTCCTCTTTGACTTATCTTCACAGTTAAGATTAAAATCCCCCATGAGAATAATTTCTTTGTTGTGGTCACATTCTTTGAGAATGTCAATAAGTTCTGTATAAAATGTGTCATTGGCAGTTGGGGGTCTATAAAGTCCTATAATGGTGAATGACATTTGCTGAGACAAGACGACTTTTAGTGCAACATACTCAAGGGAGATAGCTGGCTTGAAAAACATACGTTCGCATTTGATAGAGTCTTTTACATACATAAGTACCCCGCCCCCTTTTCCCACAGTCCTGTCTCGCCCAACACATTGGAAACCATTCATTGTATGATTCATTTGTGTTTACTTCTTTGAGATCGCCGCGAGTGTTTTACAGTCTGTCAGTGTTGTTAATCTGCCGTTCAGGCGCGAATACAGGCTGTTTAATTATCAATGCGCATATCTGCGCATCTGAACTGATAAGTTAAAGCAACAGTTAAACAACAAGACTAAAGACTGTTAACACAGTTGTTTTCCTTCACTACGAGGGAGATCTTGAGGACCAGATAGCGCCCCAAATACCCGCGTTATTTGGGGTTCCTCTGGCGGCATGGGAGGTGCGTTTCATCGGTTGACGAAGGAGAGAGAGAACGAGGAGCTGCGCGAGGCCTGCTACAGGATTCCGGAATTGCTGTATGGTTGCACGTGGAATTGAGGTATCTTGGTTTGATTTGTTTTGTGCTCAGGAGAGTGAAGGGGCCATTTTTCAGTTTCCCGGCCACCACGAACATGAGCCACGATTCAGGCCTGCAACGGGGTGGGTTGTGTGAATGACTGGTGTGTGTGTGTGTGTGTGTGTGTGTGTGGGCCCACAGCATTAAATATTGGTTCATTTAGTATTATTCAGTGCACTGAAAATATGATGTGAATATTCAGAGTATATTTTGTATAATCTGTGTGAGTTATTGTATGCATTTCATCCCATTGAGGTCATTGGTTCAATCTATACTGAGTGTATTTGACCTAGAGACTAATTTCAGTAGGTCTGGCAACTGATATATTGCCCTTCGGGGTTTAAATTGTGTCAGATTTAATGGCAATGTGATTGTGTGAATACTTCACTGAAATTCATTTTTTGGAGCTAGTTAACATTCGATAACTCTATTCCAGTTAAATCCTTTATTTTTTTGGTACTTCTACAAGTGTTTTATTCTTTCAAAAGTGCTTATGTTGACTTGATTAGTTAAGGTGCGTATAGACTTAATTCTGCGTAACTTTCCAAAAGAAAAGTATACATTGTGACTTCCGAGGGGCCTAACTTCAACATCTGTAGGCATTTAGTTCATGAATCTGGACCCACACAGCAAAGGAGTCCGTGGCGGACCCGCCCTCAAGCCGCCAGATCCGCCTGACTGTCAGATTCGTTTTCGCTGCGCTAACAGGATCAGCCCCGCCTCCAGGATCGGCCCCGCCTGCGGTTTTAATCGGCGGACCCAGAACGGATCACATACGGATCCGCACTTCGGACGCGCCTTAACATGTGCCCCGCCTCCTGACGCACTGTCACCTCGCGGACTCGCTACAGACGCTGGGCGGACCCGCTGACCAAACGCGCCTAATTTCAACTGTCGCCATCGTCACTGAATCATTCTCCGCACTGTGGAAAAGCTACAACCGGCAGGTCGACAAGCACGGAGCACGGTAAGAATGGTTAAAATATGCTTTATTTGTACAGTTACAGCTGTAAAACATTACCGTTCATACCGTTCAACATACCGATGATTTTATTTCTGAAATGATTGTGGCAAACCAAGTTAGCAAATTGTCATTAGCGTAGATTTGAGTAAAAATGTATTTGATAATTAATAACTTTGAGAAAAAAGCTATTTGGATGGTATATTCTTTCTCTCTGGGAGGTTAGGTGATTTAATTAACGTTAGCTGTCCGGATTTTTATTACACCCTGAGCGCGTATTTTCTCCCCTCCAGTAACGTTAAAATGTCAGGCAATATTATCATGTTTGGCCTAACCTTACCTAACTTACTTTTTTCACTGAATTTCTGGTATAACATGTCCATTTTTGTTTACATTTTGACAGTTCCACCTCCCCATGTAATGTTGTTTCAAAAAAATAATTAATATTATATGATACTGTGTGTGTGTGTGTGTGTGTGTGTGTGTGTGTGTGTGTGTGTGTGTTCTGTTGCAGCTTACGTTCAAGTGCCACCAGTCTTATTTTGGAGTTTCATCTTTTCCTGACATCAGAGTAAAGTAAGATTTAATACTGTTCCAACTTGATTTAGCCAGATATTTAGTCAAATACTGACACTGGTCCACACTACAGCATTTAATACTGTACTGGTTTGGTTAGTTTGAGTCCATTTTTGTTTACATCATGACAAATATATTCTCCACCACCTCCCCATGTAATGTTGTTTCAGATAATTATTTCATATCATATTAACATACTGTGTGTGTGTGTGTGTGTGTGTGTGTGTTCGTGTGTGTGTTCTGTTGCAGCTTACAGTTCGTTCAAGTGCCACCAGTCTTATTTTGGAGTTTCATCTTTTCCTGACATCAGAGTAAAGTAAGATTTAATACTGTTCTAACTTGATTTAGCCAGATATGTTGTAAAATTCTGACACTGGTCCACACTACAGCATTTAAATTGTCAAGGCAATTTGCAAATGATCAACTTGAAGATGCAGCACTGGCCCAATGGGGCAGGTGAAAGTTCCTGCAACTGGCCCAAGTATCTTTCACGCTGGCCCCGGGCCATCAGGCAGTCCTTATGTCGAGCCCTGCTGTATAATTATTTTTGAAAACACTAAAAATTTTGGTTATTTTCCACAACTCACTAGTTGAAATGTGTATTTTGTGTTTCTGTTACGTTTCTTTTAGATAAAATGAATAGAAAAACTGTACCTGTCTCCAGCTCCACCTTAAGACAGCAAGTTCTTCAGCCACTTCACTGTAAGTTGACAGTTCATTGTTGATTCAATTGAGTTCAATAAGGCCACATTTATACTGCAGGTCTTGATGCCTAATTCCGATTTGTTGACCATATCTGAATTTCTTTTATTTTTTGGACCAGCTTCTTTAATTTAAAAGTGACCCATATGCATTTACACCATGCACTTGGTGAAATAACCCAAGGTAGACGTACTGACCTGTTCTTGAAACAGGAAGTTAAATTTATCTGGTGATGTTTGTTACTTCCTTCTCGTTTAAGGATGTTTGGTGCCACAAAATTGGTACAGTGATGGAGTTACCTATTGGCCAAACTACAAAAATGATGAGAGAGTGAACGGGGCAGTGAAAAATTCTGAGGAACCTGGACCTGACTGGAAAAAATATGATGCCAGAGTTATTAAATCATGTGGTATGCTATTTTCCACATATGCTAATCTAAATGGCTTTTGTAAACAAATATCAAAGTATTTTGCCAATATGTTATATGGGAAGAAAATCCTTTTAATTACATTCTGATATTGTTCTGTTGTCTATAGTTCTGTTCTTTTTTACTCTATTAATTTGAAGGTCTACTGAAGTTTAACATGTAGACTATTTATTTTTTAGATGACTACTTTGTGGCACGACAACTCTTGAAGAAAGCTCTAAATTGCAACACATCAGATCTACAGTCTGAAGAGGAAGAGGAGGAGATTCGGCCAAAAAGAAGGCCAAAGCTGAAGTTAGTATACGTATATTATCCTTTATATTTTACATAAACTTTTTGGCCTCTATATTTTCTCAAAAACATAATTTAGTGTTAGGATATGATGAACCCGACAACCACCACACGTAAAGCCAGCTGAAATAGAGTTAAATGGACAGTATGTTTTCTGGTTTCTCAGAGAAACCATTCTCAACCAATTACATTGATTTACAACTTAAAGGGTTAGTTCACCCAAAAATGAAAATTATGTCATTAATGACTCACCCTCATGTCGTTCCAAGCCCGTAAGACCTCCGTTCATCTTCGGAACACAGTTTAAGATATTTTAGATTTAGTCCGAGAGCTTTCTGTCCCTCCATTGAAAGTCAATGGACGGCATACTGTCCACGTCCAGAAAGGCAATACAGACATCATCAAAGTAGTCCATGTGACATCAGTGGCTCAATCTTAAGTTTATCAAGCGACGAGAATACTTTTTGTGTGTACAACACAGACGCGCTACGCTATTACACGACGCGAACTCACTCGAGGCACAGAGAGAAGGAAATGAATAGTGGAATAAAGTCGTTATTTTTGTTTACTTTTTGCGCACAAAAAGTATTCTCGTCGCTTGATAAACTTAAGATTGAGCCACTGATGTCACATGGACTACTTTGATGATGTCTGTATTGCCTTTCTGGACGTGAACAGTATGCCGTCCATTGACTTTCAATGGAGGGACAGAAAGCTCTCGGACTAAATCTAAAATATCTTAAACTGTGTTCCGAAGATGAACGGAGGTCTTACGGGCTTGGAACGACATGAGGGTGAGTCATTAATGACATAATTTTCATTTTTGGGTGAACTAACCCTTTAAGTTCTTAGGCCAGTGAAAATGTTTATGTAATTACATTTATGCATTTGGCAGATGTTTTTACCCAAAGCAACTTACATTGCATTTTAAGGTACACATTTACATTCCTATCAGTTCTTGCTTTACCTGGGAATCGAACCCATGACCTTAGCATTGCAAGCACCAACACTCTACTGTTTGAGCTACAGGAAGGCTTACATTTATTATTATTATTAATAAGAGTAATTAATAAGATGTTTACTGCTTGTTTTTTTCCACCCTAATTTATAGTCATTTCTTGGGAGACTCTGATGAGAGCGAGGAGGAAGATGCTCATAAAAAGAGAGGCAAACTCTAACACAACCTACACAACTAACACAACCATCAGCTCCTGTTATCGCACCACCACCTTTTATCCTAAGTAGCGGCACAGCTGCTCCACCTCCACCCATTTCACCGCCTCACTGTTCACAGAGACCAGCAGAAGAGCAAACCCCTTCTGCAAGCAGGGTCTACAGACCTACCTGGCAGTGGGGAAGATGTGGATCAGACAGTATTGCCTGCTCTGGTGAGCAATACCTCATTAGATACAAGACTCAAATAGAGTTTATTTTGTCAGCTTTTTTATTTTTATGCATGCTTAGTCCTGTGTCAAATTTACTATTTAACTTTTATCATATTTAGTCAACCTTATCCTGTTTTTGTTTAGTTCTTTTTTTAGTCAACTAAACTTATGGGCATTCAAGTTTTATTCAAGGAACACTTAATTTTTTTTTGCCACGCTGTATAATGGTTAAAATTATAATCACTTAATCATTTTAGTTGAGCTTCTGTTTGTGTTTGTGCCAAATTCTTTAGGGAGTCTATTAAAGTCTGTAGTTTTCTTATGTCTCATTAGAACTACAGAAACGCGACCCGATCTGGCAATCTTACATAGTGTGGTTATAGTAGATAAAGTACCGCAAAGCGGAGGCAGAAGTGCCTTTCACCCTGTTACGACTTGACATTATTTTAAGTTAAAAAAAGAATTATGTCTATCCTCTAAAAAACAACAACCTGGTAGCTTCAATGTGATTTCATGACATGTAATGAAAATCTGCTTATGTATTACAGGTGCTGTGAGAAAGAGCCATGTCTCCCGTGCCGCCACCGATGACGACATTACAAAACATGTAATCTGGTGGTTCAACCTGGCATCAGATAGGGGAAGCTCAAGGAGCCAGAGCCCCTGTCAGCAAACCTTGACCCAACAGTAGTGAAAAAAATACTTTATCATTTTAGTGTAATGTTTTTCACTAAATAAAATGATGTTCTTGGTACAATTCATGGTTGATTTCATTTTTTTCTGTAATGTCTATTCAATGTATACATGAATAAAACTATTTAAAAAAATTAGTAAATACATTTATAGTCTGTAATAACCTATTTTGTTATTGTTAGTTGGCTAAAAAATATTAATGTTTAATGATTTCATGTTTTATTCATATTAATAAAGGCAGATACATAACTATTCAAGCTTTTATAGAGCAATCCAGTCTATCTAATGTTCGTCCACCATTAGATTTTAAATATATCTGTAGCTATAGTTTTGGCCAGATAATCAGGCAGTGTGGGGAAAAAAGTGGCATTGCAGACGAAATTTAATGAACGGGTCCAAAACGGTCCCGGGCCGGATACGATGCTCATATGACCGGGTCCAAAACGGACCCGAAGCGGATATGCGGCTCATTCGCGGATCCAAAGCGAAGCCGGGGCGGATGTACCCATTTATGTACGGATACGCAAAGGGACCGCAGCGGTGTCGGACCGGATCCGCGAGCCGCCAAGTGGACGCAGTTTCGGATCCGTTTTCTGGATCCGTTCCGGAGTTCACTGTACCTCCGCGGCGGATGCGTTTCGTAGTCAGTTTGCTGTCTGGGGAGCGCTGTCCTACTTAGTTACAAGAAAGACAGGTAGGGGGCGTTACATAAAGTGGGGGCTCGTCCGGGATCTCCCTCTGGCAAGTCACAAAATAGTTGCTGAAAGAATAAAAAGAATAATTAAGCTCAACACATACCCTGTAATTGCATTATAAGTAGGGATGTCCCGATCAGGTTTTTTTGCCCTCGAGTCCGAGTCCGAGTCATTTGATTTTGAGTATCTACCGATACCGAGTCCCGATCCGATACTTCTATAATACATAACAAAAGAATAAAGAAGAGCAAAAAACAGATCCAGGATGTTCCTTATTTTTTATTTAATTCACCTTATTTTAACATTCAACAACTCTGTTAACAAACAGAACACTTCTGTGAGGTAGCTTGAACAATCAAGTAATAAATAACATAAATTCTTCACTTTTGGACTTAGTGCAACAGTAAATATAAAAAAAGTCTAATATATAAACAAATAGCACCTCAACTTAAAATACCCAGCAGGCATGTAAACAAATAAAAAAAATAGTGCCACAGTGTTTGCAAAGCCAGTAATGTGCTTTTAGGAACTGCACTCACTGGTTTCACACTGCACGCGTTAGCAGAGCGTGCAGCGCGTATTTTTTTCGGCGCCCATGTTAACATTAGAGCATTCACACCGCACGCAGAGGTGGCGCGGCAGCGCGTAGCAGGAGCAGAGCAGAAGCAGCAGTGCCGCGATCGTTTTGGCGCAGAGTCTATTTTTGCTGCGCCGCTTACGCTGAATTAAAGTGATATGCATTGATCATGGCCAAAATACACCGCAGTTTTATCCAAAAAGTGCATTGATGATATCTATTGTGTTTTAAACAGTCGATCAAATGACCAACATCAATTTAAAAAGAAAACAAATGTTCAAAAACAAACTTGTTGCCAGAACAATAAAAACAAAGATGAACCAAAATTTATATTTATGAAATTATTAATAGAATAAGCTTCTTGACAAGTATTTTCTCTTAAATGTATTTGAAAACGAAATAAAGCAATGCCAACTTATCCATTATAGAGTAGGCTACTCTGTCTGTACACAACCCGCGGTTCAGCCACGCGTGACAAACGCTGGCAGTGTGAAAGCAAAAAGCGCGTGTCCTGCTCCTGCTCACCATATGCACTGCTCCTGCGCTGCTTACGCTCTGCTAACGCGTGCAGTGTGAAACCGGCGTAACTCTGTGCCACCGCATAACTATAGATGTGTTAAATAATAATGAGAATATATATACATATATATCCGAGTCCTGATCGGGAGGTAACGTCCGATTCCGATCGAGTCTGAAACCACGTGATCGGGCCCGATTTCCGATCACGTGATCGGATCGGGACATCCCTAATTATAAGTAACTGAAAAGTGCATCAAGTGTTATTATGGCTCTAACAAAAGACCCCTGTCTCCAAGCAGAGTTGGCCAACTGGTGCAAAGATGCTAGCATTGATGAGACTCATGCTTTAATGCTGTTAAACGTACCTGTTCACACAGAAGTGGCCGAAATTGAAGAGGTGATGGAAGCAGTAAAAGCTCTAGGAAGAGTTTGTGTAAGAGACACGAGAGAAGGACCTGCTTCACATTCTCTGCTGGTGTTGTGTGAGTGCAGACAAGCCATTGACCCAAAGAGTATGCCTCCTGAAGTGTCCAGGGGAGAAAGGAAAGAGCTATGGTCAGTCATAGTAATCCAGACCAAGGAATCTGCATCTGACCCAGCTTCTGCAGGGTTTATGGAAAAGTTTGCAAAGTTCCTGATGGAAGAAGGAAAGTCTCTTAGTGAGGTACAAGCTTTGATTTCTCCCCACAGTGCCACAGACAGTTCCCCTGAGTCAATTATACGCGCCATGGGTGAGGTCCTGGAAAAGACGGTAAAACACCCGAGTGACAGCAACACATACCGACGCCTGCGCACATTTTCAGCCGTAGTTCCAACCCCCATGGGCGAAGAGAATATGGAAAGTTGGATTGACCAAGCCAGGCTGATGATAACTGAGTGTGACTGCTCCGAAAAAGAAAAACGACGCAGAATTGTGGAAAGCCTCAAGGGACCTGCAATGGATATTGTAAGAGCTGTCAGATTCTCTGATCCTGATGCGAGTGCTTCGCAGTACTTGGAAGCGATAGAGAGCACCTTTGGATCATCTGAGTCTGGTGAGGATTTATATTTCAAGTTTCGTCTTATGCGCCAGGGCACCGGGGAGGCTTTGTCTGAATTCCTGAGAAGGATGGAGAAGACCCTCAGCAAAGTAGTGGAAAGAGATGGACTAACTCTCAGTCTGGTTGATAAAGTATGAGTGGAACAGCTGATTAGAGGGGGTGTAAATTGGGACATGATGTTGCTCCAATTGAGGCTGAGAGAAAGAAAGAATCACCCACCTTCTTTTCTGAGTTTGTTGAAGGAAATACGTGAGGTGGAGGAGAGTCAAGCGGCTCGCCACAGAATGTCTGCAAAAGCTAAGGCCATACAATTCCACGAAGAGGAAAGAGCCAGCACGTCTGTTATCCAGGAACTCAAGGCCGAGCTTCAAGAATTGAGAACCCAAATAAGGGGAGTTGAGCCAAAAGCCATGTCTACTTCATCATTAGTGATTGAAACTAAAGAAAAACCATTCAAGAAGACTGAAAAAACTGATGATTCAGAAGTCCAAGAGTTAAAGAAACAGGTCTAACACTTACAACAGCAGTTGGCAGTTCTGAGTGTCAGTTCTACTCAATACACACCTCATGTTCCAGAGCAGCGGCCAAAGCCATCACAGTCCCAGTCCGTATCCACGCCTTTAAGATACAAGTCAGCCAGAACAAGAGATGACTACTTCTGCTACAGGTGTGGAGAAGATGGTCATATTGCAATGAAGTGTCATGCTCCACCAAATTCTGATCAGGTGATTCAGAAGCTGGTTCGTTCTCTGCGACAGGCAAAGAGTGGGAAACACGGGGTGGATGACAATATCACTGCTTCAAACCAAGCCTGTTTCTCCAAAAAGAGCCAGACAGCCATCCAGGAATCCAGCAGTCTTCCTAAAGGACTAGTAGGACCGGCCTCCACTGTAGAAGTGAAGCTTAATGGCCGTGTATGTCAAGCACTGTTAGACAGCGGATCACAAGTGACGATTGTGTTTGAAAGCTGGTATTCCAAGAACCTGCCTGATGTGCCCATTCACCCCTTGACTGGATTATCCATATGGGGACTCAGTTCTTCCAGTTACCCTTATAAGGGCTATATCATAGTGGATGTCACCTTTCCCGCCTCTGTCACTGGTGTGGAGGAGCCGTTGTCCATCCTGGCTCTTGTATGTCCTGAACCCCAAGGTCCTTCCCAGTTGCCAGTCATTATTGGTACCAACGCCAGTTTCTTCAAACGCCTTGCTGCTCTTAGCCATGATACAGAAGGATCCAGTGTTGCACGTGCTTTGAGAATCCAGACTCGACACCCTGCAATCCATCTGCCACAGCAGCAAGAGACTGAAACTCTTCCTGATAAACCTGAAGGAAAAGTCAGATGGATAGGACCTGGTGATTGCATAGTTCCACCAAGGAGAGAAGTATGTGCTGTCTGTAAAATGGAGACTGACAAGCCTTTAAGAAAATAGATCTTTGTGGTAGACACGCCTGAGGACGCTAGTCTTCCAGCTGGAACATTCATAACCCCAGTGGTACTCCCATCATCAGCAGTAGAAGGACAAAATATCCAAGTGTTGGTCCATAATGAAACATCCAAAAATATCTCCATTCCTGCTGGAACAGTAATTGCCAATGTGTATCCGACTGACACACTCACCGTAAGTTGTGGGGAAAAGAGCTCCCAAGCAATAGACTCGAGCTTGTTTAATTTTGGTGAGTCATCCATTTCTGAGGCCTGGGAACGGAGACTGCGTCAAAAGTTATCCACCAGAGGTGATGTGTTTTCTACCGAGGAATGGGATGTTGGATTAGCTTGCGGGGTTGAACATCCCATCAGACTGAAAGACACCAAACCATTCAGAGAACGCTCAAGACGCATCGCTCCTGCAGATATCGAGGATGTAAGACGTCACATCAAAGACCTGTTAGCAGCGGGAATAATTAAGGAGTCCAGGAGTCCGTACGCATCGCCCATTGTTGTAGCGCGGAAGAAGAGTGGGGCAATCAGAATGTGCATCGATTATCGAACGCTAAATGCTCGTACCATCCCTGATCAGTACACCACTCCCAGGATCGACGATGCCCTGGACAGTTTGGCTGGTAGTAGATGGTTTTCTGTACTGGACCTCCACAGTGGATACTATCAAATAGCCATGGCGGAGGAAGATAAAGAGAAGACAGCGTTTATCTGTCCCCTGGGATTCTTCCAGTTCGAACACATGCCTCAAGGAATTACTGGAGAGCGTTGGGACGACACCTGTACAACAGCTTTCCATAAAATCATTTACTGTCTCACACATGCCCCAGTACTTGCTTTCGCTGATCCTGCCAAATCATATGTACTGCATGTAGATGCCAGTCTGAGTGGACTGGGTGCCGTTTTGAATCAGGAGCATTCTGGAGGACTGAGGCCCGTAGCCTACGCAAGCCGGAAACTAAGTGCCTCTGAGCAGCGTTACCCCATTCATCAGCTAGAGTTCTTGGCGCTCAAGTGGGCGGTTGTGGACAAGTTTCACGACTATCTATATGGAGCCCAGTTTGTGGTGAAGACCGACAACAATCCACTTACCTATGTGTTGTCAAGTGCCAAGCTAAGTGTGACGGGTCATCGTTGGTTAGCTGCATTAGCTACCTATAACTTCAGCTTGCAATACAAACCAGGAAGTCACAACATCGACGCGGATGTATTGTCTCGCTACCCCTGTGAATCGACTGCTTGCTCTGAATGGAAGGAAATACCCAAGTCAGGAGTAAGAGCCATCAGCCAGTTAGCAGTGGTTGCTGAATGTGGAGGTTCATCATCCAGACTGGTGGATCACTTAGGTGTTTTACCTCAGAGTATTCCCGATGCGTTCTCTTGTCCCACAGCTTTGGGTCTTGGTCAAATGGAACAGCTGACTAATACAGAGTTGAGGAAAGCTCAAGAGGAGGACCCCGTAGTTGGTGTAGTAAAGCGAGAAGTGGAGTCAGAAAAAATACTTACAGCTGCTAGGAGTTCCGATGCTACCATTGCTCTGTTACAGCGGCAGGGAGACAAGTTAAAGATAAAGAGTCAACTTCTGTACAGAGTCACCAAAAGTTCCTGTGGTAGAGAAAAGACACAACTTGTCTTACCTGAGAGGTACTGGTCCAAAGTACTGCACTCCTTGCACAATGACTCGGGTCATTTGGGAGTAGAGAAAACTACTGAACTCCTGAAAGATCGCTTCTATTGGCCTAGAATGTCTACATACATAGAGCAGTATGTTAAGAATTGTGGCCGTTGTGTAACGAGAAAGACATTACCCAAGAGGGTTGCACCATTGAATCACATAACCAGCAGTGGGCCGTTCAACTTAGTGTGCATCGACTTCCTGTCTATTGAGCCTGACTCAAAAGGTATTGGCAATGTTCTCATTGTAACAGACCATTTCACACGCTATGCTCAAGCTTTCACCACCAAGGACCAGAAAGCTCTGACTGTGGCCAAGATACTGTGTGACAAATTCTTTGTTCACTATGGCTTACCCTCCCGCATCCATTCAGATCAGGGTCGAGATTTTGAGAGTGGTCTCATAAAAGAGCTACTAAGCATGCTGGGAATCTGAAAATCCAGAACGTCTCCCTATCATCCACAAGGAGACCCACAGCCCGAAAGGTTCAACAGAACACTTCTTTCCATGCTTGGTACGCTGAATCCCGCAGAGAAAAACAGATGGAGTCAACACATTAACAGATTAGTACACGCTTAGTACACAGATTAGTACACGCAACTGTACTAAAAACGAAGCAACTGGGTTTTCCCCATATTATCTTCTGTTCGGAAGAGAGGCTCGTCTGCCGGTGGATGTGTGTTTCGGGACTTTGCCTGATGGAAAGGGACCTGGTAGCCATCGACAGTATGTGGAAAGAATGAAATCAGAGTTACAGAGAGCATATCAGTTAGCCACTGAGACTGCCCAGAAAAGTCAACAGAGGAACAAACGATTATATGACAAGCGAGTGAAACACCAGAGTCTGACTGTGGGAGATTGTGTGCTGATAAGAAATCTGGCCTTGACTGGAAAGAACAAACTCTGCGACAAGTGGAATTCTGTTCCTTACCTGGTGGTGGAAAAGCTAAAGAACTTACCGGTGTATCGCCTGAAACCCGAGTCGGGTATGGGAAGTGTAAGAACTTTACACCGAGACCATCTCTTACCAGTTGGGGACCAGGTGAGGTTGGCAGATCCGGGAGAACCAACGGAAGTTTCTGCTCCACCGGAGATCAGGACAAGATCTGTGGAGAGAAAACGGAGAAGAGGATTGGGAGAAAGGAATGTGGCCCTGACAGGAAGTGAATTGAGGAATCACTCTGAAAGTGAAGAGGATGACCTGTGGTATTACTACTCGAATTTTGTTAATTGCTCATTGTTGCAGTTGATCTAACACTTTCGGCCATGTCTTGTCATCTTATTCTGCTTGGCCCCGGTAATTGCTGCTTGCAGCTATATTTATTATTAGGGGCCAAGCACCGAAGGTGCGGAGGCACCTATTGTTTTTGTTCCGGTTCTTATTATTATTATTAGGGGCCAAGCACCGAAGGTGCGGGCACCTATTGTTTCTGTTCCTGTTCTTATTATTATTAGGGGCCAAGCACCGAAGGTGCGCAGGCACCTATTGTATCTGTTCCCGTTCTTATTATTATTCTTCTTTTTTTTTTCCGACTGGGAGTCTATGGCAGCCCATAGAACCGATTGCGGGAAAGTTGTTTTGGTTTGACATTCTGATAGAGGACAGTCCCAACATTAAATACACCAATTTTGGTGTTTCTAAGTCATTCCCTCTAGCGCCACCACCTGTCCAAATTTTCACTTTTATTTTGCTAATATCTTTTGAACCGTAAGGCCAATCAGCGAAATCCTTTTTTCCTCTGATTCCTGAGCTCATGACGATTCGATTGCACCCTATGACGTCATTTTCCGTCATTAAAATATGGCCGCCATTTTGAATTTTTCTAAAAACCTACTTTTTCGAACTCGTCCTAGACGGTTTGTCCGATTTGCACGAAAATTGAACCAGATCATCTTCACGTAGTGCTGACAAAAAGTTATGGAATTCAAATTGATTCGTCAAACCGTTTTCAATAAACGCACAAATACATTTTACGTAGCGCTAGCAAAAACAGTCATAAGGCTGTATCTCCGCAACGGTTTATCGTATTCAGACCAATCTTGGTACATGTACTCACAAGCATGACCTGAGGCTACATGCTGCGTTTCGGCGCAGCACCACCTACTGGTCCAAAGATATGAAAAATAGATATTTTTTGCTTATAACTTCTGAACAGTTTGTCCAAAAATCATAAAATTGGTCTCGTTAGATTCGGCTGGCACTAAATATTTGGGGTTTCGAGTCTGACGACAACACAAGGGTGTGGTTTGTTCGCAAGGTCATGGAGCATGCGCAGTTTACTTTGTTTGCTCCGGGAATACCGCGAAACGACGGAGTAACATTACTGACATAACATTAATATTAATTTAACTGCCAATGACGGAATGACTTTACTGCTTTAATGCTTAACGGTTTGTTTAAATATTCTCTTTTTGATCAAATGTCTCATCAAATGTTTACTGGTGTTTTAGTCGTTGTAAGATTCTGCCGTTTTAACTATTTTGAATAATTGTAAGTTAGACTGAAACGTTATTACATATTGACAATTGGGAATAATGTTTTATACTATGCTATGTGTCTCGTTCAAGATGCTTGTCTCGTATATTATTGTTAATATAGTCATTATAATAGAATTATTGAAGACTTGCTTAAAAAGCACATATAATGTAACGTTAGGCTATGCTATGGTAAGAAGAATCTGTTATCACATTGTTAGCCTATGTTTTTTAGGCCTTCTGTTTTGTGTGCATTATGGCAGACCAGACCATAATTACTCCAGGTAAGAATTACCATAGAATATGCTACTTCAAGTTAAAAAGTTTCTTCAAATGCACCGTGTTCTCCCTAGTCCTTATTTACAGATTACCTTACTAAATCTTTTGCCACAGAATGGCTCCCTGATTGTTTTAATGTACTGAACATTTCAAAAACCCATGTGTCTGGCTTCATCACCAACAAAGCTGACCTCAACACTGTGCTAGAATGCCACAAGAGAGAAACTCTGACGTCTTTCTGTCACGGTTGTTGAATGCATTGTTTCCTTCTTGTCTCGTGTCGTTGTTGTTTATGTGTGAGTGGGCGTTGTCCCGCTCACGTGTCTGTCAGCGCTCCAGCTGATCATCATCATCATCACAATCACTGTTCACAGCTGCGATTCATTTCCATTCCCTATATATACTCACTCCATTCTCTGTTCCAGTGTCGGATTGTTTGTTGAGGTCCTGTGATTGCCGTGTCTGTGTTTCCCGTGGAGTTGCCGTGTCTGTGTTCGCCTGCCTTGTCTTCCTGCCGTTCTTGTTCTTCGTCTTTTGGTTCACCGCACTCCAGCACCGGGATCGGGATTCATCACCGTCACAGCACCAGCGCACCACAGACCATCAAGTCCCTGCACGAGCCTGAGTCGCCGCCCTCCACTGTTCTGAACTGTTTGTCTGACCTTTTCTGAGCTTAATAAACACTTTTGAGAACCTGCAACTGTTTCCAGTTTTGTCCGCCCATGACACTTTCATTGCTTGGTAAGAATGAGAATAAGAGATGTTTTGGTTGCTTTTAGAGAACTGAAGATTATTATTACAATTTCTCATCTTTAAGTGCTTGCTTTTATTTGTAGGTCTGATGATAAAAGAAAGAAAGAAAAGGGGCCGCATCGTCTGGTTTGGCAGGTGGAAGATTTTTCTGAGGATTTCTCTTGCTGTCACAAACAGAGTAATTCATTGCTGTCAGCATGGAAATCCACGAAAGAATTGCAAAACTCAGGAGGTAAGATTCAGGGGATTTCTTTTTTCATTTAGGGTAACTAATGCACAATTTCCAAAAGCATACTTTTCTGTTAACACTTTTGCATATATTTCAGCTCTTTTCAGAGGATGAGCATATATATTCCGGCAAAAGGAAGAGAATTTACATTCAAACGACCAAAAAAGTTGGCTGCACAGCCAAACTTTTTATTAGGTATATTAGAAGGTAAGCTAGATTACTTCTGTACAATAGTGTTGGAAAACTTATATTTCAATAGCCAAATTGCATTTGTCTAGAAATATTTTAAAACACAAAAAATACATATTCTGTATTAAGTTAACAACATTTTTTTAACCTACTGATGGTTTTAACACTTTCATGCATGAATTATGATAACCTCAGTCAGGATTTTTTTTCCTATGTGTTTTTATTGCTCTTAGGGCATGAAAAACAAGAATTGATTTTTATTTTATTTTTTTACAAATTTTTCAAAGAGATCTTCAGATGTCCACTTGAGTGGACAGCATGCGGTTGGTTTAAACTGAAGATATACTGTATTAAATATAAGACAATAATCAAACAGATAAAGTATGTGAATTTAACAAACTAATCAATGCAATTATATCAAATAATGTGAAAACTATAAAATATATACAAATAATATAAATGCAAAATATTGCAATGGCTTCATACAACTTCATACAAGTTGCACTTCGCGTATCTATGATATCAGAACATGAGGACGTGATTCCATCAGAATTTTCTACAGCCTGTCAAGGTACAACTGTGGAAACCACTCAGATGCTCCCTCCAGTGCACCAGGGTATGGAGATTTACCCTTATTAGCTGATAATTCTGATTATGTTCAAGATGGACATGCACATTTCTATCATAGCCCTCCTCTGACAAAACCTAGCGATACGTTTTTTCAATCTCATCTGAAATGATCAGTGTTGGGGGTAACGCATTACAAGTAACATGCATAACCCATTCAGATTACTTTTTTGATGTTACAAGTAAAGTAATGTGTTACAAGTAACATGCATTACCTAATCAGATTACTTTTTGATCTAACAAGTAATTAACTACAAGTAATGTGCATTACCTAATCAGATTACTTTTTGATGTAACGAGTAAAGAAACGCATTACAAGTAACATGCATTACGTAATCAGATTACTTTTTGATGTTATGAGTAAAAAAACGCATTACAATAACATGCATTATAAAATCAGATTACTTTTTGATCTAACAAGTAAAGTAATGCATTACAAGTGTCATACATTATGTAATCACATGACTTTTTTCGATGTCAATGAAAATTACATTCTAATACAAATACATTTATTTACAGTAGAAAAAGTCAATGCATTTTAAGTTTTAAATTTCAAAAACAATATTCACATTATAATTATGAATTGTAGCTGAAATATAGCCATTGCATGCATGACGTCATGTGATTAATCAGAGTTTTCTCTCAATCTAAAATCAAAACTTGGAAAATTTTACTGTGATATGACTCATTAGATATTGCTTTATGCTGCAATATTTTTTTTACCTACAAGAGTCTCCTAGGATAGAAGGAATGGGTGGATATTCTGGAGCAACTTGGCATGTCTGACTGACCCTTGGCCATCTTGGTTTGGAGGGGGAAAAAATCGAAACACAAAGGCTTGCCACTTGGTTGCAATTTATAGGATGATGCACCAGGGTCCAATGAAGAGATTGATGTGCAACTTTGCCATAAAAACCCGTGCAAATTCAAGAAAATGCTTTTTTAATAGCTGTCCACTGTAGTGACCACTATGCGTGAAAGGGTTAATGTATAACCTGAAAAGAAATGCATTGAATTCAAATTTATTTTGGGACGCCAACAAATATACAAACAAAGGTTAGTCAACAGGAAGAGGCTAAGTTGACTAATGACTTAAATGAATAACTACTAGTTGACTAGAAATATCTTTAGTCGGGGCAGCCCTACAATTTATTTTTGTAGCATTTTTTTGAATAAATATAATTTCCAAGTGGGTTTACAGAGAATATTCTCTTATAAAATACATCAAACCATTAGGATTTTTTGTTTGTTTAGCAACTCTTTCAATCAATTATATTCTTACAAAGCATATATCATTTTTTTCCAGATTCGACAAATTCAGCATTGAGAAAGGAGCTTCAAAATTGAGAAAACAAGTCATCATGGACACTCTGAAAGCAGCTCTACAGAAAAATGAAGCAGAGTCATCTGAAATAATTCACATCATCTTACCATTTGAGATAGCTCACCAACACCACAAGATTTCAGCAGAAAGTGGATACACAAGAAATATCCACCCTCTTGTGAAGAAAAAAATTCAAGAGTATGTGTCATTGGGAATTACATCTGTGCCTTTCCTTAAAAAAGTGCTTCGGCAGTTTGTGAACACTGAACTCTCAGTTTCGGATTGTGTCCTCCCAAAGTCGCATGATCAGTGCTACTTTCCAACTAGCCATACCATTCAAAACCATGTGCATTTGGCTTTAGTAGCAGGAAGGTACTCTGGTCTTGATCAGCTTAATTTGGAAATAAAGCTGAATAAATGGAAAGAAGATGATCATTTTACTTCAGAAAATGCTCAGAGGCCCAAATCATAGATGATAAATCCCAAGATGGTGATGGTGTGAAATGTGAAGAAAAGGAGTCCACCATGCAGAACACATTTTTGTTTGTACATCAGTCCCAAGAACAGCAGAGACTTCTTAAACGGTATGGAGACATGGTTCTCCTGGATGCCACGTACAGAACAACAAAATATGCCTTGCCACTTTTTTTAGTTGTTGTCAGGACAAATGTTGGCTACAAACCTGTTGCAGAGTTCATTTGTGAAAATGAGTCCACCATTGCAATCTCTGAGGCCTTGTCTTTAATCAAAAAATGGAATGATGCCTGGAATCCAAATTATTTCATGACTGATTATTGTGAACAAGAATACCAGGCACTTCAATTGGTCTTCCCAAATACTCACAAATACCTGTGTTCTTTCCATCGAGAGCAAGCCTGGATTCGCTGGACAAGGGAAAGTAAGTATTCTTCTCTCTCTCTCAAAATGTATGTGGTGATGGACCAGGAATGTCTAGCCCTACATGTTTTTTGTTTTTTTTACAATTGTCTTATTAAACCTTTTTTCTCTACGATCAAATCAGTATCATAACTCAGTTATTTTTTTCATTTAACTCAGACAATTTAATATGAGTAATAATTTTGTTTTCCGTTTGGCTAAGTGCAGATTTCACTGTTTGGGCACTGCAATAATTCAGAAATCAAATCTCAGCTCATTTCAAATGTGTCTACATTAAGAATTATATGTAATTGCCCCACACAAAATTAGTATTTTAATTAACATTGCAGTAATTGATATTAAACAAAATATTAAGGGAAATGATAAACAATTATATTTGTCATAATCGTTAAGTTTTTTCCCTATAATTTCAGCTGCTATATGTTGAGGAACTTTGCCTACAAATAAATGTTTATTATTAGAGAAATAATATGAAAAATAATGTTAGTTTATTGAACTTGACAAAGCTAGAAATTACATGTGTGTTAAATAGTAATAGTTGTAACATTTTGAAGTAATTACTAAATAGGCATTGTAATGCACCTGTTGCAGGCAAGAACCATCTATCTGATCAAGATCGCAGTGAACTTCTTGGCCTCCTTCGTAGTGTAGCTTCTGCACATGATAGAGAAACATGTGAGGCAGCAATAAGTAAGCTCAGGGACAGTGACTTGTATAAGAGTAATACAGAAGTTCGAAACTATGTTGAGAAAAGATGGCTCAATATTAAAGAGGTAGGGGTTACAACAGTGGCACCTTGAGAATTAATTTTTTTGATGTTTTGTTTCATTGTTTATAATTAATTGTAATGCATTTATGTACATTGACAGTAAAGGGAGATCAGAAAGTTTTTTTTATTTTTTTACTTTGTGTTAAATTACTTTTTTCTTATTTTCAGAGGTGGTGCAGAGGATTTTCTCCACATGGATTTAATGTGTCTGTAACCACAAACAATGGCACTGAAGCAATGAACAACTCATTGAAGAGCTTTTACCTGAAGATTTCGGGTACTAAAACAGTATCATCTTTGGTTGAAACAATAGTTACTGAGTTCATCCCTGAGCAGCTCCTCTCATACGCTAAACTTAATTACATGTACAGCAGTGAACACAAGGTGTACAGTGCTAATGTTCCTGAGTTCCTCTGGGACCGTCCAAGAACCTTTGTGCAACATTGCCTGAAAAACCTAGAGGCAGCTTGTTGTTATACCTCCCAACAAGTTCAAGAGCAGAGTAAGGGGCTTTATAAAGTCCAGAGTGAGCAATCATGTGAATGGTACTCTGTGGATCTCGGAGACAAAGACCGTTTTCCGTCATGTGAATGCAGATCTTTTAAGTCCACTTTTTTACCCTGCAAGCATTTTTTTGCTGTTTTCAAACACACTGACAGCTCATGGTATTCATTGTGTCCAGATTACATCAGCAGTCCATATGTCACTCTTGACACAGATGTTGTGTCAAGTCAGAAAAATCTGAAGGTGAAAGAAGTGATTGACAAGGACGATACTGTCTGCGCCAATAGCCTCGTGGGCACCACACCGACATGTAATGACGAGGACAATACTGAACATCCTGTTGCCATAGACTGTCATGACATTCAGTGTACGAAGACAGACACAGAGGCAAATGGAGTTTCCACTGCACAGTGTGCCCTGCGAGAGAAATTAAAAATTCTTCAGGATCTATCATATATATGTGTGGATCATGAGTTGTTGCTAAATGCAACTGCAGTCATTCATGAAATTACAGGAAAGATGAAATTCTTTGTCCCAAAAGAAGACGCACTACCTCTTCTAAGTAAGCAAGATGACAAGCTGAAACTGCGTGTACTTCCAACCCGGAAAAGGAAAGGAAAGGTGAAAGGCAAAAAAAAAGTAGAATTGAGAAAAGAAACAGTGGTAAGGTTACTATGGGAGGGACTGCTGTCTGCATCCATGTTAACATGCATCATTCAATGCAACTTTTTTTTAATTTTTTTTTATGTTGTACGTGACACAGGGGACCAGTCTGGTTTTTTGAAGGAGAACTTGTTGACAGACTTTGATGCAATAGATTTGACAGGTGAGTAGTATGTTAAAGTTATACATTTAATATACTGCAACTATATCAATGTAAATTGTTTAGGTGTGTTATTGCAATTTACAATTTGCAATTGCAATTTTGAAAGATAAAATATGGTATTATTTGACAGAGACTGAGACACTTCTGGCAGAGCTGAGCAAGCATGAGATTGAGGTAGACAGTGGAGTCAGATTGTCCGTCTGTGGACAGGTGTTAGAGAGCAGTGATTTTGAATCTCTGAAACATCCTCACTGGTTAAATGATAAGGTAGAATTAAGTATCATGATAGGTCAAAAGGAAAGAATAAGGTTGAAATCTTCAAAACTAAGTTTCTTTACTGTTTGTCACAGGTGATAAATGCATATTTGGACACGTTGACGCTCGAAAACAGCATCGAAGCCAACACTGGCTACCGCTGTTTCAATATTTCTACATACATGCCTGTGCTCTGGGAACGTGACAGATTTGATGCCTGGATGTTTGAAAAGGTGATTATGACTAGTGTAAATCTTACAATATATATATTTTGCTATGGTAAAGGGATAATTCACCCAAAAATGAAAATTGTAATTTACTCACCCATATGTTGTTCCAAACCTGTTTGCGTATCTTTCTTTTGTTGGACACAAAAGATGATATTTTTAATAATGTTGGTATCTACCGACTGTAGTCAGTGACTTTCTTTTTTTTTTTCTTTTTTTTTTCTACAATGGAAGTCAATGGCTACCAGCAACTGTCTGGTTATCAACATTCTTCAAAATATATTTTGTGTTTAGCAGAAGAAAGAAATTATACAGGTTTGAAACAACATAAGGGTGAGTAAAGATGACAGATTTTTCATTTTTGGGGGAATTATCCCTTTAACACAGGTAGTACCTACATTGTCATCTGAACATAGAGGCAATATGCATTCCTTTTCATTAGTATCATTAGTTTCATTAGTAAAAATTAAATGCTTTTATAGTAAAATTGAATTGAAGTGACATTCAGAAATTGTTGCATCAATGGTGCTATCTGCTTTGGTTATTTAAATGCATGTTTAGTGAGTCTTTAATGATTAGTTAACTCAAAAATATTATTTCAAACCCATATGACTTCCTTCCTGGAAACACAAAAATGTCAGACTGTTGCCATTCAGTATAACAAAAATGTTTTCCCATAGAATGAAAGTGAATTGCAAACATTTCACAGTTTTTTTTCTTGATGTCTGTAAGCAATAAGGTACATGAGGCTGTGCTGTATTGTGAACTCTTCGCGCCTAACAACGTCCTTCAGCCTTGACTTATTCACAATACAGCACTAGACTCGAGGACCTTATTGCTTTTATAAAATGGTTACATGGTGCCTGTTCTGAGATGGCTATGAATGGTGACCCAGCTTTTGATTGATGATTTCTGCCACACAATACAAATATTGGACTGGAACTAACCGTTTTAAAATTCGTTCCAAGATGGCGTTCTCCCGAATGAAGTGGATTTTCCTTCCAATCCATGTGAGGGGCAATCACTGGATACTTCTGGTAGCAGATGTTCCAAATATGGAAGTATCAGTACTGGACTCATTGTCGGGGAACAATGTCACATATGTTGATATGTGGAGGTAAGATAAAGGATTTTTACAAATTGAGTAATGTTACTGTACATGTTTTTTTAATCATAGTGTAGTGTCATACTGTACATATTTTCATTCCAACAGAACTAAGTTCTGCTTGCTTATCGGCCATCATATTGATCTTCATATTGGGCACATTTGTTGAGGTTCACGTGCGAGTGTTCCCGGCGCGCCCCGCGTATATCGTATCATCACAGTGCATGATGGAAAACAGAAGTGCAATATATACTTTTTTATTATTTTGGTGCTATTATGCACAGCAGAGTGAATGACACGTGGATCTATAGGTTGTGTGAAGGCAGCTTTCTGCTACTTGCAAACAGACTCTTTTATAGAGATGGCTAATTGCAAGCCATTCATTTGCCACTCTGATTGCACACACTGTGAAAATCATCGCCAGTATCATGATCATGTGTTTTGACGTCGTCACTTAACTTCCAGTTACTTTACTTCCTGAACAAGTGTGCACCAAGTAGTTGCTTTCACATTCCCGTGAATCACGCCACAGTTCCATTGCTACCAAACTCAGACCACCTCCTACAGGTAGTCTCTGGTTCGATACCCTTTTTATGACTGATATCACATTACCAATTTTTCATTGAAAAAAACTTAAATGAAATTTAAGTCCTTAAACTGGCTCAAACTGAACGTCGAGTCTGAGGAGGGTTGTCCGACTCCGGTTCAAATTGAACACCGCTACTGAGAGTTTCTGATATTTTTAGTGCGTCCTCCTGACTGAGGACTACAAACTCTTGAAGCCCTGCCCTCTTCTTGAAAGTTTTAAAGGGATAAACACAGAAACGGCAAGCTAATTTTTTGGCAAAAAAACTAATTTGAGCTAAAACTTCATTTACACACTCTGGGGATATCAGAGACTTATTTAACATCTCCTAAAAAGGGGCATAATAGGTCCCCTTTAAGTTGAACTAGGCCACATTAGAAATACTCATTTTTACCTTGTAAATAATTGAATGTATTCCACTTATTTACTCAGGAAGTATATGGCTGTGAGGTACACAAAGACGAAAGAATTGGGAGGATTCTGGAGAAATGGTGGTCTCTGCTCTGCATCACAAAAAGATGGAAACAATTGTGGAGCCTTTGTATTACTGGTAAGGCATTACAAAGCTTCATAGCCAGAGCTTTTCTTTTTGTAAGAATTTTTTAATACATAAATGACTCCTTTTATGTGGCATTCAATATTTTAAATTTATCTGTCCAGAATGCTCTTGCCCTGACCAGAGGTATCAGTCCCAGCCAACTGACACAACGCCATGCAGTGGAAATGAGAAAGTTTGTGTGCCACAAACTCAAGCAAAATGCGTTATGCTAATATTTGTACTCTTCTTTCCCCGAATGCTTTTCCTACCTTTTGCTGGTTTAAAAGGATGGCGTGTTCATTCATGCTTTCTCTTCGGAGCGGATTTGAACTCTCTGTAGTGAACTGAGCTCTTTGTAGTGGAATGAGTTTTCTGTAGTGAACTGAGCTCTTTGTAGTGAAATGAGTTTTCTGTAGTGAACTGAGCTGAGCTCTTTGTAGCGCAATGAGTTTTCTGTAGTGATTCGAGTTCTTGTGTATTTCTCTGCCGAACTGAGTTGTGTGCTATGTGCTTTGTTCTTTGTATTGTGTTGTCTACCTTTTCATTTGCTCGGAGGTATATTATATATACCGGTAAATATAAATATTTTATAAATAACACTTTTCTTAAATATATGCATGTGTGTGTATTTATATATACAAAATAATTATACACAGTGCACACATTATTTTGGATGTGATTTATTGCCCAGCACAATTTTTTTTAAATCGTATATTTTATTTATTTATTTATTTATTTATTTATTGTAAACATATTTTTCCCTTAAATATGTTGGTTCCCTTGCATATTGTAAATAAATCGTTTGTTTGCAATTCAGTTAAAAAATGCGTCCTTGCTTTGTACACCTAACCTGGTAATGACAGGTGTTTTTGTATGTTTTTATCTAAGCCAACAGATGTGATTGAGACATGTCTATTTTTAAACTGCTCTCTAGAAACTTTACTTTTGCATGAACAGTACTTTTAATGTAGCTAAACGGGAATACAATGTTAATATAGTTAAGATTTATTACTAATTTTATTACAATATCACTAAAATAGGTCTGACATCACACCAGTGAAATATAATTTCATCTCAAATTACACTGTGAAAAATGTAAGCTGTGTTGAAGTCAATGTCTACCAACATTCTTGTTAAACAGAAGAACAAGTTTAGAACAACTTGAAGGTGAGTAAATAAAATAAATCAATACTTTTATTCAGCAAAGATGCATTACAATTATCAAAAGTTACAGTAGAGACATTTATAATGTTACAAAAGATTATATTTCAAATAAATTAAATTAAATTTTCTATTCATCAATAAAAATAAATAAATCGTACACAACAGTTTTCAAGATTGATAATAAGTACTGTTTTTGAGCATCAAATTGACCCTTCGCTAAGCCACGCCCAAAAACCGCCACAGGCCAATCGTGGCTTAGCAACTGTAACTAGGCGCGGGAGGTCTGGCAAGCTTTCGAGCGAGGGAAACATGCCGAAGCGTTGTGCGTATGGATTGTGCAAATCTGATACCCGGTATCCTAAAAGTTTGGACGGGGTGGTGGATTTTGTTCCCTTCCCGAAACCTAAAACCCAAGGGGAGAAATGCCGGGCGTCATCTTCATTTATATAGCGCTTTTAACAATGTAGATTGTTCCAAAGCAGCTTTACATTGATAATAGGAAATTAAAAGTAAAGTGTTTTGGCTTTATAGCAGCTCTAGAATAAAGTTATTGTCCAGCTCGTGGATCAAGCAGTGTGATTAAAGGCAAGACGGAGGCTCACTGACATTACTTAACGTTACTTAAAAATATATTTGAGCATTTTGTTAATCGACGGCCAAACCGTTACCCCAATCCGATCGCGACTCTCCCGTTAGTTCTAGTAAAAGTAAAAGGTAGTTAGTAAAAGGAGGGAACATCACGGGGCTTGCCGGAGATCTCCAAGGAAAGGTTGGTATGCAAACTTAATCAGTTCATAACAGTAAGTTAGTCCGACGTGTGAGCAGTAACGTTAGCCTGGCGCGCTAAAAATATAAGCGGGAGAATGTTATCATTGCAAAGTGGTCAGGCTAATGTCTTGCGTTTATTCCACAATACATATGGATAAGCTGTTTGTTTTATAAATATTAGAATATTTTAAAATTTCACTTACCCTGCTGGGCATGCACATAGTCCTCAAATTTGTGTGTTTCCCATTTGAATGGTCAGCGTACGAGACGGTTGCTGCTTGCGCTGGGACCTAACGTTATGCTTTAACTTCAATTTTGATGAAATTATTCTCTAATCATTTGCATATTATGTCGTGGATATAGCCCTCGAATGCATACTGCAGTATCGCACTCTCGTATTTTCACCTGTTTGCCAAAAATGACTAATTATCTCCTTAGGAATGTCTGAAACCAGTGCATACATACTGTAATAGACGTGCCAGGCGCAAAAGCTTGACAGGCGTAGCAACAGTAACTAAGGAGGGCGGGGCTTAGCGAAGGGTCAATTAGCATTAGAATGATTACAAATCTTACCGATCCCAAAACTTTTGAATGGCTGTGTGTGTGTGTGTGTGGGTGTGTGAAACATAAAACGTACACAACGTGGGCCTTAACACCAAGCAACCGTGTCAGGTGTTTTGATCTTAGTTAGATTATTGCCAATGCGCAAAAAAAAAAAAAATTACGTTTAACATTATGATATCATTCGTGCTTGAACTGAGTGAAAATGAAACTTAAGCAACGAGGGCTTCTGCGCGATCATGACGCTTTTACAACTAATTAATGTTTTAAGTTTGCGGTATTCCCGGAGCAAGTAAACTGCGCATGCTCCATGACCTTGCGAACAAACCACGCCCTCGTGTTGTCGTCAGACTCGAAACCCCAAGTATTTAGTGCCAGCCCGTTAGATTCAGGGCAACATGCCGATTTGACTGATATCCATTTTGACCATATCGGCCATTTTGACTGTCGGCCATTTTGAATTTTGTCCTAAAATGCTGTGTTTTAAGAATGCATGAACGAATTGTTACGAAACTTGGTATGGGTCATCAGCACAATGTCCTGAAGGAGTGTGAGAAGTTTCGAAACAGCGCCACCTAGTGGTGATTTTTTTTCTCAAATGCTTATAACTTTGGGTGTGGTCGACTTATTTTCACGAGACTCATCTCATTAGACTCCTGAATCGTTGCCGAGTCCCACGATACCAAACATGCTAGGTTTCGCCTTACGGTTTGTGTAGCGTTGTGATTTAGCCCTTAAAAAACATTTGGCTATATCTTCGAAACCGCTAGTCCGATCGAGACGAAACCACCGTCAGAAGTTTGAAAACATAGGTCAATAGCTATACGCCAATGCCCAAATGTGAAAATATTGATAGTAAGGGGTAGTAAAATTCCAATCAAAGTCATGTGTCAGTCATTTTTTACGTGTTTTTTCATATAAATGTCTATAACTCCGAAGCGAATTGAGATATTTTCACCAAAATTGACACACATATGTATGGGCTCACTCTGAGGACACATAAAAAAAATTGTTGGACTGAGCCTCTTGGTGGCGCTATAATAGAACAAAACATGAAATTCCCATTGACTTCAATACAGTTTTGTGAAATAAAATGCTATACTAAACAAATGCATTGGTGTAATATTACGAAACTCAAAATGTGCCAACAGCACCATCCCCTGAAGGTACTCAAAATATTTCGAAACAGCGCCACCTAGTGGTGAAAATTTATAACAAAATTTCCAAAAAGGCTAATAACTTTTGAATAAATCTGGCTATTGAAATGCCACTGGTCTTAATAGATTCCTTGGGTCAAGCCGAGAAGATAGATACCAAGTTTTCCTTATTTGGCCGAACTTCCTGTCCGCCATCTTGATTTCAAGTCAAAACCTACTTTTTCAAACTCCTCCTAGACCGTTTGTCCGATTTTCACCAAAATCGAATTGTATCATCTCCAGACCGTGCTGACTAAAAGTTATGGATTTCGTGTCGATAGACGAAACCGTTTTCGTATAGCGCAGCAGCAAAGTTGAGGCATGATGCTAATAGCACTATTCAGGCTTTATCTCTGCAATGCCTTGACATATAGACACCAAACTTTGTATGTGTCATTGTCACTTCACTCTGACCACATCACATCAGTTTTGTAACTGTGCCACCTGTGATTGGTTGAAAGTGATAATCCATTAAATCATATTTTTAATTACTGTTTCTCTGACATTTCAGGCATTTTGCCTACAATCTTCTTTAAATGTCTTTAATTGCTGATTGTTGCAGTTGATCTGACACTTTCAGCAATGTTGGCATGTCTTGTCGTCTTATTCTGCTTGGCCCCGGTAATTGCTGCTTGCAGCTATATTTAGGGGCCAAGCACCGAAGGTGCGTAGGCACCTATTGTATCCGTTCCCGTTCCTATTATTAGGGGCCAAGCACCGAAGGTGCGGAGGCACCTATTGTTTTTGTTCCCGTTCTTATTATTAGGGGCCAAGCACAGAATGTGCGTAGGCACCTATTGTATCTGTTGGCGTACCAAAAATAATTCTTCTTCTTCTTCCGCTCTGGGAGTCTATGGCAGCCCATAGAACCGATCGCGGGAAAGTTGTAATGGTTTGACATTCTGATAGAGGACAGTCCCAACATTAAATACACCAATTTTGGTGTGTCTAAGTCATTCCCTCTAGCGCCACCAACTGTCCAAAGTTTCACTCATGTTTATTCTAATAACTTTTGAACCACAAGGGCTAGAAACAAAATTATTTTTTCCTCTGATTCCTGACCCCATGACGATTCGATTGCACCCTATGACGTCATTTTCCGTCATGAAAAGTTTTCCGCCATTTTGAATTTTCCGGAAAAGCTACTTTTTCGAACTCCTCCTAGGCCGTTGCTTCAATTTCCATGAAAATTGAATCAGATCATCTACAGACCATGCCGACAAAAAGTTATGGAATTCAAGTTGATTCGCTTAGCAATTTTCGACAAAACCCACAAACAAATTTTACGTAGCGCTTGCGAAAACAGACGTAAGGCTGTATCTCCGCAGCGCTTTATTGGATTCAGACCAAACTTGGCACATGTCATCACAAGCATGACCTGAGGCTACATGCTGCGTTTCGGCGCAGCGCCACCTACTGGTCCGGAGATATGAAAAATGGCTATTTTTGCTTATAACTTCTGAACAGTTTGCCCAAAAATCATCAAATTGGTCTCGTTAGATTCAGGCCAACATGCTGAGTCGACTGATATCCAATTTTACCATATCGGCCATTTTGGCTGTCGACCATTTTGAATTTTGTGCTAAAATGCTGTATTTTAAGAACGCATGAATGGATTGTTACGAAACATGGTATGGGTCATCAGCACGATGCCCTGAAGGAGCGTGAGAAGTTTCGAAACAGCGCCACCTTGTGGTCAAAAGTTATAACAACATTTCCAAAAAGGCTAATAACCTTTGAATAAATCTGCCTATTGAAATGCCACTGGTCTTAATAGATTCCCTGGGTCACGCTGAGAACATAGATACCAAGTTTGCCAAATTTGGCCGAACTTCCTGTCCGCCATCTTGATTTTCAGTCAAAACCTACTTTTTCGAACTCCTCCTAGACCGTTTGTCCGATTTTCACCAAAATCGAATCGTATCATCTCCAGACTGTGCCGACAAAAAGTTATGGATTTCGTGTCGATTGATGAAACCGTTTTCGTATCCACAACTTTCCTGCGAGTCTTAATGGGCGTCGCCATGACACTCGATACTTCCTGTTGCCGGTATCTCAGTTCCGGTTTAGCCTAAAGCTTAACCCTTGGCTGCGTTCCAAACCGCATACTCAATGAGTAGCTACTCAATTTCAATAAGTACTTACTTAATGAGTGCTAAAAGAGTAGGTACTTTATAGCCAGATCTCGTTGAGTATGAATGTGAACCGGACATCTGCCATGTTGACGTTATCATGTGACCTACGACGCGTTATCACAAGCGCAACAACTTAAAAGATTTGAACGACACGTTTAATTCATCTATCTGTAAATATCTTGATATTGATTAAACTTGCTCATTTTGTGGTCTTTTTGAAGAAACTGCTGCCCATTTATTTTGTGAATACATTTAGGGTTGATTTAAGTTCTTATATTTAACCCTACCCTACTAATGTGACCCACCGTTTTATCCTTAACGATATTTATTTTTATAACGAAATCCCAAAATTGTCATCTCTTGAATATGTTGTTGATTTCTTTATTTTATATCCAAACATTTTCATCCATAAGCAAAAGTGGCTTACTGCTTTGTTTTCCTCTTTTTCTTGTTAAATTGAACTCTCGTTTCATCCCTCAGGCTTATAAATAACAAAAAATGCATTTTTTAAATGTATTATATCATTAATTAAGAAAATATATATTAAGATATTCAACCTTATATGTTCTTTTTTCTTGTGTATAAAATCTCATATTATGTTTGCAAACCCATGATATATATATATATAATAAAAATTATAATAATAATAATATAATAAATTAGTCAAAGAATGAATCAAAGTCACCATCACACAATAAACAAATGCATATACAAGTCAACACATGAAACAAAGCTTTATTCAAACTACAATCATGTATGTAGACTAGTTTCGCTGAACCCCACATCCTTCTGCCATCTCAACACAGCGGTTCCCATTCTTCAGCTTTATTCTGATGAATCAGCTGACCGCCCGAGGTGAGCCGTTCCCTCGTGCCGGAGGTTGTTGCGTGATGTGTTGTGCTTCACAATCTGAGGCAATAAGGGCAGGTGGAGTGATGGAGGGTCTCGTAAGGGCAGGTGGGGTGATGGAGGGA
Source organism: Abramis brama (assembly GCF_963993115.1). Lineage (NCBI taxonomy): Eukaryota > Metazoa > Chordata > Actinopteri > Cypriniformes > Leuciscidae > Abramis > Abramis brama. The sequence continues at coordinate 20,828,835 of NC_139974.1, forward strand.
CTCGTCCATGGCACCATCTCCAGGATTCATCTCTGGGCTCTTCATCCTCAGTGCTCACACCAGCCTGCTGACATTTCAGATCCTACAAAAATGCACAAACAACACAAAAGCAGTAATTTTAACCGCACAATGTCATTTGATTTCAGTATTATTTAGAAGACAAAAACGCTTTTTTTCCACAAATGCCGCCATCATCTTTCCTTGCAGGTCCTGCTCCACCACAAAAGATCTGCAGCAAATGCACAGAAATCAAGAATCAGAAAAGTGCTGTAATAGCTCTGTTTGAAATTACAATAATTAAAATAAACTACAACTTAAGATTTAAATATTTATTCATTTTTGTAATGTCACAAAGCCTTTGATGGCAGCATTCAGCTTCATGAGCCACTCTCCACCGGATAAACACACATCTGTTCATCTGACCCTATAACATCCAGACAAGATTCACATAACCTTTGTCATTTATGAACTCAACACTACATTTACATGTTAAGATTGTTTTAACTTTTTATCCAACATAAATGTTCCTCAATTTATCAACAGTAATGGACAAATAAAATAGATAACTTATGTTTAGTTACTTTATAGATTTGTTCTACATAATAGCACACATTCATCACTCAGATGCCTATTTCATATCTATTAGACGTAGTAATCTGCAATTCTTATAGAAGATTTTCTTGCCAGATATTAAATAGACATTTAGTAATTGTATTTAAGATGTATACGGTTTAAAATGTATGCAAATCCACTTTGGAGACGTATGTGTCCTTACTGGAGCTCCTCTGTTAGCTACATAATAAAATGTGATTTACAGCAAAATCACAAATATATAGCGTCTTTACATCTTCAACAATTCAACAGTTTACTGTACAGTAGTTCAACACATGCGATCATTTGATTTGTAATACTCACATTTGAGTCTCGTCCGTCATCCTTTCCGTCACGTTCGAGTATGACCTATCCTTCTTCTTCTTTTTTATGACGTATCCTCTCGCGTGGCCTCCTGGGATAGAAGAGTATCCATCGGTTGAGCACTCAAAAATCTGGGCGGAAGCAGTAAGCCATCCGGGAACTTCTCGCCTACTCTTTTATGAATACTGATGTTTGGAACGTACTGCTTCCTTCACGTACTGTTTTCGCCTACTATATAGTAGGAAAGTAGGCATATTCGAACGCACTTAAAGAGCATCTTGCAGGTAAAAAAAAAATCTAAATGAATATATAACCGTGTATGAAAATACCATATGAAAAGATAATGCAGGATTTAAAATGTTTTAAAACGACATAAGGACACCAATTTAGATAAAGTTGACTGCTCGTACAAACCGCTTTTTTTCAACATCGCGTCATTTTACGTCACACGAGGGAGATGTGTGCTGTGCTCTGCCGCAGCTCAGTGCAGAGTAGGTTGGTATTCAGTAAGAGCGGTCGTGAGTCAGTGTGTTTTCACTAGTTTTTGTATTTCAATTTATCATCGTCATGGTAAATTTATGTGTTTGTGGAGCTTGCAAAAACTCCAGCCTGTCAGAACATCGAGTCCACCGGTTTCCTAACAAGAAAAAGGACGGTGCTATCTTTCGTGCCTGGGTTTGTGCAGGTGAAGAGACGGGATTTCTCTTCCGCGTCGGCTTCGGAAAACGCGGTCGTGTGTAGCGTTCACTTCAGATCGGAGGATTATCGTCCCGGCGATATGATGGAGTTCAACATGGGATACCGAAGTAAGAACCGGGTGAGACTCAGAGCTGGTGCGGTTCCTTCAGTGCACGCATCTTCGGGTTCTCCGGCCGGATGTAGGCGCGAGCACAACATCAACTGGCAAACGCAATGTAAGCGGAACGAAACTGAGCTACTCGTTATTGTGTTTGTGTGGACCGTTTATCAGTTTGGACCAGTACAGCGCGAGCCTGATCAAGCAACACTGTAACTGCGAGATCCAGTAAATAAAGCATTTGAATTCGCCACATTAGTAATAACATCGCTGCGAGATCTAGTGAGAAATATTCACATTTCTCCGTTATTAACGGATCAAACAGCGCTGACGTGGAAACCAGGAATAAACATGAACATGCAATGAATGAACGAACTATCCAGTGTCCACAGATCAGCAACATTCACCATGTCTTTACTGTAGTAACACTAACTGCAACCATGGAAGTTTGGCATTTTCCACTAAGGCCCAGTATGCATCCACCTCCCTGCAACACTGACTTTCCTCAGCTGTAAACATTGCCTCGCATTTCCCACACAAGCACCTATGGAACAAAAAATGTATCAGGAATAAATATCTCTCTGTCTCTCGATGAGAAACCGCTAAGTTATATCACGTAACGTTAGTCTGGGCGGATATTAATGAGCATGACAAACGCCTGATCAAAGCTTAGTTTCTGTTATTGTAAGTTCCAATATGTTCTGTCTAACATTAATCCTGGCCTGTCCCTGCTCTCTTGGCAGCCTAGCAGGCTCATAATTGTATGGCTGTGGTCCGTCAACAATTTCCTCAGCGTCCGAAATGTCATTGCGATCCACTTTTCCCTGTTGTTTGAATCGACCGCTCTCCCTCGTGCTACGTCACGCCCGTCACGCCCATTTTCAGATGCGGAAGTAAAATTCTCACAAAAACGACTCCAGAAGCCACTGTAGCGCATTTATAATTTTTTTTTAAAGAAAATCTAGTTCCTACATTATTTTTCTATACATTGACTTGTTGGGTCTTCTAACCTGCAAGATGCTCTTTAAGTCCGAATCTCACGATAATTAGTACGTCACCCAGGTAATTCTCGCCTACTCTTTTGGATTCATACATACTTTTTCGCTCGCCTACTCTTTTTCCCATACTAAATAGTAGGGAAGTATGCGGTTTGGAACGCAGCCCTTGTGTTATGTTGGAATTCTGTGCACTCCCCTTATGGTCCGGGTCAAATTGACCCGCATTGGAATCAATACAATTCCTCAAAAATCACACTATGAAAAACAACAAAGATTCAGGTACAAACTGTAAACTTTTAATATCAACATTTGTCAAATATTCCAAAAAATATATATCTGAAGATATGATTTAATGAAAATGTTTTTTAACCATTTTTTAAAACTGTTTTGCTTTGACAAAATTTGAATATACATTATATTTATATATATTTGAATATACATTTTTTTTTTTTTTTTTTTGCTTAGAACATCATAACTGAACAATTAATCAATTAATCTGAGCTTTTCCTGCAGTCTATGTCGAAGTCTCAAGATATTTCAGATATCTTGAATATATAAATGAGAGCTTATTTTACTATCTGCGTCTGTCAAAGATTTTCATTTGTAATTTGCAATTAACTCTGAACACCATGATTTAGCTTTTTCAAGTGTGTTTGTTTTGGGTCAGAGCACTTTTAGATACACTTACACTTTAGAACTGGAGTTGATGCCCAGTTGATACATAAAATAAATGTTTTTATGTTGTGTCTGTACAGTTGCTTTTGAATAGCCTATGGGGGTCAAATTGACCTGTGAACATCACAAACGTAATAGTAATTTTGTTTGTATATGTAAAAAAAAACAAACACCAGCATGTTGAAACTTTGCATGCATGTTCATGAAGATAAATGCAAAAAAGTCACAAAATATCAAGAAAAAAAAAAAAGATTTAATATTATTTCAGGTCGCTTGAAAAAAAAAAAGATAGGTAATTTTTACCATCTGTGGCTGACAAAATATTTTTCTGTATTGAAATAAGTGTGGAAAACCTAATTTTTTAGCTTCATAAGGTAGTAAAAAAATAAAATAACAAAGTATAACCAAGAAATGTTATTATTTTGGGTCCGTACAGTTGCCTTAGAGCGTTAAAATATGCGGGTCAAATTGACCCGCGAACATCACAAAAGGAACAGTAATTTTGTTTGTATATGTCAAAAAACACTAGCATGTTGAAACTTTGCATGCATGTTCATGATGATAAATGAGAAAAAGTCACAAAATATCAAGAAAAAAAACAAAGGTTAACCAGTATTTCCAGCAACTATAAAATCTAAACGGGTCAAATTGACCCGCAACATAACACAAGGGTTAATGAAGCTAGCACACAGGGGATACTCGCGTTGCGGTACAAACGGGTGAAACTGATTACTGACAAGTAGTAATGCTGACAGATAAGCAATGGCTCCTTGTGGCTCAACGTGTACCGTTGTCAGGTGCACAAACAACACGCGAAAACTGAAGGATTTTATGAATGGGAGCTGTTTCCAACATAAACGGACCCTCTACGCAGAAAGAGTGTTTTTTGTAACGCTACTTAGAAAAAACTGCAGTACAACTGTATATATATTTTTAAGTGGTATGTTTATTGTTTTCAATAATTTGAAAATTAATTCGAGAATTAACTTGAATGTGCAGCAATTTGTACAGATAGAGAGTATGTAGGCCTACTATATTTGTTGTAGCCATTAAATAAGAGCATTTAGTTTCATATTTGTTCAGATATTATAATGTCATTTTTTCCATCTATGTTGATTATGAAAAGTGAACACCATGATAGGATGCATCGGGAGACATAGAGTGGGGTCAGACATGATTTTGTTAATGGGTCAGACATGATTAAACTTAATTTTCTTCATTAAGTTTTGTTTTGTAAGCCTTTCTTTAAAGTCATAAATTAACCGAAACTCAGACATGAGAAATATAGCCTATCTAAAGAAAGCTTTAAATGTCTTTAAACGAAACAATTCAAAATGAAAAGAAATAGGCTACTCTCTGATTATGTAATCCAAGATGTGCATTTCTCTCTAGGCTATTATGCGCGTTCATACGGAGATGGCGATCGTCAACTTTATCTTTGCAGCAGACACTGACAGAAAACACTAGTTTATTAATAAAAATCAATGCACGCGTGTCACCGGATTTACAAATGCACATCTTGCTTATTGCACGCACACTTGGCACACATATGATGTCGAAATAACGAGATATTGTGTTGAAATAACATTATTAATAATAATAAATCTTTAATAATATTTGATTGAATGCCGAATGTTGTGCTTGTTCAATTTAATAAAATTAATACTTTAATTGTGATCATTAAAATAATTGAATATTAAATATTAAGTGGCCAATTTTTGCTCATTTATTAAAAGTATTTTTATATAATATATATATAGCACCCCCTCAGCACACGTTAAAAAATTATCTGGCGCCGCCCCTGGTTATAACGGCCCACGTATTAAAAATTTGGGCTCGGGCTCATAATTACAGTTAATGTGTCGGGCCGGGCTCGGACACAACGGGCTCAGGTAGGGTCGGGCTTGATTTTTTGGGCCCGATCTAAGCTTTACTCCTCATTATCCAAGCAAGTTGTTTGGGCTTGTTGAGGCTCTCTGATAGCGGTATCTTCAGGCTAACGTAAACCGGAAGTTCATTACCGGCTTGTTCTATGTTGCCATAGCGATCACGGGAAAGGTCAGAGTTCGGGAAAGTCGTGGATAGCACAGCAGCAAAGTTGAGGCATGATGCCAAAATGACTATTCAGGCTTTATATCTGCAATGCCTCGACATATTGACACAAAACTTTGTATGTGTCACTGTCTCCTTACTCTGACCACACCACATCAATTTCGTAACAGCGCCACCTTTTGGTCAAAAGTGACAATCCATTAAATCATATTTTGAATCACTTTTTACATGATTTTTCAGCCATTTCGCCTAAAATCCTCTTTAAATGTCTTTAATTGCTCATTGTTGCAGTTGGTCTGACACTTTCAGACATGTTGGCATGTCTTGTCGTCTGCTTGCGCTTGGCCCCGATAATTGCTGCTTGCAGCTATATTTAGGGGCCAAGCACCGAAGGTGCGTAGGCACCTATTGTATCTGTTCCCGTTCTTATTATTATTCTTCCTTCTTCCGACTGGGTGTCCCATAGAACCGATTGCGGGAAAGTTGTAATGGTTTGACATTCTGATAGAGGACAGTCCCATCATTAAATACACCAATTTTGGTGTGTCTAAGTCATTCCCTCTAGCGCCACCACCTGTCCAAAATTTCACTTTTATTTTGCTAATAACTTTTGAACCGTAAGGCCAATCAGCGAAATTATTTTTTCCTCTGATTCCTGAGCTCATGCCGATTCGATTGCACCCTATGACGTCATTTTCCGTCATAAAAATATGGCCGCCATTTTTAATTTTTTGAAAAAGCTACTTTTTCGAACTCGTCCTAGACGGTTTGTCCGATTTGCACGAAAATTTAACCAGATCATCTTCAGGCAGTGCTGACAAAAAGTTATGGAATTCAAATTGATTCGTCAAACCGTTTTCGATAAACGCTCGAAGAAATTTTACGTAGCGCTTGCAAGAACAGTCGTAGGGCTGTATCTCCGCAACGCTTTATCAGATTCAGACCAAACTTGGGACTTGTACTCACAAGCATGACCTGAGGCTACATGCTGTGTTTCGGCGCAGCGCCACCTACTGGTCCGGAGATATGAAAAATGGCTATTTTTGCTTATAACTTCTGAACAGTTTGTCCAAAAATCATAAAATTGGTCTCGTTAGATTCAGGGCAACATGCCGAGTCGACTGATATCCAATTTGACCATATCGGTCATTTTGGCTGTCGGCCATTTTGAATTTTGTGCTAAAATTCTGTATTTTATGAACGCATGAACGGATTGTTACGAAACGTGGTATGGGTCATCAGCACAATGCCCTGAATGAGCCTGAGAAGTTTCGAAACAGCGCCACCTAGTGGTGAATTTTTTTTTCCAAATGCTTATAACTTTGGGTGTGGTCGACTTATTTTCACGAAACTCATCTTTTTAGCCTCCTGAATCGTTGCAGAGTCTTACGATACCAAACATGCTAGGTTTCGCCTTACGGTTTGTGTAGCGTTGTGATTTAGCGCTTAAAAAACATTTGGCTATATCTTTGAAACCGCTAGTCCGATCGAGACGAAACCACCGTCAGAAGTTTGGAAACATAGGTCGATAACTATACACCAATGCCCAAATGCGAAAATATTGATGTTTAGGGTTACTAATTTCCAATCAAAGTCATGTGTCAGTCATTTTTTTCGTGTTTTTTCATATAAATGTCTATAACTCCAAAGCGAATTGAGATATTTTCACCAAAATTGACACACATATGTATGGGCTCACTCTGAGGACACGTAAAAAAAATTGTGGGACTGAGCCTCTTGGTGGCGCTATAATTGAACAAATTATGAAATTCCCATTGACTTCAATACAGTATTGTGAAATAAAATGCTATACTAAACAAATGCATTGGTGTAATATTACGAAACTCAGATTGTGTCATCAGCACCATCCCCTGAAGGCAACCAAAATATTTCAAGACAGCGCCACCTAGTGGTCAAAAGTTATAACAAAATTTCCAAAAAGGCTAATAACTTTTGAATAAATCTGGCTATTGAAATGCCACGGGTCTTAATAGATTCCTTGGGTCAAGCCGAGAACATAGATACCAAGTTTTCCTTATTTGGCCAAACTTCCTGTCCGCCATCTTGATTTTCATTCAAAACCTACTTTTTCGAACTCCTCCTAGACCGTTTGTCCGATTTTCACCAAAATCGAATCGTATCATCTCCAGACTGTGCCGACAAAAAGTTATGGATTTCGTGTCGATTGATGAAACCGTTTTCGTATAGCACAGCAGCAAAGTTGAGGCATGATGCCAAAATGACTATTCAGGCTTTATATCTGCAATGCCTCGACATATTGACACAAAACTTTGTATGTGTCACTGTCTCCTTACTCTGACCACACCACATCAATTTCGTAACAGCGCCACCTTTTGTTCAAAAGTGACAATCCATTAAATCATATCTTGAATCACTTTTTACATGATTTTTCAGGCATTTCGCCTAAAATCCTCTTTAAATGTCTTTAATTGCTCATTGTTGCAGTTGATCTGACACTTTCCGCAATGTTGGCATGTCTTGTCGTCTTATTCTGCTTGGCCCCGGTAATTGCTGCTTGCAGCTATATTTATTATTCTTCTTCTTCCGACTGGGCGTCTATGGCAGCCCATAGAACCGATTGCGGGAAAGTTGTTTTGGTTTGACATTCTGATAGAGGACAGTCCCAACATTATATACACCAATTTTGGTGTGTCTAAGTCATTCCCTCTAGCGCCACCACCTGTCCAAAGTTTCACTTTTATTATGCTAATAACTTTTGAACCGTTTGGCCAATCAACAAAATTCTTTTTTCCTCTGATTCCGGAGCTCATTCCGATTCGATTACACCCTATGACGTCATTTTCTGTCATTAAAATATGGCCGCCATGTTGAATTTTTCGAAAAAACTACTTTTTCAAACTCGTCCTAGACGGTTTGTCCGATTTGCACGAAAATTGAACCAGATCATCTTCAGGCAGTGCTGACAAAAAGTTATGGAATTCAAATTGATTCGTCAAACCGTTTTCGATAAACGCTCGAACAAATTTTACGTAGCGCTTGCGAAAACAGTCGTAAGGCTGTATCTCCGCAACGGTTTATCATAATCAGACCAAACTTGGTACATGTCATCACAAGCATGACCTGAGGCTACGTGCTGCGTTTCGGCGCAGCGCCACCTACTGGTCCGGAGATATGAAAAATGGCTATTTTTGCTTATAACTTCTGAACAGTTTGTCCAAAAATCATAAAATTGGTCTTGTTAGATTCAGGCTAACATGCAGAGTTGACTGATATCCAATTTTGCCATATCGGCCATTTTGACTGTCGGCCATTTTGAATTTTGTGCTAAAATGCTGTATTTTAAGAACGCATGAATGGATTATGAAACTTGGTATGGGTAATCAACACGATGCCCTGAAGGAGCCTGAGAAGTTTCGAAACAGCGCCACATAGTGGCAAAAATTTTTTTCCAAATGCTTATAACTTTTGGTGTGGTCGACTTATTTTCACGAGACTCATCTCATTAGACTCCTGAATCCTTGCCGAGTCCAACGATACCAAACATGCTAGGTTTCGACTTACGGTTTGTGTAGCGTTGTGATTTAGCACTTAAAAACCTTTAGGCGATATCTTCGAAACCGTTTGTCCGATCGAGACGAAACCACCGTCAGAAGTTTGGAATCATAGCTTGTTAACTATATGTGTCAACCCAAATGCGAAAATATTGATGTCTAGAGGTAGTAAATTCCAATTAATGTCATGTGTCAGTAATTTTTTACGTGTTTTTTCATATAAATGTCTATAACTCCGAAGATAATGGAGATATTTTCACCAAAATCGACACACATATGTATGGGCTCACTCTGAGGACACATACAAAAAATGGTGGGACTGAGCCTCTTGGTGGCGCTATAATAGAAAAAACATGAAATTCCCGTTGACTTCAATACAGTTTTGTGAAATAAAATGCTATAAATGGTGGGACTGAAATGTCTTTAATTGCTCATTGTTGCAGTTGGTCTGACACTTTCAGACATGTTGGCATGTCTTGTCGTCTTATTCTGCTTGGCCCCGGTAATGGCTGCTTGCAGCTATATTTAGGGGCCAAGCACCGAAGGTGCGGAGGCACCTATTGTATCTGTTCCCGTTCTTATTATTATTATTCTTCCGCCATGGGAGTCTATGGCAGTCTATGGCAGCCCATAGAACCGATTGCGGGAAAGTTGTTTTGGTTTGACATTCTGATAGAGGACAGTCCCAACATTAAATACACCAATTTTGGTGTGTCTAAGTCATTCCCTCTAGCACCACCACCTGTCCAAAGTTTCACTTTTATTTTGCTAATCACTTTTGAACCGTAAGGCCAATCAACAAAATTATTTTTTCCTCTGATTCCTGAGCTCATGACGATTCTATTGCACCCTATGACGTCATTTTTCGTCATAAAAATATGGCCGCCATTTTGAATTTTTCGAAAAACCTACTTTTTCGAACTCGTCCTAGACGGTTTGTCCGATTTGCATGAAAATTGAACCAGATCATCTTCCGGCAGGGCTGACAAAAAGTTATGGAATTCAAATTGATTCGTCAAACCGTTTTCGATAAACACTCGAACAAATTTTACGTAGCGCTTACGAAAACAGTCGTAAGGCTGTATCTCCGCAACGGTTTATCGTATTCAGACCAAACTCGGTACATGTACTCACAAGCATGACCTGAGGCAACATGCTGCGTTTCGGCGCAGCGCCACCTACTGGTCCGGAAATATGAAAAATGGCTATTTTTGCTTATAACTTTTGAACAGTTTGTCCAAAAATCATAAAATTGGTCTCGTTAGATTCAGAGCGACATGCCGAGTCGACTGATATACAATTTTACCATATCGGCCATTTTGACTGTCGGCCATTTTGAATTTTGTGCTAAAATGCTGTATTTTAAGATGCATTAACGGATTGTTACGAAACTTGGTATGGGTCATCAGCACGATGTCCTGAAGGAGCGTGAGAAGTTTCGAAACAGCGCCACCTAGTGGTGAATTTTTTTTTTCAAAATGCTTATAACTTTGGGTGTGATCCAAAAAGGCTAATAACTTTTGAAGAAATCTGGCTATTGAAATGCCACTGGTCTTAATAGATTCCTTGGGTCAAGCCGAGAACATAGATTCCACGTTTTCCTTATTTGGCCGAACTTCCTGTCCGTCATCTTGATTTTCATTCAAAACATACTTTTTCGAACTCCTCCTAGACCGTTTGTCCGATTTTCACCAAAATCGAATCGTATCATCTCCAGACCGTGCCGACTAAAAGTTATGGATTTCGTGTCGATTGACGACACCGTTTTCATATACTGCAGCAGCAAATTTGAGGCATGATGCCAAAAGGACTATTCAGGCTTTATCTCTGCAATGCCTTGACATATTGACACCAAACTTTGTATGTGTCATTGTCACTTCACTCTGACCACACAGTTTCGTAACTGCGCCACCTATTGGTTGAAAGTGATAATGCATTAAATCATATTTTTAATTATTGTTTCTATGATTTTTCAGCCATTTCGCCTAAAAAACTCTTTAAATGTCTTTAATTGCTCATTGTTGCAGTTGGTCTGACACTTTCAGACATGTCGGCATGTCTTGTCATCTGATTCTGCTTGGCCCCGATAATTGCTGCTTGCAGCTATATTTTAAGTAATTTTTGCTTAAAACAAGCTAAATTATCTGCCAGTGGGGTATGAAAAATAATCTTGATTCAATTGTAAAACAAGATTATTTTTCTTACCCCACTGGCAGATAATTTATCTTTAGAAACAACACAAAAATACTAAGTAAGAAAAGCATTTTTTGCAGTATATAATTATAAGTCAATAATAACAATAGTATGTCAATAGTTAGAAATGGCCAAACTGGAAATTCAATATTGGAAATTCTTGCTCCGCTCTGTTTTTAGGATGGCAAAAAGGTTTAAAAGTTACATTTTAGGCTGGTCTACCTTACAGCGCCCATCCAAATAGATAGCCAATCAAATCATAGAAGGCGGTGTTTACTGTTCACAGAAGCAGAGCATGTATTCCAGCAGTTTAACGTTGAAAGAGTGCGAGGTAAGATGGAAGTGTAAAACTACTCCACTTTTTTTCTTGAATATGGCCATTAAGAGGGATGAAAGTTGCATGTGTTCAGTATCAAAGCTATTTTATCAATTTAAGTCTCGGGGCAATGTTGACTACAGTTTATGTGCTGCTGAGTGAGTGTTGCAGCGCGATCTCCGCTCTGTATGTGTGTGTGTGTGTGTGTGTGTGTGTGTGTGCGTGCGTGCGTTCGTAAGTGCGTGCGTCAATGAAAGCAGCGCATGGTGTCTAATGTAAGGAGTAGCCCGAAAGGTCCGACCTATATAAATAAAGGTCCTATAAAACCCATGCAGAGCTGCCAAAAGATTTACAGCTTTGCATCGTTCAAACATCGGCCAGAGATCATTTGCGATCAAAGGCCGACGTCGAGGCGACATATTGCCGATGAGCAAACGATCTCTGAGCAACATCGTGCCGATGGAACTTTGTGCATCGGGCCAACGTCGGCCCGACGTACGTGTGCTATCTGGGAAATGTTTTGCTCATGGTCAGTTCATGTTAGTTAATATGAATAATAAACAAATAAACCTTATTGTAAAGTGTTACTATGAAATCAAAAATTCAAATTACTTACAATTTAGAGTTTGACATGGACTTGAAAATTTCCTTTCACTAGATGTATTTCCCCAAGCTAATAACACTTGCTATGGCCTTGGATAAAAACGAATGACATTGTCAGACTCAGAATGCGGCTGACATCGAGTTATACTTTTATTACAGTTAAGCATAACTCTCATGCTGACGCAACTTTTACAGTAGCATGGTAGGATAAATTTATTATTATTATTATTATTAGTAGTAGTAGTAGTAGTAGTATTAGCTTACTTCTCCTTATTAGCTTAATGTTACCTGCTGGCTGCTCGTGTAGTTTGAAGACTCGCAGCGAACTGCTGCGTAAACGCACTCAATTTAAATCAACAACACCCAATCTTATGTATTGGTAAATACTCTATTTAAAAAGGTTTTATGAATTTGCACTTACCTTCGTCTGATATAAATGTCTGAAAACACAGGACGATGTCAGCGCACGCAGTAACGGAAGGCAGTGGGCTAGAGAATACGGTTCATATGACATTGGAAAACTTTGCCGTTGTTTTATGGTAAACGTGTTATTTACAATGATTTTATGAATTCACACTTACCTTCGTCTAATGTAGCCTAGTTAGCCAAAATCTCACAGAAAATACCGGACGTTGTCAGCGCGCAAGATTTGAATGGAGCAGGAGCGGTAAGGCTCGAAAAACTAACGTCAGGCTAGAAAATACAGGTAAAAAACTGTTACAGCTTTGAACAAATTTTGATGTTATGTTCTGGCAAACATGTTATTTAAAATAGTTTTATGAATTCACACTTCCCATAGCCTACGTTTTCTCAGCCTCAGAAAATACCGGACGCTCTCTTAGTGCGCAAGAACTGCAGGGAGTCAGCGTCAGCGAGGCTGCGGGGGAGGGGGACAGTGTTGCCAGATAGAGCTGGTAGTTTTCAGCCAAAACCTGCCCAAAACCTGTCCAAAACCCGCCCAAACGCACACAAAACCGCCCAAAATATTTGATCAATATTTAGTTATTTTAACTGCCACGATTACTATACCATAGCTACAAACGACAAACACCAACAGCAACAGTCAACCACAATAACAAAATGACAACACAACCTGTAAAATATACAGTGGGTACGGAAAGTATTCATACCCCTGGTAAATATGATCAAAAATGGCTGTAAAAAATAAATCTTTTATTCAAAAAATGTGATCTTTCGTTCAAAAAATTGGCAAAATTCTAACCTTTCATTGAAGTAAAAGAATTCAAATTGGGGGGTAAATCACATTATGAAATAAATGTTTTTCTCCAAAACACGTTGGCCACAATTATTCATACCCTTTTAGTAAATACCTTTTTGCAATCTCCTTTTGCCAAGATAACAGCTCTGAGTCTTCTCCTATAATGCCTGATGAGTTTGGAGAACACCTGACAAGAGATTAGCAATCATTCCTTCATACAGAATCTCTCCAGATCCTTCAGATTCTCAGATCCATGTTGTGCTTCTTCTATTCAGTTCACTCCACTCATCAGGTCAGGGAACTGGGACGCTCATGGCAGATGCTTTTTGTGCTCCGAAACACATTTTTGTGTTGATTTTGATGTTTGTTTTGGATCATTGTCCTGATGGAAGATCCAACCTTGGCCCATTATAAGATTTCTAGCAGAAGCCGCCTGGTTTGGATTTTTTTATCCGTTGATATTTGATAGAATCCACAATGCCATGTATCTGAATAAGAAGTCCAGGACCTCCAGCAGAAAAATAGGCCCACAACATTAAAGATCCAGTGGTATATTAAATTGTACACATGGGGTACTTTTTATCCTTGTGTGCACCAAACCCATCTGTGTTTGCTGCCAAAAAGCTCTTTTTTTAATATTTTATTCATAAAACATTCTAGGGGTATGAATATTTGTGGCCAACGTGTTTTGGAGAAAAACATTTATTTCATAATGTGATTTCCCCCCTAATTTGAATTCTTTTATTTCAATGAAAGGTTAGATTTTTGCCAATTTTTTGAACGAAAGATCAAATTTTTTGAATGAAAGATTTATTTTTTACAGCCATTTTTGATCATATTTACCGGGGGTATGAATACTTTCCGTACCCACTGTATGTGGGTATCATAGTTTTTATGTTAAAGCCTGCCCCCTTGTGGTGACAATAATAATGGTTTGGAACGAGCTCAGTTCTAGTTCAGACGCAAGTTAAACAGCTGCACGGATCGAGTCGTGTGATTTGTCTGTCAGCATCGTGCTATTTGATACACAACACAACCTAATGACAAAACCAGTTCACATCTGTGCTCTTCGACCGCACACACAATGCACTTTCACGGTGTAGATTTAAAATGTTTTGCGATAATTTAAATACCCAATGTTTATTTTATTATATTTAATAAATTATATATGTATTTAAATTATATTATATATTTAAATTATTATTATTAGTACTACTACATTTTACTCCTGATAAACGGGTGAATGTGTGTGTGAAAGAGAGAGCGAGATATCTTACCTTTAAATGCAGAACAGTAACAGGCTGTCGGTTGTAACTTGACAGGATGCTGAAGAACACAGCTGATCTGAAAGCAACGTTTTAGAACTATTTACAGTCTGGCTGAGCTGTCTAGTACATGGATGCGTCAAACTTCCCCAACAACTGTTGGGGAGGACGGAATGTAGCCGATGTCCATCCATTCCGTGCCAGCCCTGAGCGCACATCCATTAAACCAGAAAGGAGCAGCAATCCCATTCTATTTCTAGTGTCATCTTTGAGCAGCGTGACTTGCGAAAATACTCTTTCAACCAGAGCATTGGATATGGGGAGAGTGAGGATTTTAATTGCACCTAGTGCTCAATCATGAAAGCAGTGGTTTCCTCCAGCATCTTGAAAAGAGTCTACCTCTAACCAAAATGCATCAATGGTTAAATTAGGTGAGAACCCTGCTGAGGCAACATTTCTCCAGTGAGTCTCAAGTAAATCTAGTGAGCCTGAAAAGAATTCCTTAGGCAGCTCTCGGAAGGATGATTTGTTTGACACAACAGAAGCGGAAGACAGGAGTTCCAGCTTCCACAGCAACTCCAAGGATGCAGGCAAACACATTTGATACTGGGCCAGGAGTTATTTTAAGAGGTCTACACATCGTGTTAAGACCACCTGCTTTTTCTCAGGTGACAGAGTGCTCGCCTCCAACTTCTGACTGAATGTGGTCCCCAGGTCAGCATCTTTAGGTGAGAGGTATATACTGGAAGATTTTAGGTCTAAGTCCATGAGTTGTTGTTCGTTATTCATATGGAAAATGCTCGGCTTGATTATACGTCTCAGTGTTGACATGTACAGCCGGTTGAGGTCCCGGAAAACTACAAGGCTATCAGCGGTCTCTAACTGAAAACACTTGTTGACAGCTTTGATTTCCAGCAGTAAAGGACGGAGAAAATGCAGGTAAATGCTGTTGGTCTTGTCTTTGTACATTTCACTCAGAAGCTGCGCTGCATAGCAGTGTTCAGAGCTTGCTGCTACACTGAAATGTAAAGTAAGTGCATCTTCTTGATCAAGGATTCTGTCAATGCAATCTGCTGTCACTAACCAGCGGGTGGAACTTGGAGAAAGCATTTTCAAAGGACATCCTCCACTGTTAACTGTCTCATAAAGAGTTCGGTAGTCATTCTGACGCTTAGATGAATGTGCAAACCAGTTGTAATTCTCTCTGATCATGTAGTCAATATTTCTAGGGAGCTGCTGCATTGCCTTGTGAGCTACAATGTCCAGGGAATGGCACACACATTTGATTAGTTGTAAGTTAGGCTGTTTCTGTTTGAGCAGCGTATACACGGAACGATATTTTACACATATGCAAAGTAACTTGTTTACGGTAATGTCGGTTGTTTCGTCCAAGTAAAGAGAGTAAGGCGAGTCACCAATGTCCTGTCGAAGTTGTTCTCTAAAATATGGCGCAAGAACTGACTTAATGACAGTTGACATTTGGTTCTGTGCATCTGGAATGCTCCGATCTCATCCTTCAGTATGTCCGATAAGTCATCCACGGCATTAACTGATGTGTGGCAAGCAACGTATGTTGCTATCCGCAGTTCACGGTGCTTCTGGTCATCACAAATGGCCGCCGAGTTACTTAAACTAGCTTTACTCACTGTGAAAGCCTTAATTGTGGGCAGGCACCGCATCTTGTGCTTCTTGGTTTCGGCGTGGTCCTTCAAATCCTTAAAGTGAGCCCTTATGTCGGTGTTGCAGAATTTGCAGTGAGCTTTGCTATCATCCGATTTAGATTGCGTTATCCATGGCTTTAGGTCCGAATCACTCTCCCACTCCTTTCGGTACGTTTTTTTATATTTTGCCCACTTCGACATCTTTTTAATTTGTATTTCCCACTGAGTCCTGACGCAGCTGCTGCTATCACTCGATTGGCTCGTGAGTTGTGACTCGTGACGTTGGGGTCTAGCCGTCAACTGTCAACATCACCAACACAGCCGAGTATGCAGTGGGTGTGTTTAGTTATATTACAATGACTGATTGGATGGAGTACATGCACACTGGGGTTGTGTTAAATAATTAGCCTATCATTTTTTTGAAAACCGCCAAACTGATCCCAAACCCGCCCAAATTTTGTCCACCCGCCCAAACCAATTTTTACCCGCACAATCACATGCAAAACCGCCCAATCTGGCAACACTGGAGGGGGAGAACAGACTCGAGACAGTAGTCGATTCAAAAAATATTCCATTTACAGGCGTCAGGAATTGAAATTCTCGTGTGATTCAGATCCAAATGCGAGGCCTGAAATGTCCATACGTGATGGACGGCCCGGCTCTGATTTAACCCCGAAATTACTAGTTTTTATGCAGAGTCAGTGCCTCTGGCCTGCATCAGCAAATTCACGATGAACAAAAAAAATTACTGCCTTCAGCGTGTTGTAAAGGCAGAATTTCAGGCACGACCAATCATATTAAACAGAGACATAGCGAATCATTTAAATAACTTGAAATTATAGTTCATAACACTTAAAATCTTAATCCAAAAGATTTTTGCTGCCAAATGAGTACATTAAACACAACTGTTTATTTTTTGATGCAAAAACTTGCTATTATGAGTATGTTAAGTTATGATAACTTGATTTCTTTATTAATGACAACATTGGGGTGTACAGTGTAATAGTGGTAAATCATGTTCTCAAAATGTCAGACAATTCATGTTTTTGGTAATTAAAATGAGTTAGTAATTAAAAATAGTTTTTACTATTAAATTAATATTAATGACATAGATTATGGCAAAATTATGCCATTAAGGCTAACATTGACCATTTTAAGTAATGCAGATATTTTGTGTTGAAAGCTATAGCTATTTCTTGTTATGGTAATGTTATGTTAGATAATAGTTTATCTAACTATTATGTGATTTCATGTGAAAGTGGAGGTCCAAAGTTCAAAGGCCTCATATCCAGCTGCTTTGAGAAACAGTTTTGTTTAATCTTTTCTTTTGGAAGGGAATATTCTTTGTATTTAAGCCTGATTCATTTATTCAAAGGCTATACTTTTAATAAGAGAATTTGAAACCAATCATAATGAGTTCATTTTTATTTCTAGCATTTTTATTTTTAGTAGGAATACCAATAGTGTATAATGCACATCAGTATTGATACAGAATACCAAATAATACACCAATTTAAATGCAAATTGTGAATACAAATAAGAAAACAAATGAAAATACACTAAAAGTGGATTTAGAGTTAAAGTCATGCATTAAATACATTTTCACAACTTTTTATGACATATCATGAAATGTATGGCACTGAGACAATAAGATCCAAAAGTCTGAGTCTGCATTTATATATATATATATATATATATATATATATATATATATATATATATATATATATATATGTATATGTATATGTATATATATGTGTGTGTGTGTGTGTGTATATATATATATATATATATATATATATATATATATATATAATTTAATGCAGTTTTTTCATTACATATTTACTTAAATTTTTTCATCTTAACAATTTGAGTGACAGACATGAATTGTAGAATGTCTTTGATCCTTATGATAATGTTTTAAAAACTAGACAAAAAGCACCTAGTGATTCAATTGAAGTAATACCATTGTCACTTATTTGCTTATGATAAATGGCAAATTATTTATTTCATTAAATGTATATTATTGTACTGCACAGAATTCCTTGAGAATATAGCTATAGTCAGTGGCCAATGTAAAAAGCTGTATGTAAGAGAATGTACAGTCGTTGTTACAGAATAAACCCTGACAGGTCATCATGACATCATCCTAAATTTATTCTGAGATAATGTGCTTGTTCATTATCCAGACAGCAAAGTAATTAATACAGTAAGAACACTTAAATTCAGTTTAGTGTTTAGGTTTAGTGTCTGGATTGTTGACAGTTAATGGATCGCTCATCAATCAACTTTTGAGGGCTTTGACTGACCACACCACCCTATTTCACACAGCATGAAGCACATTTCATTATAATCATCTCATTATTCTTATAGTAAAAGAAAACCATAATTAGTTTTAATCAAATAAAACACAGTAGGCCTACAATAAACACTGCCATGATGTACAGATACATTTAAATAATTTTATTTATTCACATTACTGTAATGAGAATTGAGGGGAACAGTGGCAATAAAACAAAAGTCACAGTGCAAAAGATCATACTGGTCTGCATAGTTTTTAGGCCACTGTAAAGGGTTAAACCATCTTTGGCCAGACGTCAAACGCTCTCTGATTCCCCATAGCGATCAGATGAGAGAGCTGCACGTTTCTCTGTGTGTCTCCGGGTCCATGTTGGAGTTGATCTGCTATGCTGGGTCATTTCAGGCCACGTCTGTCCGATCACAGGAACAAACATTGATATTACAGGGATATCTAATAAAGGACATACACCCATACTGTTCTGCAGCTTCGAGGTGAGTCATTATTTCCCATGTTTTACGTCTGTGTCGCTGTGTGAAGTGAAACGGCATTACTTTGCTGTAAAATGTATCCGTGTTAAACATCGAGAGCCAAGTGCAACTCGCTCTCGCTCCCGCTCAGACATATAGCAGCTGTGTTTCTAAATTACACGACATGACATAGCGCGCGTTTCATATTTTACATGTTTTTGCAAGCGGATGTGGTTTTGCTGCACTTTTAGCGTCTTTCGGCAAAACAATTAAGAGTCGTGAAGGTATTGAAAATGCATCACCGTAGCCTACATTTAACCCAAAGCGAAATGCTTTCTTTTTTACATTATTATGAATGTGATCTGTAATGTCATTAAAACAATATGCTTTATGTAGTGAACAGTGCTCTTTTGTTATTGTTGTTGCTGTTGTTGTTGTTGCTGCTAAAGTTATGGTTGCGCGTATACAATCATGCATACGTGCATGCGTGTACCATTTTGCAAACTTTAGTCAGACGTAATAATAAACTTGTATGACATCCGACCGTTTTTTGCTCTCAAAGGTGTTGGCCAACTGTTATTTGGTTGGCTCACAGGCAGAGCCCAACGATTTGACCCACTTACAGATCTGCATTATTTCAACATATTTATGGTCTGTATGGTTTGATTGATTGTAGCTAACAAAATTGTTGCCAATGTTTGTGCATTTTGTTATATCTGTCTGTACTTTTTCATCAAAGACTTTGTTTGGAATGGAATACTATCTTGCTACGCTTTTCTGTAGCATGCACCATACTGTGTGCAAGTTCTGTACACATGGAATACCCAGGTGACCTATTGCATTTTTAAAAATGTGCAGTATAGAGCATTACAACAGCAGGCTGCACAGAATAATAATGTATTCCACAAAGCAATTTGAATTTCAGTATGACTACTAAACTGGAAGTGATTTGTAACATCTGGTAATTGACTTCTTATTTGCTATCACTGCTAAAAATGTTGACGTTGTTACACAATTTTAATATGCACACACACACAAAAAAAAAAAAATTAAATGCAAAAAAAAAAAAAAGTTAACTGAATGCTGGTTGCAGAATACACAACATATTGAGAATGTGACTACAGTACTGCAGTACAGATGGAAATGTTTACCATTGCGTACTGTACCCTTTTTTCCATACACTGTAAAATACATAAAAATATGTATGCATTACACAAAAAGTATACGAAATACATTAGCCTATATACTGGACAGTATTCAGAAAGCAGTATGCTATAGTGTTCCATTATGAACATACAAAATACTCAAATCTACTGTAATGAATGCAATCAATTAATGAGGTGTATGTCAGAACAGTGATGCAGTGAACAGGTTATCACTTTTCTGTGTGTAATGAAATAAGTGATTTATGATAATGTGTTTTTACAGACATGCGAAAGAAAAAGGGATGTTGAAATATGGAGACTATTAGTGGTCCTCTTGACTCTCCGTAGATGAGAATTTCTTTGCAGCTGGAGGGTTATTTCAGGTCAGCTGTGTGCCATGTGGATCGGTGAATCCATTTAAAAGCCTGGGCAAAACTGCAGCTGGCAAGATGACACTGAAGTTTTTTTTAATGAAGTGCATTTCATGTAATTTTACCATTTTAACTTCAAACCTTTGAAGATTTAATTGCATTGTATAAGGGGTTAAGTCTATCTCTTAAGGGTTTGAGAAGTTGACTTTTGTGAATCAGTGGCCTGTTCTGATTTTAGGAATATAATACCCCCTCACAGCTTTTTGTACTGTGTCCCTGGTGACCTGCGGTCCCAGTGCGTATGTCACTCTATGAAGGGCCCAGGGGTGTTCGGTTTCAATAGGCACTTTTAATAGATTTTACATTACTACGTAACTGTGAAAATGCCTTAATGCAATTAGCATTAATCATAGACTGTTGATCAGAATACATGCTATATGTAGGAACAATTGTTTGTCTTTAAAGCTAATTTCAAGCATTTAAGCAGAAACCGATTTATAAGATGATCATCAAAAAGTGCGTCCAAACTTTTAAGCTGACGTACAGTAGCCTATGTGTAGTCAACCTCACATCACCACACGCTTTAGGGGTCCTTGTGAACGTGAACAGACCAAGGGGCTCCCACAGTCTCTAACAGCCCTGATAGTATGTATAGTGACTGAGACCATATAATCTTTACACTCTTCTGCAAGTCTGTTGCTTAATTTTTTCCCTAGCTGTCTAAACATCTGTCTGTCAGCCTTTATTGGACGTAGAGTAGGTCTATATTTGTAGTTGCTTGGTTGAGTTTATGGTATAGTATGGTTATTCATGAAAATAGGCCATTGGCCATTTATAACTTTAATTTGACAGACCCCAGAGTTCTGAAAAGTAACATCAGAAAACATGAGAAATATATCAGAAAATATCCCTAACCATTTATGAATTTTTGTAGTTCATGCATTTTTATGTTCTATTCACTTCTTATAAATTTGCGTGAACAAAGTACAGCGGGTATACAAGCGGCACATATAATTGTTAGATTCAAGTGTGGTGACCTGTGAATTAATTTAGTGAAAAGGCATTGGAACGCTGAATGTCTCAACATCTTGGCTGAGAATCCAAAAATGGAGGAAATTCTCATTTTGGCAATTTAGCACTAACTTGAGACAGGCAGATAGTGTCAAAACACAAATGACAGATTCTGACTTGCTACTTGACTTGTCACTTGTTCTTTGTGGACCCTCACATTCTAAAATCACTTGGCTTTCCACAAAAATAGCTTCTTGGCTAGAACACACACCCAACAAGACCACTTCTTGTAAGATGTCTTCTCATAAGAGCTTTATTGGTCTTCTACTGTCTTTCTTCAACTTGCCTGTCATTCAGATTTCTTCATGAATATGTTACAACAAAGTTTACATACAGATGTGTTCTGTATGTAATAGCATGCAACCATACTACTCATACTGTTTTCACTGTATGTTTATGGTGTGTACATTTGTATATGTGGAATACTCGGATTACCTAAAGTGTACAGCCAGAGCACACTGTGTCGAATTGTGTGTCCCATAATGCAATACAAAGTGCTAAGACACTTAGCAGTGTGAAGGATGTAGTAACACATTTTTAACATCTCCTTCTTGGACCTACACAAAATAAAAAAAATAAAAAAGAGAGAATCCTGTATAGTGAGGTCTTCTGATAACATAGGAGGGCTGCTTGATATTGAAGAAAAATGTGAAATGCGATAACTTGTTAAATTATACGATATGTGATACGATAATGCTTTAAGTGTGTAAAATCTGTTTTAATTTTCTTTAAATATATTCAAAAATTGAAAATGATATAACGAACATACATGTTTCACATTCTTTATGGAAAGCATCCCTACAACTTCTGAAAAAGTGAACACCAGCATTGCACATTTTGCATCCACTGACTGAGTGTGTACGGGTCAGCCAATCTGGGATGTCCGTTAAAATTAACTTTTGCAAATAACAATCGCGGTGCTGGACAGTGAGTGACCTTGCACATTAAGATAAAATTGGATTTTCTCCAGGCATTATTAAAAAACAAGCTAACAAAACTTAAGCCACCACCTAAGCTCCGCCCACAAAAAAAACGTCACCATGTTTACCAACTGAAAAGGGGTCTATTACATTAATGGGCTATTCCAACAATATTTCCTTTACTGTTCCTGCTCTCTTAAATATGATTACTTGTGGGGGTGGGGGGGTTAGTGCGTGTGCACATGAAGGGTGGTGTGGGGAGTGGAGGAGTCAAATCATATGACTGTTAGTTCTACTGTGTTAAGCAATACAGCGGGGGAAATAAGTATTGAACACGTCATTTTTCTTAGTAAATATATTTCCAAAGGTGCTATTGACATGAAATTTTCACCAGATGTTGGTAACAACCCAAGTAAGCCATACATACAAAGAAACAAACAAAAATAAGTTCAGAAATTAAGTTATGTGTAATAATGTGAAATGACACAGGGAAAAAGTATTGAACACATGAAGAAAGGGAGGCGCAAAAAGGCATGGAAAGCCAAGACAACTGCTGAAAACTTACAGTAATTAAAAAGCAATCCAGCCCCCTGTCAGTGGAAATTAATAACAGCTGGTTCAGTCCCAAATGATGGCCTACAAAAAGGTCTCATTGCCAAGGTGTCACACAAGACACATCTCATGATGGGTAAAAGCAAAGAGCTGTCTCAAGACCTTCGCAACCTAATTGTTGCAAAACATAATGATGGCATTGGTTATAGGCACCATTCTGAGCTTCTGAATGGTCCAGTGAGCACTTTTGGGGCCATAATACGGAAGTGGAAAGACAATAATTTCACCATAAATTTGCCTCGACCAGTGCTCCTCGCAAGATTTCTGATAGAGGAGTGAAAAGAATAATCAAGAGTTGGATCGACAATGCTGATATTACTAAATTACCACTGCACTGTGGAATATCAGTAACGCAAATCTTTGCATACACTTTGTTACAAACATTAAGGCGAGCTATTCGGCCCTGCTGTTTAAAGCGTTACAGTATGTTGCGCTGCAGTCTGCAGATCAGCAGTTATTAAGAACACGCCACATCGCCGTAGTCAGCCAATTATGAACTCTGCCGCTGGTGTAGGAAGCAGCAGAGTAGCCAAGTTAATATACTTACCTGAATGAAGTTTGATCATGGTAGAGGGGACATATTAACCCTCTGGGGTCTGGGCTGTTTTTGGGGCCCTTGAGATGTTCTGACATGCCCTGACATTTGTGCTTTTTTCAG
The DNA here is from genome assembly GCF_963993115.1 of Abramis brama. Classification (NCBI taxonomy): domain Eukaryota; kingdom Metazoa; phylum Chordata; class Actinopteri; order Cypriniformes; family Leuciscidae; genus Abramis; species Abramis brama. The sequence continues at coordinate 20,852,607 of NC_139974.1, forward strand.
TTGCTTATAAACATATTAATGGCAAAGGTGTAAATTCACTCTATAAAGCACAAACAGGGCTACCATAATATGTGAGCCACGTGTATGTTTTCATTTTTGAGAGAATAATGTTTATGCATGGTTATTGAAAAAACTAAAAACTAAAATTTCTGAAATAAGGCCACAAAACACATAGTAAATATGTGTCAATAAGACTTTTGACTAATGGATGTCCTCGCCTAGAGTTTTTTCTTCAAAATTATGTGAAAATAGTCTTGCTTTATCGTTCACATAAAACCATACATTGATTTAAATTGATGTAAAACAGGTTTTGCTTGGAAAGCCAATATGCGAGGGGGGCGTGAACGAGGAGTGGTTTACACCTTAGAATACAATGTCCCACCCACTCTGCATAATGAGCCATTCTTTCAGGTGTGAAACTGACTGAGCCACAATGCAAGGACAAAAGATATATTTAGAAGAAGACTTATATTGACCATTTAAGATTTTGCTTACATCTATCTTGTAAATATGTTTTGCTATTTTATTAAAAAGGTTACAATTACAACAATAATTACAATTTCAACAATATTTCAAGTGTACTCTTTCTTTGTAAAAAAAAAAATTATTATAGGCCTACATTTTATCTATGTATTCATTAGTTTGAATATAGTCAACATTGGAACAGCTAACATCTTAGTTGATGACTTTATTTTTGACAAAAATAGTATTTTTATATATAGAAATTGCTAAACAAAAGCTTATTTGACGTGGCAGTATATTCTACAGTAAAAACTGTACCCAAATCTAGTCAACAAGATGTTGTCTTTCATATTTCGCCTGACTGTAACGTTGTTTTCATGAAATATTAGGGCATATTGTTAATTTGCAGTTTAATACGTTGCTTATACAAATACATTTTATTTCAACATATTTCAGTCGATTTTTACTCATCTCAGTATAGCAATACAGTTTGCTAAAACATCATCATTCATTCACACACGCGATTTAAATTTAACTTCTGGCAAAGATGAAGTTGACGATAGGCTATTGACTCGCGATCTTCGCAGTAGGCTAGTGAACGCACCGGAGAAATGCACATTTATTAGGCTACATAGTTTTTTGTTTTGGATGGTTTTGTTTAGAACCAGCTTTCTGTAAATATATTTCACATTTTTTAGACATGTGAGGCGAGTAGGCTACGGTCTGGTTCATGATGATCTCCAGTTCAAGCACCTTATGTTGTGATTGCTAGCCTATATTTACTTTAAATCCAGGAAATTTGTTAATGAAAAAATTATTAAAATTAAGATACAATTGATACAAAACGAAATTCGTTTTAAAGAAAGGATTTGTACTTTCTGTTTTGAGGTCTCTGTGAAAGTTTGAAAGTCTTTTAGTGCTTTTTTTAGAGCGCTCGCGTCCATAATGGAGAACTGTCACGTAATATTGTTTTTTCCTCATAAATGCGAACACGAAAAATAAAAGACAAAAGACTTTTAAGTAAAACTTACTCCGAAATTGTGTCCTCGGCGGAATTCGCTCTTCAAAATGCTGCCGTTCGTCGTCTGAGGCATTGATCGGGGGGCGTATGCGATGCATACTAGATCACCTAACTATTTACATGTGAATCGCGCCGGGGGGCGGGGCGGCCTCAGCTCATTTAGAGATAATGAAGGGAGAAGGAAAAACGGTACCTCTCCTTGCTTTCAAACGGATTACATGAGTTGAAAACATTTGTTTTTTATATAAATTACTTCATTTAAAAGAAGAGATTTCAAGCTTCATAGAGACATATCTCACGTGCCTGTGTGAGAAGTATTCGCTGAGTTATTGTTCATTTTCGGGCGCGTTTTAGAATGGACTACACTGGCAGAGAGAAGGCAGAACTCGCCTCGTGTTTATTTTTCTTTATTTGGCAAAAAGCACAACACTTTGTTTTTATTGTGAGTATACACAAAAATAATACACATTTAACAGATTCGATTTATGTATGAAACTTGTTTGTAAAATCAAAGTCAAAAGAGTATTCCGGGTCTCAATTCAACTCATAAGGAAAAAAGCGAACAGATCACGCCGACGTGATTGCCGACCTCTGAGGGTTAACAGTGGCTGGTGGAAGCGCCTACCAAAACTTGAAAACTGACTTAAAGGGGACATATCATGCTAAATCCACTTTTTTAGCCCTTAAATGCATTTTGTTGTATATTTGGAGTGTTTAAAAGTACAGAAAAGTTGAAATTATTCTCTTCAGGTGCTTCGTTGATATCTTTATATTCTGTTTTGGTCATATTTTTCAACCTGTTCCGATTTTTCTGTTCTCTATGACGTTTTTTGAACTATTACGTCACAGTATTTGCAGCGGAACTGCCAAATAAGGACATTGACTTCCGGCCCACCACTTCGAGCAATCCGCCATTTTTATTTCTCGCTGCAATTTTGTAGTCCAAGCTAAAGGATGCAGAAGATACGAGAGGGTAAGTTAAAATGTTCGGTTGTTGGATGTAGTAACCCACACGCTTCATTACACCGTCTAATGTAGATGAACTGCTGCGCTTGTGACAGGCCGCATGTTTAACTGAAAGAACGAGCAGAGAGAGAGACCCGGTCGCGTGCGCACACTCTCTTCGGAGCCAGGCGAAAGTGTAAACAAGACTTCACTGTCTCCAAACTAGACGCTGTCTTGCTCTCTCTCCCTCGCACATATTAATAAAATTAAATCGACACGGTGGTAAAAGGTCGGAAGACCAAAGTTTCATGTGTAAATACAGTAACACACCATTGCGATACATCCATATGAAGACGTTGTTCTGCAGGTTCGTCGTCTTCATTTTCATCTCGCTCCGGCTCCGACTCTGGCTCGAACATGTAAGGCTGGCTGGACAAGTCTTCCGTTGTTGACATTTTGTTAATAACGTGTGAATAAAACGTTTCTGTGCCACTAGATAATCGTATCTCTGCTATCAAACTATAAAAATGGCAGAACGGGGTGGAGTTGAACCGAGTGTCACCTCTGCAACCTGGAGAGGGGGCGGGGTATGAAGTGTCTCAGTTGTATTTAAAGAGGCCGCACCAAAACGAGTTGCTCTCAGACGCACATCAGAAAAGGGGTAGAAAAGGGGCCTGTGGAGCTATAATAATGAGGAATTCAGACCCAAGCATTGCAGTTCCGCTTTATATAGACTACAAATGTATGATTTATATGTAAAAAGGAATGATTTAAAAGCATGATATGTCTCCTTTAAAAGCCTTGGAAGTGGAACTTGAACTTGAAAACCAGTGTGAGAAAATCGCCTCTCGTGAATTGCAGTTCCCTTTCGAGAGGTCTCTCGTATTGCTAGCTAGCTTACGCTATGGGAAAACTCCTTTTCTCGAGAATATTGAAGCCAAATTTTTAAAACGCAGTGCAGCTGCACAACAGACACAGATGAGCGACGAGCACGGTCATTGGTTGTGCTGCGGCAACTGCATGAACCTATGGCGAGGCGGCTCAGATGCGCGAACCAATCAGGCCGTTTCGCGCCCTGGCATGTCAGAGCCGGCCAGAATGGACGTGGGTTATAGCTATGTAAGCACCCATTCCTAGCCTAGGAATTCAGATTTTATCTCCTTCAGCGAATTTACCACTTCGCTGATATCTGGATAGAAGCCTTCTCTCCGCCGTCGAAAAGCCTTCAGCTGAACAAGCATCTGCATCGCAGTTCTGAGGACGCCGGATTCCTGACACTGTTCTGCTGTGCCATCCGGCGCGCCATATCCTTTTAAACGCTCAAGTGTGTTTGCCACTGCGTCAAACTTTTTCTAAAAGATACATTTTTGAGGCGTTGTTTCAAATGCCTCGCACTACCTGCCCCTCGTGCAGAGGCCCTCTCTTCAGTGGAGACCGTCACATCCTCTACGCTTCCTGTCTGGCCCGCGACCACGTGGAAGCTGCACTCACCAAGGGCGGCTGCCCTGAGTGTGACGTGATGGATCTCACCACCCTGCGGACTTGACTGGCTGTTTTCACCGACGACGACTCCACGCTTTCCGCTCTCTCTCTCCCTTTGCTCGAGCTGCGCAAAAAGAAGCGCCACTCACAAAGGCCCAGTCCCCGCGTGCCTCGCTCTCTCCTGAGGAAACCCCCTCGCCGGTCCTGTTCACACAGGCGGATCAGCGCCCCTCTCTGCGAGTGGCAGGTCTCGTCTCTTTTGGGGCATCGGACGAGGATGACGAGAAAGATGACAGCCTTTCCATCACTGCATCTGACTGCGACGAGTGGGCGTGTTCTGCTTCCGGCCCCGCACTGTCAACATTGAGCATTGATGCAGAGCTTCTCCGCATGCTGACCAGGGCCGTCGAAGACCTCGGGCTCGAGTGGTCTTTGCCCGAGGAGCCCACACGCAGCAGGCTAGATGAGTGGTTCCTGCAGGGTCGCCGGCAGGCCCCTCAGCAGAGACCCGCCCCCTTCTTCCCAGAAGTGCACGACGAGCTGACGAAGTCATGGAAAGCACCGCACTAAGCTCGCTTGAAGCCTTCCTTCTCCTCGGTGCTCTCTACTGTAAACTTCTCCGCTCAATAGGTGGTTTGCAGTCACGTGATTGTGATGACGCGCAAAATTCAGATGGAGGGCAGGAAGTGAAGAGCGGAATGGACGAGATGGCGGAAAGTCCGTACTGGACTACTTTTGACACTATTACAAGAGAAATATACAACAAAAAAATCGAAACATATGTTGGACGTGATCCTTACGTTATGAAGAGGAGCGATTTTTCAACTGAATTGAAAGATTTTGCCTGTAACGTTACGAGTTTGTCTTCAGTTACAGGGGTAACTTACAAACTCAAAGAAAAGAAGAAACAATTACTTTGACTTTACAAAGTTCAGAAACTGGTACGTTACACAAACATAGCCACATAAGTTAATTCACCTTTGATAAAGTGATCACTGCACACACAGGCATTTTCCGACGTAGGTTTGCAAGCCATTTTTTTCCGGCGTTTTTCGGTCAATTTCTTGCCTTTTTCCCCCTTATGAACAACAACTTTTGGTACTCGATAAAAACTCCTCGTGGTTTCATCGATTTGAGCAACCATAAACGACGCAAAACATAGGCATTTTGAGTTTGTTATAGTGGTTCTAAATGTAGCAAATCACTTCCTGCCCTCCATCTGTATTTCGCGCCATGGCAACGCAGTGAGGTGACGTCATATGCAAACAAGCTATGGACGAGTCTGGACCTGAACCGGAAGCTTTCAGGGACCTGCGCAGCACCACAGACCTGGCCCAGCAGTCAAGGGTTTCGCGGAGCGCTACACTGAGGCTCAGAAAGCGTCGCAGGCTATGCATCACTTCCTCCTGAAGCGTTCCAGCTCTGCTTCGAGCCGCCACAAGAAGGCACCACCTCCTCAGCAGGTAAAATCAGCGCCTCCGGTCTGTCAGCGCCGCCCAGCGGCTGAAGTCCTTAACCGCTCTCGCTCTGCAAAGCGCCAGCAGTTCCCTGACAGACGGGGACCCCGACCCAGGATTGTGTTGGACCCCGAGCCTCGCAAGCCTTCCTAGCCATAGGAAGATAGAGAGAGAGTTTGAGTCCCGCCGAGGCCGGACCAATCTCCAAAAGCTTCTCACACATTTCTCAGTCCCCTCTTTTCAGGCGGCTGGAAATGCCGATATTGCAGTAAATGGGTTTGTTACAAAACACGCACACCTGCAAACAAATGCCATTTTTACGGTGACACAAAGAAAATAGCTATTTTCTGTCTGTGTCATATGTATGTCACGTGCCCACTATAAAGTATGCACCCCTACACACAAGCACTGTTCCCACAGTACCTATTTCTCCAGCTCACGCTGGGAATGCAATGAATATAGGTTGTGTGCCCACTATAAAGTACGCACTCCTGCACATAAGCACTGTTCCCACAGTTTCAAGCTTCCCCCCAGCTCGCACAGGAGATGTAATAAATGAGGAGCTCTTTTCCAAAACGCTACAGTATAAATCCATTTAAATTGTTTTCAGGAAAATAAAATTTTTTACCTAGACCCACACATTTTGTGAATATTCAATTTATCCTTTTAAAATGTTTTTTTTTTACTCAGTCTGAACATGTTGAACAATGATTATTAAATCAAACAACAAAATTGTTGATAAATTCAAAGTTTTTTTTTCCAAAACGCTATAAATCCATCCATTTTTTTTTTTTTTTCAAAATGCTATAAATCCATCAACTTTTTCCAAAAAATTATGGTTTGTCTTTAAAAAAAAACAAAAAAAGGCATAATAAATACATTGGCATTCAGTAAAGTGTCGAACCCATAAAAAGTCCAACCATTGTCCACTTTACATAAAACAAATCACGACATGACCTTGTTTATGTGAGTGAGTGGCGTTCACACCAAACGCGAATAGAGCGTCTGGCGCAAGTGATTTTCATGTTAAGTCAATGTAAAGACGCGTTTACGCGCATCTGGAGGTCCTGTGGCGCGAATGAGGCGTTTAGCGCGGTGCGGACGCGCGAATGAGGAGAATTGAGCGTCTGGCGCGATACGCGCAAGTGATTTGAGGGTGAGAGAGCGAGAGAATTCTGATTAGTCCAGAGGATATATCGCGTTTAGGCTAAAAATAGGTTCGGTGCTTATCGCGGTTTGGAAAGAAACTGCATCTTGCAGTACATTTTAAACAAGGAAATATAGCGATTTGGCATGAAACGTTGATGGGGCAGTGAATAGGTTCAGTACACAGCAAAATGACACGACAAACTCATTTTTTTTAAAAATGGCGTTTATCGCGTTTTGGAAAAGAGCTCTTCAAATGTAGATTGTGTGCCCACTGTGAAGCATGTACCCCTACACATGAAAACTGTTTCCACAGTATCAGTTCTCACCCCAGCTCGCACTCGAGATGTGATAAAGGGTGCGCCCGCTGTAAAGCCCTGCACATGAGCGCTGTTCACACAGCATTAAAACCACAAGATGGCCGGGCGGCCGGGTCCCTATGTCACAGCGGCCCATCCCCAGTCTTCATTCAACCCCTAGCTATGCGGGCCAAGGCCTGGGAGGCCATCCCCGGTATATCAGAATGGGTGTTGAACATAATAAAACCAGGCTACTCGCTACAGTTTGCTTGCAGACCTCCGCGCTTTTTAGCCATGGTCGAAACGACAGTGAGAAGAGGCGTGGCACACGTTCTTCGCACCACAGTGTCGAAACTGTTAAAAAAGGGAGCTGTCGAACCAGTCGGGCTTTTACAGTCGCTACTTCCTCGTTCCAAAGAAGGCTGGCGGCCTCAGGCCCATCCTAGACCTTAGACACCTGAACAAAGCGCTTATGACGTGTCCGTTCAGGATGCTAACAACCAAGCAGATTCTTGCGCAAATTCGCCTGGGGGATTAGTTTTTCTCAGTGGATCTGAAAGATGCTTATTTTCACATCCAGATATCGCCTCATCACAGGCTATTCCTGAGATTCGCCTTCGAGGGGCAGGCTTACCAGTACACAGTACTACCGTTCGGTCTATCACTAGCACCTCGTACATTTACGAAGTGTATGGACGCAGCACTCACCCCCCTGAGACAGCGGGGAGTGCGAGTGTTAAACTACCTTGACGATTGGCTGATTATAGCTCAATCGGAGGCGCAGTTGATAACTCACAGATCCTGGCTCCTCAGCCATCTAGAATGCCTGGGTCTCAGGATCAACGCTTCCAAAAGTCACTGTCTCCCAGCCAGAGTATTTATTTCCTGGGTACAGTGATAGACTCTATACAAATGAACGCGCCTTACGTCTGTAACATATGGACTTAATCAAAATGCTCTAGACATCATAAAACCTTCCCCCTCTCCCCTGTTGTCATCGGCCCTCAAGCCAGTTCTCTTCAAAGACCATTATCACCTCTGCTCTCCTGAACGATCTCAGCAAGAGACTGTGTCTGCCACCCTCAAAGACAGCACAAGAGACTAGATGGCACTAGCAATTTGGTCAAAGACTAGAGATAAACTTCCAATACACAAGGACACTTACTCCATTCTTACCCACAAACTTTCCCAAATGTTTATAGTATTTCTCCTGTTTTTTTATGCATGTCCCTATGTTTTATTAGCCTAGTTATGATTCTTTAGTTACGTTAGAGTAACTTCAAATGTTGATATCCAAAGATGATGTATCACTGCTTTAACGTCTTCAAATCCCCTTTTTCTTGGTAGTCAATGGTGTACAACATGTTATGATAAATCGCGTCATACATATTTTTACCATACTTTTGTGTAAAGACTGCACAAATTCTCCATGCCACCATGAACATGCAAATGGGGATAAGATGGAACAAAGACTCTCTCCCAGTCATCTTTGACCATCTTTGGCCACCTCACCAAATGGGTGTGAACTGATATGACCTTTGAGTGTCTGATTAGTTCAGATCTTAGCTCAATCTCTTTGAGACAACATTCTCCTGTCTTCTTCCGGCAACTTCATCTTTAAGTTAACTTCTTGGATTCAACGTGGGACCAAGTTAATTTCTTTGGATTCAATGTGGACCACCCCAAGAACCCAAACGAATGCTTCAGTGCACTCCTGGCGAAATCATCAAGAATCTCAAGAATCTCCTGCATCTGGACTTGTTCAGCAATCAAAGTCAATGCAAGTACCTGTTCACAGCCTTTAGATGCGTTTCTAAGTTATTGTGCCCCTTTTAGGTGACCCTGATTCTCTGATGTTTCTCGTAGGTTGTGGTTAACTGATTGTAATCTTGCCATTCTCTTTTCTTCTCTCTCTCTTTCTTCACTTATCTTCACTTTCTTGATTCTGTATACAATCTTTGCTTAATTTAGGTGTGTGTGGTGTACCCTATTGAAGTTTTGTTTATTAAACCATTAAATCCACGCTTTATTGTCTCTGTGTTTGCCACATATCGAAGTCACTTAAACATCTTAATCTAGCGATACCTATGCTGTTACCCTGCTAGTACTTTATTTACTTTAGTTGGAAAAGGTTATTCTTTCTTGGCCAGGAAGATAATATATTTCCTAGAATTAATAATTGATTATGCTTTCTGTTCATTGGATGAGCTGATTAAATAATTGTACTATTAATTCTGCTGCAGTCAATTCTAAAAATAATTAAAATATTTATAATTAATTATAATCCATTAACATTAATTATATATATACTCCAAACTCCAAACTGAATGTCAGAATGGGAAAGAAAGGTGATTTAAGCAATTTTGAGCGTGGCATGGTTGTTGGTGCCAGACGGGCCGGTCTGAGTATTTCACAATCTGCTCAGTTACTGGGATTTTCACGCACAACCATTTCTAGGGTTTACAAAGAATGGTGTGAAAAGGGAAAAACATCCAGTATGCGGCAGTCCTGTGGGCGAAAATGCCTTGTTGATGCTAGAGGTCAGAGGAGAATGGGCCGACTGATTCAAGCTGATAGAAGAGCAACTTTGACTGAAATAACCACTCGTTACAACCGAGGTATGCAGCAAAGCATTTGTGAAGCCACAACACGCACAACTTTGAGGCGGATGGGCTACAACAGCAGAAGACCCCACCGGGTACCACTCATCTCCACTACAAATAGGAAAAAGAGGCTACAATTTGCACGAGCTCACCAAAATTGGACAGTTGAAGACTGGAAAAATGTTGCCTGGTCTGATGAATCTCGATTTCTGTTGAGACATTCAGATGGTAGAGTCAGAATTTGGCGTAAACAGAATGAGAACATGGATCCATCATGCCTTGTTACCACTGTGCAAGCTGGTGGTGGTGGTGTAATGGTGTGGGGGATGTTTTCTTGGCACACTTTAGGCCCCTTAGTGCCAATTGGGCATCGTTTAAATGCCACGGCCTACCTGAGCATTGTTTCTGACCATGTCCATCCCTTTATGACCACCATGTACCCATCCTCTGATGGCTACTTCCAGCAGGATAATGCACCATGTCACAAAGCTCGAATCATTTCAAATTGGTTTCTTGAACATGACAATGAGTTCACTGTACTAAAATGGCCCCCACAGTCACCAGATCTCAACCCAATAGAGCATCTTTGGGATGTGGTGGAACGGGAGCTTCGTGCCCTGGATGTGCATCCCACAAATCTCCATCAACTGCAAGATGCTATCCTATCAATATGGGCCAACATTTCTAAAGAATGCTTTCAGCACCTTGTTGAATCAATGCCACGTAGAATTAAGGCAGTTCTGAAGGCGAAAGGGGGTCAAACACAGTATTAGTATGGTGTTCCTAATAATCCTTTAGGTGAGTGTGTATATATATATATATATATATATATATATATATATATATATATATATATATATATAGAGCTAATTTGCTACACGTCAGAGCGCGCGCTCGCCATTCAACACCTACAGGCATCTTTCAAAGCTCTCAAAAGATTTCAGAGGATGTTGGGTCTCATGGCCTCAGCATCATCAGTACTCCAGCTAGGACTACTGCACATGTGTCCTCTCCAGCGCTGGCTTAAACCCCGTGTACCAGCTCACGCGTGGTGATCTGGCTACTTACAAATCAGAGTGATTTGTTCACAGAGTGATTCCCCAGGGGAATGGTCTCTTCACCCACAGACGGTTCAGCTGATATGGAGCATCTTCGGCGAGGCAGAGGTCGACCTCTTCGCCTCAGAAGACAATGCTTGTTGCCAAATATTTTTCACAAGGAGCAGGGGCTATCCCATGACTGGCCAAGCCGCCAAGCAAGTATGCATTTCCTCCGGTCACGATGCTACCACAGATCATCGAACGGATCACGGAGAGCAAGTGTGCAGTGCTTTTGATAGCTCCTCTCTGGAAGAACCAGCTATGGTTCTCCGAGTTGACTCACCTGCTGGAAACAGCCCCATGGCCGATACCGCTAAGGAGTGATCTCCTCACGCAGGCAAATAGGATGATTTGGCATCCCCGTCCCGACTTGTGGGCCCTCCATGTATGGCCCCTCAACGGGTACCCGGGTGTCTCCCGGATAGGTTGCTAAAAACCATCACTGAAGCAAGAGCGCCTTCACGCTCAGAAATGGGTAGTATTCTCTGACTGGTGCGCAGCACAGAGCCTGGACCCCTACTCGTGCGAAGTACCAAGTGTACTCGCCTTCAACAAGGCGCCATTACACTCAGAAATGAGTAGTATTCTCTGGCTGGTGCGCAGCACAGAACCTGGACCCCTACTCGTGCGAAGTACCAAGTGTACTCGCCTTTTTGCAAGAGCTCTTGGACGCGGGTCGCACCCCCTCCACGCTCAAAGTGTATGTGGCGGCCATAACAGCATCTCACGCTCTTGTGGCCGGAAAACCACTAGGAAGAAGCGATGTACCATGTTTACCCTATCAGCATGAGAGGAAGCATATATTTATTCACTCTGTCAACTTACCTAACATTCCTTGACAGTTTTCAGCATCCCTCCACTCACTCTTGGCCTGTTCTTCCACAGCCTGGAATATGGGGGGAGTACTTTGGGTTCGGGCCGAATACCAATCCCGGAGCCCTCTCCTCGGACAGTATGCAAAATATGCATTTATTCTATCTGACTTATTTGTAAGTGTGAAATCTCAATTCTCCAGCGGCAGTCATCTTTGTTGTAAACGAATTCAACCCAAGTGCTCGTTGGTGACGTAAATGATTACTTTACTGTTGATCATCTGTCCATCATTGTATAAAGCCCGCCCTGACAATTTGATTGGTCCGAACAGCTTTGGTTCGGGCATAATAGCTCCACAACGGATCAAGTCCAGACCGAACTTCCCGACCTAAAAATGTTGTGGGCAGGGCTAAGTTCGGCTGGCATCCAGGCTACAGGATTACATCAGCTCAAAAAATAAATAAAAATAAATAAATATTCCACGTAAAGGTCAATATTACAGTTAATAATAATGTGCAGCGTGGCAATTGCATGCAATATAGAAACAGCCTACACTTTCACTACCACTCATCTATCATGTAATAAGTGCTATGAACTATGTCCTTATCCATATCCACAGTTTTTGTGACAGTGGGCGCATGAACTTGTGTTATTTAAAGGTGACATTTGATCTTGTTTTTGTGCATTTTCTCCCCTTGACAAGCTCCATTATTCCACATCTGAATTAAAAGTGCTGAAAAATAGCACGAAAATTTAATTTACATGAAGGGATTTTTCTTCAGTAAAGAAAACTGAATTAGCAGTTTGTGTTGTTTTTAAATGCATACAGACTGAATAAGGTAGAGTTGCTTAGAGACAGGGTTGATTTTGGCATTGAGAGTGTTTAATTTTGTTTGGCTTAATTTGGACCATGATTGATTATAAACCGTTTTTGTGTGTGTCCCTATAAATGCAAATGAGCTGCTGCTCCCTGCCCCCGTTCAGAAGATGGCCGATCCTTTACACTAGCTTCGGATACGATAACAAAACACGCGAATAATCTCACTCATCCAAAATCTCAGAAATAACCAGTAGAAGAGGTGGCAACTTATAGACTGCACCTGGACTTGAATGATTAGTGGATACATTTATGTAGTTGTTGTGGAGTTACATTAATTTGTTTCTGGGGGATTTTCGTTGAAAATAAAAAATAAATCCACTGCTCTCTTGTCTAAAATGAGGCTGGGACTCTAAACAGTGTTCTGTGCTCATCTGTGCAGCCAACGACAGAACAGTTTGCATGCTTTGCTTGAAATTTTGTCATTGCATTAGAACTGGTTACACTGTTGTCGCTTGCGAAAACCAAATGGCGGCGCCGTGGGTGAAAAAATGCAGATTAAGGGGCGGTAATTATAATAAGATCCCCTTCCTATGTCAGAAGGGGAGCGAAATGTGATCTGCTTATTTTTTGACATGCTTGCAGAGAAAGGCTTACCAAAACAAAGTTACTGGGTTGTCACTTTTCACGTTTTCTGGCTTGGTAGATGCACCGGGGAACATTTAAACACGAAAAGTCAGAATTTCATGATATGTCACCTTTAAATTGGCAAGGATTAAAAACACGTGCAAGTGATAGTCTTTAATGACGATGCAGCAGTGGCCCGATCAGGACAACGTCAATTCTTTATGTGGCATGTGTAAGCCTCTCTCTTTCTCTTATGTTTAGTGTGCGTGGGTGAGAGAAGATGACAGGGCGTTCTCGGCCAAGTGGCGGTGCGTAAAGCTTAGCAGGCAATGAAATTATATGTGCACTAAACTTATGCCCGTTTCACACATACTCTGTTTGCAGTGCGTATGCGATGCGTGTTGCGGTGCGTATGCGGTGCAGGAGCAGCACGCACTATAGTGCTTTCACATATGCTGCGTTTGCAGTGCATAACTGATCCGCGGCTGTACCACAAACTAGGGCTGCACATTAATCGCAATTTACATGTAATCGCACTTAAATCGATTTGGCTTATCGCAATTTTTTTTTAAAACGCAAAGGCTGCGATTATTTGTTATGCGCAGCTTGTCAGTTATACGTACGGCTCTGTAAACGCTGCTCCATCTGAAAGCACTGTGAGTTTGAGTCACTTATAACGTGCATTTGAAAAAGCAACACGCGTCAAACATCTTTCCAAACACGAGAATCATTTATGAACCTCTTGTCCAACAAAAGACAACATTTAATAACATGCATTTACTCCAAACTCACTTCATAACGACAGTTGAGCATCCTTCTGTGAGATGATGTGCCTTCTTACACAGAATAAGGCAGTCATATATTTATAAGTCATGTTTAATCAAAGCGTTTCAATCTTCTGTTTTTTCAGCTACAGCGATAGGGATTTCCTGGAATGATGCACCATTATTGTACTTCTGCGGTGGGGCATATTTAACGTGTTTGCATGAGAGCGCCCTCTGGCGTTCAGATGGAGCAGTATTTACTACCAATCAGCCGCACTCCACTGACAAGCTGCGCATAAAATAATCGCAGCCTTTGCCAAATCGCGTGCGGTTTTATTGCGATTAATCGTGCAGCCCTACCACAAACACATACTTACTATTTGTATTTCAAATCCAGCAGTGCAGCGATCATTTCCGCACCAAGTCTTTTTTGCTGTGCTGCACGTGCTGAATTACGCCTGTTTCACACATACTCCGTTTGCAGTGCGTATGCGGTGCATATTTTTTTCCGTACCCATGTTAACAGGTTAGAGCTTTCACACTGCACGCGGTTGCAGTGTGTCGATCCGTTCCAGTTGCGGTGCGTATACAGCAGTGCAGCGATCGTTTCCGCACCGAGTCTATTTTTGCTGTGCTGCAAACGCTGAATTAAAGTGACCGTGCATGTTTTGTGGTCAAAATGAACACAGATTGACCTGAAAATGTAGTAATTTCACCATAAATGCGTTTAATTAAATACAATGTAGTAATCTCACCATAAATGTATTTAATTAAATACTATCTGTTTTTTAATTAAATACTGTCATCTTTTTACTTTAAGACCGGGGTAAAGCAAGGAAAACTACAATTTACCTCAAGGCGACATAATGAACAACACTTGTCTCATTTGTGGAGGTGGAAAAGCAAGTTCTTTGTGACATGCAAAATTTATTGTATTAAAATTTAAATGCAAAAGAAAAGGCATGAGAGTCGGCTGTTTTTGTCAATTTTAAGTTTTAATTTGCTTGAACAACTTAATATTAGTAGAAGTAATGCATGGAATAATAGGCCTACGTTGTTTAAATTGTGTTTAAACGTGTAGTAAAGTTTTCTTTCATCGAAGCAGAGACCAGTGAGACAGTTGGGATCGCGTTCAACGGAAGTTATTCTTTATTGAGAACTCTGCTGTACGTTGCTGTAGAACTTCCAACATGATCTAAATCATAAACATAACTTTACATGGTATCTTATAGGCTTTTTAGGAGGAGGGACTTTTGGGGGTGGAGACAAATTCAAACAAAGCATGTAAATGAGTATACAGGTTAAGGAACCCGCCACAGACCGGCAGTCTCAATCCAATCAGCATAACCACTCAAATGCATATGTGCTAATCCAATCAGCCAAACGATTCAACGTCTGGACTGTGGCTCTTTCTCCAAGAGCCATTAAAGACAATAGGTTAGCGTCTCCGTGATCTGACTCATTTAACTTACAAAGGAAAAACAGGTCGGGCAGGAATATCTTGCTGTAAACTCAATAATCACTTTCTCAGTTTATATACTATCTAAATTAAAACCTCAAATGCTAAAATCAGTATTCTTCACCGTGATGTTATGTAAGGAAGCATATCTGAAATAGATTCTTAAATTTGTAACCCTTCACATGCATACGTCCATTAAAGAGTGTATATGTGTACAAAGAGAATCGCAATGCTGACAAAACTTTTTTTTTTTAATAAAGTTGCTGCATAACTTCTGGATTTGAAATAAAAATAGTGAGTATGTGTTTGTGGTACAGCCGTGGATCAGTTACGCACTGCAAACGCAGCATATGTGAAAGCACTATAGCGCGTGTTGCTCCTGCACCGCATACGCACTGCACACAGAGTAGGCTATGTGTGAAACGGGCGTTAAAGTGACAGCGCATGGTTCGTGGTCAAAATTAACACAGATTGACATGAAAATATAATAATCTCACCATAAATGCATTTAATTAAATAAAATGTAGTAAATAATTTCACCATAAATATATTTAATTAAATACTACTATTTTTCACAGTCATCTTTTTACTTTAAGACTGGGGTAAAGTAAGGAAAACTACAATTTACCTCAAAGACATAATGAGCAATGCTTGTCTCATTTGTCGAGGTGGAAAAACAAGTTCTTTGTGACATGCAAGATTTAATGTATTAAAAATTAAATGCAAAAGAAAAGGCATGAGAGTCGGCTGTTTTTGTCAATTTTAAGTTTAAATTTAAAATGTTTGCGATTTTAATATAAGTACATGGTTAAATATTTTACCACTTGCTTGAGCAACTTAATATATAAATCTATATAGAAGTAATGCATTGAATAATACGTTGTTTAAATTGTGTTTAAGAATACGTCTATTAAAGAGTGTATGTGTACAAAGAGAATCGCAATGCTGACAACTTTTTTTTTTTATAAAAGTTGCTGATAACTTCTGGATTTGAAATAAAAAATAGTGAGTATATGTTTGTGGTACAGCCGTGGATCAGTTACGCACTGCAAACACAGCATAATCTGAAATCACTATAGCGCGTGCTGCGCATGCACCGCATACGCACTGCAACACGCACCGCATCTGCACACGCAGTATGTGTGAAACGGGCGTTATTCTCTTGCCTCTAACTCAATGACAGGTGACTGAAATCATACAATTTACTAGCTATTGGCTATTTAAAAACAATTTTTAGTCGTCCAGCGTGGAATTCGGTCTTATATGCAAGTGATTTACTTGCTTTGTAGAGGGTTGTTTTAAAAATACCATGATAATACTGATAACTATGACAATTTTAGTTAGTATAATCGTTAAATTAAATTTTAATCTCTTCTTTAATCTATACCACCTTGATGTCATGTTTTGTTGTATTCTAAAATGTCATTTAAAAGACAAAATAAAACTTTCAGTTACTGAAGTATATCCTTTAAGGCAAGGCAAGTTTATTTATATACTGTAGATTAGAACATTTCATACACTATTGTAATTAAAAGTGCTTTACACAGAAAGGAATTAGAATAATCACAAAATAAAAGCAAGGAAAATCAAAGAGATATAAAAGAGATATAAAGATGATACAGTTCTAAAAGGAATTAAAAGTGTAAAAAGATGATACATAGATAAACTTCTCATCTGGCAAAACACTGGTGTATATTTTTTCACAGCTGCTTGTTTTTCTGTGATATTTATTTTCCCATGTTGATTGTACTGTGTCTGTGGTGTTCTGACGTCTCCAATAGATCAGATTTTTCCCTAAAATCGGACAGGATGAGCTCTAGCAAAGGAATCGATCCAGTCCGCACCCCAAAGATTTGTTCGGAGGCTCTAGGACTGACTACAGTCCACACCCCACAGAACAGATTTGGTCCCCGACCTCAAGTTTCACATTAAAGGGTTAGTTCACCCAAAAATGAAAATTCTGTCAGTAATTACTCACCCTCATGTTGTTCCAACCATGTAAGTCTTTCGTTCATCTTCGGATCACAAATTAAGATATTTTTGATGAAATCTGACAGATTTCTCACTCCTCCATAGGCTTTCAGAGGGACCCAAACTCGCCGGCCCAGAATAGTTATTAAAAACATCGTTAAAATAGTCCAAGTGACTACAGTGGCTCTACATTAAGTTTATCATGCGACGACAATACTTTTTGTGCGGAAAAACAACAAAAATAACGACTTTATCCAACTATTAGTGTTCTTCAATGTGGGCCTCTGACGAGAGTTCACGGGAGCGCCAGGGCGCATGCGCGAGAACTGAGATTACAGCGTTCTTCTTCTTCTTCTACTTGTTACTGGCTGCTCACTCCTTGGGAGTATTACCGTCATCTACTGTACAAGATGACGTCCCGACATTGCCGGAAGCGCAAAACGGTCTATTTATAAGCAGAGGAAGACGCGCACTGTATGTAAGCTATTCAACACTTATTGTGATTTAGGTCTCGATGATGTCGGGACCAGAGTCCTGCACGGGTCCGATTTTGTAAATCCGCATCCGCCCGTACCCGCAGTGCTTCAAACCGCATCCGACCCGTTATCCGTCAACAGCACTAATTAAAATCCGCACCCGACCCGCTTAAAATAGAACCGACACCCGACCCGCACCCGAAATAAAATCATTTTAGCCAATCACATTATAGACACAATTACAATTATTGCCAGGTCATACAGAAGTTATAACCACAATTAACACAAGGACAACTTCAGCCGAAGCTGTCAAAAGGCCGGTACATGAAGAACATGGCTAACGTTACCACAAAACTGAGTAACCTAACAGACGCGGCTACAACACTATATCTGCCACGCAGTTTCGTCTACCCTACATCAGACAATTTTGGGTTCAAACACGCCCTGCACACCACACATACTGAACAGTGTTACATTTGAAAAATACTGTTCGACAGAACTGCTTGGTTTGTTACCAGTTATCTGCGTGCTTCCTCGGCGATGTTCCACATTTGCGGCTATAATCCAACACGAAACTGCATGCAGCAAAGCCTTTCACAATATTGTTTTCTTCAGATAACTCCAAATTTCTCCCACACACTGGACTTGACTTTTGATGACGTATTGTCGACACAGCTTTACAATCTCCACTAGCTATTCTTTTCTTCAACTCCTCAGCATCCATCTCGACGACTGCAGTGAAAGCAGATCGCGCGTGCGCAGTTATGAGGAATTTTTAAAACTGAAAGTATAGATTCCTGGGAGGGTGTGGCGCGTGGGCACAAATAAACTGATGTGGATTTTAAATTATTTTATCAACTTGAAATACAGGAATATTTTTGTAGATGTGTTCCTTAAAATATGCATATATTTTTACGTTTGCATGTGATTGTTTTAAACCCGTGTTTAGACCCGTGTTTCCCCCGTGTCCGACCCGCACCCGTATCTGACACAGTTGGATATTTTTCACCCGTTTGAGCAAAATTTGCGGGTCACCCGTCGGGTACCCGAACCCGTGCAGGACTCTAGTCGGGACGTCATCTTGTACAGTAGATGGCGGTAATACTCCCAAGGAGTGAGCAGCCAGTAACAAGTAGAAGAAGAAGAAGAACGCCGTAATCTCAGTTCTCGCGCATGCGTCCTGGCGCTCCCGTGAACTCTCGTCAGAGGCCCACATTGAAGAACACTAATAGTTGGATAAAGTCGTTATTTTTGTTGTTTTTCCGCACAAAAAGTATTGTCGTCGCATGATAAACTTAATGTAGAGCCACTGTAGTCACTTGGACTATTTTAACGATGTTTTTAACAACTATTCTGGGCCGACGAGTTTGGGTCCCTCTGAAAGCCTATGGAGGAGTCCGAAAGTATTCAGGTTTCATCAAAAATATCTTAATTTGTGATCCGAAGATGAACGAAAGACTTACATGGTTGGAACAACATGAGGGTGAGTAATTACTGACAGAATTTTCATTTTTGGGTGAACTAACCCTTTAAACTCACTACTCTACCACAGACTCAGGTCATCAACATGGTTTCATCTCTCAATTTCCCAATTAACATTTCAGAGTAATTTATGTTTGTCTCTTACCCAATTCTCAGTGCCATTTGAGTTCAGTTTAGAATCAAAAGGAGCATGCAAAAATAAAATACAGTGTAATCAGTTGGATGTACAGTGGCACAGTACTCATTCAGTAAATGCACAGATGTGTTTTGAGTCTGGATTTGAATGTGACTACTGTAGGAGTACATCCGATCTCTTCTTGAAAGTGGTTCCAGCTGTGGCTGGCATAATAGCTAAAAGCGGACTCACCATGCTTAGAGTGATTCCTTGGTATTTCTAGCTGATGTGATCCTAATGATTTGAGTGATCAGTTAGGTTTATATTCAGTGAGCATATCTGCAATGTATTGAGGTCCTAGGCCATTGAGTGATTTATATACCAGTAATAATACTTCAAACACTTTAAAGCTAAACATTTTTTTTCTTTAATGCCATCTTAGAGGGCAGAAAAAGTTCTTGTAACTGAATAATCAGCAATATACAGTGGACATATACGTACTATGGCACTGTATGATTATTCACGTATTTACATGGTATTCCTAGGTATTTTACTAAATACGGCAACATCATTGTAGTGTTTGCTTTTTTTATTTTTTTATTAGTGAGAACATTCAGGTCTTTTAAACTGTAGGCAAGAGATGAAATATGGTGTCTCATCAGATAAGTATTTGAGTGTTTTTTGGAAATGGTATTCTGTGAGCAGAGAAAGCAGCTCTTTTGCTCTTCATGCCCAGAACTGATAGCTTGGTGAGCATGTCATAGAATCCCAGAGCAGCTGGCAGGGGTTTGTGCTAAGTATCAAACATGACCCCAGTCTTTACTCTGATCCCTCAAAAGCCACTGGTCTTTCACTGGTCTTTTTTGACAAGTAGATAGAATGAGAGTATAATTTTATCCATCTCACTGGATTTTCAGTTGAAAGGAGATATGCTGCATAAATGTAGCTGATGCTGTTGGCTGATGAGAAGACTGATGTGCCATTAGCCTAATTGATTTAAGTAAACCTTTTAAGTTGCAAAAATTATTTTGTTGGGTTCTGTTGATGTAATAATGTTGGTCATTACGTTAACTTAATATTGTGTGTCATTTAAATTCAAATGTCTGTGTTGATTGAATTTTATTAAAAATTAAGTTGTAGTAACTTAATGAAATTGTCTGAATAACTTTGGAAATTGGGAAATTTAGAATTTTTTTAAAAATTACATTTATCTCACCTAAATGTTTGCTCACCCATTGCATTTTTACAATGGGATAATTTTGTTGTTAAAAATGTACACAACACAAAGAAGCTTGATTTTGATCTTTGAATTAAATTGAAAAAAGTAGCACAAATAAATATAATAGAATAAAGATACCAATAAAGAGAAATAAAGAGAAACGTTTTTGGATAGGTCTAACACTATTCAAAAATACTACAGAAACTGAATAAAGTAATCAAATGTAAAATAACACTGGGTAGTATCTTAGTCCTGACTAAATTAAAAACATAGGCTAGTAATCCTGGTTCCTCAACATTAAAGCTATCTTTTGTTGTTTTGAAAACAAAATGAATGACAACCATGGCTGCTGTCACTTTAAGAGCTAGAGCACGGATCCTGTTTTCATTATACTGTCACATGCGTTTTATGCTTATTTAAGACATAACCCACACCGACTGTGTTTAGAGCAGGGGTCGGGAACCTTTTTTGACCAAAGAGCCATTTTTTCATTTTTGGATAATGCATTTTTCCAAAAGAGCCACAGTAGAAAATAAAATAAAAAATAAATAAATAAATAAATAAATATATATATATATAAAAAAATCAACAGTAGTAATTATTAGGTCCATAGACAACTAAAAACAAACAAATATTTAGCAAACAATAAATAAGTTGCAATATGGAATTAATTGTGCAGGGCTCACTGTGAGGATGAGTTACCAAGTGATGAGCATAAATCCTCTTTTGTGTGCGTGTGTGTGTGTGTGTGTGTGAGAGAGAGAGTGGATGCACACAGTACTATCTGCTGTGTTACGTGAATACTCGACTTGGCATTTTGATATATTTCTGTGTTTATTTGGCCGTTTAGGCGCGCAACCGAAGACAAAGGCTACTATGCTTGTCCGTGTTGCGCTCGGAGCGCATCCTGTCAGTAGAATTCAGTTCTCTTTCACGACTAATCGCGCTTTTAATATTTATTTTCAATATAAAGCACATCCTGCTCTTTTCTTTCTCATTCATTCATGTTTTGTTGTTAATAACTTTAAACAGAATCGTCAACTGAAATCTGCGCGGATTATCAAAAATACGACACATTTATAGGACATTTCAACACTGCATTTCAATAAAATTATATATGAAAGTTTATAAAGCCTACTTTTACATTTTCGCTGCTGCTCTAGAATGGTTTTCGCCAGCTTGAATCCCAGTGCAGGAGCTGTAGGTTACCACAGAAACGTAAGCGGTTAGTTGATTGCTGTGGTGACTCGTGACACTCGCGAACAGCACTTTTGCCGGTACAACTTTAATATTATTATTATCATAAACTTTTCATTAACTTCAGTAGGCTGTACTACAACAAGGGTAATTGTAATTGGCTGCTTTTTCTGCAGAGAGCCGATCTCTGTTGATGTGTTTTAATTGTTTCATTGATGATTTCAGCAGCGGTTTCTTCATTAGGGCGATCGGGCGACGCACCACCAAAGTGTGAAAGGGACTTTTTCAATCACAATCTCATTCAACCACAGAGTTACGCTAGCAGTCACTCACTGTTGTTCTGCCTCTGGATATAGTCCAATCAGCGCCAAGTCACGTTCTGTGGAGTACCGCCTCTTTTTGGGCGATTTCACTATGGACGAAAATCGCCCAGTGTTCCCATAGATTTACATTCAAAGATTTTTTTTTTCGAACTGCAGGCACTGCAATCAGGCGGGAAGGAAGTCGACCGGAAGTTGAAGCCGGCCGCGAGCCACCATCTTGTAGCAGAACTTCACCTGCAGTTAGCATCCCATTGACTCCCATTCATTTTGGCGTCACTTTGACAGCGAATAACTTTACATCTGAGGCGTTTGAAGACTCCATTTGTCCATTATTTATTTCTAAAGAAACACGACAATGTATAAAATGCTCCATTACCTTGTAGCTTATGTTATGGCCCCATAGAAGCAGTTTTTGTAAAAGTAGGCTAACGATTGCGTCATAACCACGCGACTCTCTGTCGCACAGTAGAGAGATTACCGTATGGACGGGAGGAGAAGCTCGCGGGCAATCGGGGGGACGTGGAGGCAAAATGACAATATAATTAATCAGAATACCTAGCAAAAGTTGCACCTGCTCCAAGCTCATGTACAGCTCCTACTCACACTCTCCGTCTCTGCAAGATTCGGAAGGGAATGATTCAGATTTCTCTTGGCACAGCTACTAGAAGACAGACGGGTTGCTCACGTGGTCCGTGTAACGCTTTGCTCGGTTTGAGTCTGCGCGTCAGGAAAGGAAGTGCTAAGAAATCGCTAAAAATGGGCTTCACTTGTCTCAATTGAGATCCAATGAGATCGCTCTGTCCACTTCTTATACTGTCTATGACTGCAATGCATTTTCTATGGGTTCCGGGAGGGCTCGCACTAACGTGCTTTCGTCATCATACGTAAACTTCACTTGTGCAGCGATTGGTGGAAACAAATATACCTCTAATAATATCTGTGACATCCAATAATTTCCTCAGTGCATAACTTACATTTCACGGACATATTCTCCATCTGTAAATATTAGAAAGTCAATATTTCCAGTTTGCTGTCATGAGTGGGCGAGCTTTCTGCAAGCTCGTGAACGAGCGCTGCCGCGTGCATGCGCGCCGAACAGACGGAGCGCAATAGAATAGGAGCGCAATTATTCTGACTAAAATATACATTAGCACTAAATTATAAATATATTTAGCTAAAATATTTGTTGTTGAATATTTGTTGTTGTTGGTGAACATAAATGTGCTAGAGAATTTCAAACCTACATGTGTATTTTTATGATATTAGCTTTGTTTTTATTTTTTATTTTTTATTTTAAGTTTAGTAAATTTAACTACTTCTTTAAAAAGCATTATTTTGTTTTTAGATTGTAATGTTGCAATGTTAGAATGTAATGTGATTTGACCCCTTTTTTGGATAGACTGCAGATAGACAGCAAGGTTACACTATGTTTGTTTTTATAACCTTCAATATGAACATTGTTTGTAGGACAATATTGATCAGGATATTAAATATTAAAAAAATAAAAAAATAAAAAATACAGTTATATTATACCATACATCGCCATTTAGCCCAAAAATACAGATTTATTTGGCAATTGGCTATTTCCCAACCCTACCGGCTGAAGTTTTAGCTAAACTTTAGGCTAATGATAGCTACATTATTATCACTGTTAAATTGTTATTTAACAATTAGCCTACATTCAGTCCTGGATTAATAATTCAGTTTGTTGCACCCCCCCCCAAATTTTTTTAGCACCAGCCGCCACTGGATGATTTGTTGGTAAAGGGTGAGAGACCTCGCGAGCCACATGATTTTTGCCAAAGAGCCAGATGTGGCTCGCGAGCCATAGGTTCCCGACCACTGGTTTAGAGGATACTCACCAAGACCAAAATTTTGACATTGTGCATGTTTTTGACTGTTAAAGCGATATAATCCTCAAAAAAAAAAGCTGTTTGTGGGGCGGCTTTACTCTATGTACTGTATGAGTTCAGAGAAAGCCATCTTTCTGAGAGCGTGTGAGTACTGAATAGTTTAAAATCACTTGAATGTTTAAACTGGTAGGACTTAAAAAGACGTGCAAATGGTAAACTTTAGTCACAATGCAATGCTGGCCCGATTGTGCAAGTGAATATTCCGCCATGTCCCGACTACCGAAACGCGAGAGTGTAGTATTGCCGCCTGCAGCGCGCTTGATCGATGCTTGCCTTGTGCAACCCATTTTGAGAGACAGAGAGAGAGAGAAGACACGGCACCACTGAATCACTCACGCTGTTTGTGAAATTGCGTCTCGCAGAAAGTTATTTAAAATGACTGATTTGATTTTTATAATCTGTGTGGATTAATTTACTAATACAATTTATATGCTACAGTGAATCAATGTTTGCGGGAATCTCCCCCATTATAAGTGGGAGACCTGCGGGAATGATTAATATGATGCACAGTAGGCCTACCGGATGCAAATTCGAGCCCTGGATGCATTTCCATTTTGGAAAGAGACTTTTTGAAAGTAAATTGAAAGATTTTAAACATTCGATCAGATACAGAATGCCTTCCCAAGCTAAAGGAATACAACATGTTGCTAACATCCCATTCAAGAGCTGATTAAGTTAAAGTAGTAATTCTAATTGAACACTGACACTGTTTTTTTCGCGTTTAAAGGCCAATTCACACTGCACCGACAAACGGCAACAGACACTTCATCTGGTTTTGTCGGATCAGTGTCTGTATTAGTCGGCTCTTGTGTTCCCTGATTGAACGTTGAATCTGCGTTTGTCGGGTCTTGGAATGTCTGAGTAGTGACGTAGTGTAATCTGGTGACTGTCACCATCTGTCGGTGCAGCGTGAATTGGCCTGTATACTGTAAAACTGATTGTATTAAAGCAATCTATAGTATAAAGTGCTGCAGTATATAAATTAAGTAGCCTGAAGGGCTACCAGGGATTTTAGGAATTTTGTGAGGCCTGCAATCAGTGGCTACGTTTACATGCAACCAAATAATCCATTTGTAATCGGATAAAAAAAAAAAAACAATTATATGGAAACTAGATTGTAAGCCTGTCTGATCCACACTCCGGAGCAGAAGGTGGTGGTAATGCACCAAAAAACTGGTTGCCAACCACAGTAAAAAACGAAGAAGTAGTAGACGTGCTGAACGAGCTGTTCTTCCTGTTGAATAAAGTGTCATATAAATGATTGTACCGTCATTCTAAAATTCTCCTTTCACTCAGTGTCTGTGAAGTGGAGCAGGACAACGTCCCACCAGTCCTTGTTTCAGATTCTCATCCACAGATGACTGGTTTTGGGCGTGGGGAGGGGCATTTTTACTGCGTGATAAATATAAGCAGCACGGCACAATGGTTCATATGCTCGTCTCCAAATTATGACCAGAAATGGATAAATATTAAGTATGCTGTTTAAAACAAATAAAGAACCAATGTAGGAGAATAGTTAGTATGCGCAAACAGCTGGAAACTCTTGAATCTTGTGACATATAAACGCGCACATCAAACCGATCACGTTTAGCATTCATGTAAACACTACGTTCAGATTCATCAATCGGAATGAATTCAGTCCGATTGAAACAAAAGTTGTGCATGTAATTTACAGAATCTCTCCAGATCCTTCAGATTCCCAGCTCTGTGTTGGTGCTTCTTCTCTTCAGTTCACTCCACTCATCAGGTCAGGGAACTGGGACGGTCATGGCAGAAGCTTCATTTTGTGCTCCGTAACACATTTTTGTGTTGATTTTGATGTTTGTTTTGGATCGTTGTCCTAATGGAAGATCCAACCACGGCCCATTATAAGATTTCTAGCAGAAGCCGTCAAGTTTTAATTTTTTATCTGTTGATATTTGATAGAATCCACAATGCCATGTATCTGAAAAAGATGTCCAGGACCTCCAGCAGAAAAATATGCCCACAACATTTAAGATCCAACGGTATATTAAATTGTACACATGGGGTACTTTTTATCCTTGTGTGCACCAAACCCATCTAGGTTTTTTTTTTGTTTTGTTTCATCTGACCACGGAACCCTGTGCCGTTTGAAGTTCCAGTCGTGTCTGACAACTGAATTTGCTGGAGTTTGTTTTTGGATGAGCGAGGAGGATTTTTCTTGATACCCTCCCAAACAACATGTGGGGATGTAGGGGTTGTTTGAGTTTTTTTTTTTTTGGTAAGCTTCTGACCCCAAGACTCAACTAATCTCTGCAATTCTCCATCTGTGATCCTTGGAGAGTCTTTGGCCACTCAGACTCTTCTCCTCACCATGCATTAAGACAATATAGACACACGTCCTCTTCCTGGCAGATTCGTAACATCTTTAGTTGATTGGAACTTCTTAATAATTGTCCTGATGGCCAAAATGGGGATTTTCAATTCTTTAGCTATTTTCTTACAGCCAGGCCATCCTTAAAAATATTCTTGTTTGCCGTAACCCGACCGACCCTGTCAATTTAGGACCGACCCAATTAATTATTTTTTTCCCCTTTTAGTCCGACTGACTTGCCGGCTGTAAACTTGCGTTAAGACCTACCGATTTTTTTTTTTACTCTTCAAACAACTAATACAAATGCAGTAAAATGATATTAATTATATTTTATTAAGTATTGTGAATATAAATTGCCCATACTCCTACATAGGCTACGCTCTTTCTTTTAAATAAAAACCCGTGGCGTCATAAGGGCTGTAGGCTATATGCGAAATGAAACCGAAATCGCGACACTCAGGGGCACGAACCTGTCAATGGTGTGAGAAGGCAGAATCGCCACACACCCCTTCCAACTCCCAGAGTTATCCTTCCCGCCCAGATCCAATGCTACCACATCTTTACATTAGCCTACTATTGGGGAGTTCCAGCGTTATGGACGTGACATTTGTAGTCAAAACTTGAAATATAAATTATCAGAAAATGTGTTTAATACTAATATATTGAAACGTCTGTTTATACAT
Organism: Abramis brama; assembly: GCF_963993115.1. Lineage (NCBI taxonomy): Eukaryota > Metazoa > Chordata > Actinopteri > Cypriniformes > Leuciscidae > Abramis > Abramis brama. The sequence continues at coordinate 20,879,316 of NC_139974.1, forward strand.
CCATACTCCCTTAATAAAGGAGTCCAGACGTTAGAAAAATATCAGTATACACATGCGTTTTATATTTAATATGAGGGAAATACACTTGCGTTACGGTCCGGACGTGACACAAAAAAATCTTTAACTTTTAGGTGGTAAAATATGTTTTAGTAATTCTATGAATTACACTAGCAAACCAAAAGTAATATACCCACCGGATGAAGAAGGGTTGGCTCTCCACAGAACATAATATATTTATTTTATTTTTCGTGCTCGCATTTCGCATGAGGAATAAACAATGTTACGGACGTGACCGCTCTGAAAGCGGCACTACAAGACTGCTTTAAACTTTCGCAGAGATCTCAAACAGGCATTTAAAACACCAAATATTAAGGATTGGAATATCAAGCAAAATAATATTCGATGATTGATCGAAAATCGTATCTCTCCCCCCACATACTCACCGGTAAGACGTTCTGACATTAAATTTCTCTGTAGCCTGTAGGCTAATAGGCCTATGCATTGTAGCCCAGTCATTAAAAAACGATTTAGTTTCATATTCATGTTTAAATAAAATAATATATTTTTTTTCATTTTATGTTGATTATATGAAAAGTGAAAAGCATGAATAAGATGATCCCGAAAATATCGGGAGACAAATGGAGTGGGCAGACATGATTTTGACCACTTCATTAAGTTTGTTTTTGTAGAAAGCCTTTCTTTAAAGTGAATTTCGTTTTGTATTAATTGTATCTTAATTTTAATCAATGTTTCATCAACTAATTGCCTGGATTTAATAAATAAGAAGAAATACAGGCAATATAATCAGGACACGGCGCATTGGAGAATCTCCATTCACTCTGGCGCGTTCACTGCTGCGAAGATCGCGAGTCATCTTTGACACAGAAAACACTTGTTTATTAATAAACAATTGAAATGTCTCCTTGATATATTTGACATATTAATAATCATTACTTTTCCTAGTTCTTTGTGACAGCTTTTAGGTGCGTTATTGGCAGCACCACCCTTATACATGAACGCGTCCCCACCGCTCAATAGTTAATATTATTCTTTGGTGTTCAGTTTATACAGGTTTTCTAATTGTTATTTAATATATAAATATAAATGTATAATTTTATTTTTTTATCAAAATCTCTTTTTTTTTTTTTTCTCGACACCTCTTTAACTTGGCACGAAATTCTGTCAGTGAAGGCCAGATATGCAAATTTGTTTAAATTCATACCTACGTAATCACCATGACCAAAATTGTACTTTTTTTTTTTACATTGAATCTTGAAAAAAATATGTAGTCTGACCTACCGATCCTTTTTTTTTTGGCTGTTACGGCAAACCAAAATATTTTTAAGGATGGCCTCAGCACTGGACCGGCATTTTCTGTCTTCCGCTGAGTCCTGGCCGTAGACAGATCATGTTTCACGCTGTCAATGCAGTGGTCCGCGTTGGGCTGATCTTATTCACACTATCGAGTGTAGGTGCAGCATTCTAACATTGAGTCATAATGAGCTGTTTGTGAAGAAATTATCCGCTTCCAAATTATGTCATTTTAATCACGAAATTGAAACATTAAAAAACAATTTGCTCTTTATGGTGTGCCAGTGATAGAGCGCGGCAGCAATGAACCAACTGATCAGATTGCAGCGTAACAACATTGAATGCTCGGCCGAACAGCTGATCATAGCTGTACAGGGCGCCTTATTATTTTTCATCTCCATAAATATATCTAGTAGTAAAGCTAATGCAAGGGCTAGAAATCAATTAATCTTTTGCTGATACTTCCTTGTCATCATGGAGAGCGCAGTTCATGGTTGCATAGCAACGACAGACGCCACGGGAGAGCAAGCGCTTGTGAAAAGGAGACAGCGGCGTGCCCGCGCTTTCCACTTGTTTTTACCATAGACAGTTTTTACACATCTAAGGTGCGTTCCATTCGACAGGGTCCATACGCAGTGTTCACTGCTCCCCTACTCCATGAGCACGGTATATCAGTTGAAGTGGACTTCACTGACAATAACCGCTCATTTGAAACGCCCTGCAAACGTCATCAAAGAAAGTCAACGACGGGGTCGCGCAGATTATGATATAACATAAATATATAGGACTACATTCATATTTTAATTTTTATTATTATATTATATATTTACAATTATATTGCACTATTTTACAACTACCTAAAATAAAATCACTTTACTTCACAAACTAGCTAAGCTGGCTGCATTCACTGAGGTAAATTATAATCATTAAAAATAGTATATGTAATATTCACAACAATAACCGTTAAAAATACTGTCATTTGTATAACAATGGCGAAATGTATGAATACTTACACACATACGTAAACTCCTCCATCGTTAGTTATGACCGTTCTGACTGGTGATGACGTGGTGCGTGAAATGACAGTTGGGTGATCATCGCTCTCCACTTCCTGTGAAGTGATGTATCGTTGTTCCCTTATTCCCTATGCCGTGCGCAGTGCCCTTCGAACTGAACATGTTCGCTCCCTTCGGATTGGAATCTCACTTAAGATGGCAGAATACCCTGTGAAGTCCACTTCGCAGTCCACTTACGGTCAAATGGAACGCACCTCTAGAGCGACGTTGTTGATTGTTTGAGCATGTGACTGCGCGTTTCTCCTTGTTTTCTATTGTTATGCGCAGCATATTTTCTGCACGCACAGACACAGCCATAGACAATGAATTGTTTGTTCGGTTAACGAAGAAGAGCATGATGTACTCTCACCTAAAGGATTATTAGGAACACCTGATCAATTTCTCATTAATGTAATTATCTAATCAACCAATCACATGGCAGTTGCTTCAATGCATTTAGGGGTGTGGTCGTGGTCTGGACCACACCCCTGAACTCCAAACTGAACACCCCTGAACTCCAAACTCCAAACAATCTCCTGAACTCCAAACTGAATGTCAGAATGGGAAAGAAAGGTGATTTAAGCAATTTTGAGGGTGGCATGGTTGTTGGTGCCAGACGGGCCGGTCTGAGTATTTCACAATCTGCTCAGTTACTGGGATTTTCACGCACAACCATTTCTAGGGTTTACAAAGAATGGTGTGAAAAGGGAAAAACATCCAGTATGCGCCAGTCCTGTGGGCGAAAATGCCTTGTTGATGCTAGAGGTCAGAGGAGAATGGGCCGACTGATTCAAGCTGATAGAAGAGCAACTTTGACTGAAATAACCACTCGTTACAACCGAGGTATGCAGCAAAGCATTTGTGAAGCCACAACACGCACAACCTTGAGGCGGATGGGCTACAACAGCAGAAGACCCCACCGGGTACCACTCATCTCCACTACAAATAGGAAAAAGAGGCTACAATTTGCACGAGCTCACCAAAATTGGACAGTTGAAGACTGGAAAAATGTTGCCTGGTCTGATGAGTCTCGATTTCTGTTGAGACATTCAGATGGTAGAGTCAGAATTTGGCGTAAACAGAATGAGAACATGGATCCATCATGCCTTGTTACCACTGTGCAGGCTGGTGGTGGTGGTGTAATGGTGTGGGGGATGTTTTCTTGGCACACTTTAGGCCCCTTAGTGCCAATTGGGCATCATTTAAATGCCACGGCCTACCTGAGCATTGTTTCTGACCATGTCCATCCCTTTATGACCACCATGTACCCATCCTCTGATGGCTACTTCCAGCAGGATAATGCACCATGTCACAAAGCTTGAATAATTTCAAATTGGTTTCTTGAACATGACAATGAGTTCACTGTACTAAAATGGCCCCCACAGTCACCAGATCTCAACCCAATAGAGCATCTTTGGAATGTGGTGGAACGGGAGCTTCGTGCCCTGGATGTGCATCCCACAAATCTCCATCAACTGCAAGATGCTATCCTACCAATATGGGCCAACATTTCTAAAGAATGCTTTCAGCACCTTGTTGAATCAATGCCACGTAGAATTAAGGCAGTTCTGAAGGCGAAAGGGGGTCAAACACAGTATTAGTATGGTGTTCCTAATAATCCTTTAGGTGAGTGTATTTTGTATACATTTTTGTTTTTGTTTTGTTATTAACTGTTTTGAGAACTGGAAATGCACAATTCATGCATACAAATCTGTAGATATTAATAAATGAAGATGGTTAAATTAGACCGATGCATCAAAAGTCACATTCCCCCCCCCCCCCCCCCCCCCCCATAATCTTTAGATCCCCCCCCATGTGACCCATGTAAGCGGGGAATTCCCTCCCAGTTTAAAAAACGAAATTCAGGCCCTGCATTTATTAAGACAAACCTAGTAAAAACTAATGCAGTCTACACACTGACTTGGCAGCTCTGTGAAATGTAATACAACAGTGCCACCTACTGTCTAAATGCATTAACATTAAAAGTGTGAGGTGAAACTCTTTTGCATAGACATAAGTAAATGGGTTTGTCAATTATCCTGAAATAAAAAAAACAAAAACAAAAATCAGATCTTGTGCATCCTCACATTGGAGTCCCGAGTTCATGTACAAAGTTTGGTTTCGATACGTGACAGAGTTCCTGAGATATGGACGACTTCCTGTTTGGCGACTACGCTGCCGATTTCGTTTGGCTGTGACGGGCAAACGCTTCCGAAAATCAAAAATCCTTCTTGTAACTTTTGTGAGGCTTGGTCCAAGGATTATGTACGTCCAGTTTCGTGAAGTTCGGACCAAATTTGTGACCTGTGAAAATTTAGTTTCGCTTTCTGTTCAATCCAATATGGCAGACGAACGACATGGACTTGTGATGTCATCTTCGCGAGCAACTTACACCGGTACTGACCGTACGTTTTAAAGTTGGAACGGTGTCTCTGTCTCAAAGGGCCTAGGCAGCAGGAGCTGGCCAAAATGTATCTCCCGGGAATAATAATAACTAGAAAAATGCATTTCCAGAGGAACTGCAAAGTGCTCGGGTGCAGTGCACTAACGTTAGCAGGTAGTGGATAAGGGTGCGTTGAAGTTTGCTTGATCTGAGAATTTCAACAATAGTACTTTTTTCAAGATTGTGCAAAAAGGTGAAAAGTTATGTGCATTAAGAGACATGTCTGCAATGTAGACTAGTGCCAATGGCATTGTTTATGTAGCTTGGTTGTTGGTTTTGAAATAATTGGTTATGAATATACAGCAGAGAGTGGGAGTGTTTTGGGTGATGAAATAGTAGCCTATTGAAAAGAAGTTGACAGTCTTCATTTACTGTATCCAATAAGCCAATACAAAACTCACCCAGCTGTTCTGTGGTTGAGTGTTCCCTTTGATTAGGAACAAATTTACTATCTCAAATTAAGGTCTACCGTAGAAACGCTGATTTTTATAGCCTACTGTCAGTCCTCATATTGTAATTAAATGAAAAACGCTATCAGTTTCACTAGTAGCTTACTCTAGCGATGCAATCGCAACAACATGGATAACGCTGTTTGGCCTTGCCTAACTTTATATGACATATGCGCCATATGCTAGAGTTACACATCCCGCTGCCATTTCAGGGCTTTAATTTCGGTGCGGGAATGTGGGGATTGCGCATAATTTAAACCATTCCAGCAAGGTTAGCTTACAGCGAGAAATTCCCGCACAAATATATTCGCTTTATCTCAGAACAAATGTTTAAAAAATAAATTCACAGATGCGAGAAAAAAGATGTCAAACTGTCTTTTATTTTCAAATTTAATTCCTCAATCAGCGCTGGACCGGCATTTTCTGTCTTCCGCTGAGTCCTGACCGTAGACAGATCATATGTTTCACGCTGTCAATGCAGTGGTCTGCGTTGCGCTGATCTTATTCACACTATCGAGTGTAGGTGCAGCATTCTAACATTGAGTCATAATGAGCTGTTTGTGAAGAAATTATCCGCTTCCAAATTATGTCATTTTAATCACGAAATTGAAACATTAAAAACCAATTTGCTCTTTATGGTGTGCGAGTTGTTACGCTGCAAGCTGATCAGATGGTCCGTTGCTGCTGCGCATTGAATGCTTGGCCGAACAGCTGATCATAGCTGTACGGGGTGCCTTATTATTTTTCATCTCCATAAATATATCTAGTAGTAAAGCTAATGCAAGGGCTAGAAATCAATTAATCTTTTGCTGATACTTCCTTGTCATCATGGAGAGCGCAGTTCATGGTTGCATAGCAACATAGACTACATTCATATTTTAATTTTTATTATACTATTATATATTTACAATTATATTGCACTATTTTACAACTACCTAAAATAAAATCACTTTACTTCACAAACTAGCTAAGCTGGCTGCATTCACTGAGGTAAATTATAATCATCAAAAATAGTATATGTAATATTCACAACAATAACCGTTAAAAATACTGTCATTTGTATAACAATAGCGAAATGTATGAATACTTACATACGTAAACTCCTCCATCGTTAGTTATGACCGTTCTGACTGGTGATGACGTGTTGCGCGAAATGACAGTTGGGTGATCATCGCTCTCCACTTCCTGTGAAGTGATGTATCGATGTTCCCTTATTCCCTATGCCGTGTGCAGTGCCCTTCGAACTGAACGTGTTCGCTCGATCCCTTCGGATTGGAATCTCACTTAAGATGGCGGAATACCCTGTGAAGTCCACTTCGCAGTCCACTTACGGTCAAATGGAACGCACCTCTAGAACGACGCTGTTGATTGTTTGAGCATGTGACTACGCGTTTCTCCTTGTTTTCTATTGTTATGCGCAGCATATTTCCCGCACGCACAAACACAGCCACAGACAATGAATTGTTTGTTCGGTTAGCGAAGAAGAGCAGGACCAGCGGTCAGCATAGGACGACGCACGGCAAGAGCGCGCTAGTGGTTTTTCAGAATACTCAGTTCTCCTGTTATTTCAGTGTTGTATTTGACTCAAGGTAAGACTATCTTCGATTCTCTGTTTATTTTTCATTTTTAACTTCACATAATTCTGTATTTTATTTAGACGCGTTGCTACATTAATCAACGGCTGCGCGTGGAAATTATTATTATTATTGCAGTTCTAATAGCACTTAAGTATTGACTCCTAGCAGTTTCGATTTGCCCCGTTTTCGCTTTATTGACTTAATTGGCCGACTGAGACAGCAACTGTAAAATAGATATAAATAGAGCAGTTTCAGGTCACTTCCTCAGGACCAGCGGTCAGCATAGAAGGACGCACGGCAAGAGCGCGCTAGTGGTTTTTCAGAATACTCAGTTCTCCTGTTATTTCAGTGTTGTATTTGACTCAAGGTAAGACTATCTTCGATTCTCTGTTTATTTTTCATTTTTAACTTCACATAATTCTGTATTTTATTTAGACGCGTTGCTACATTAATCAACGGCCGCGCGTGGAAATTATTATTATTATTGCAGTTCTCATAGCACTTAAGTATTGACTCCTAGCAGTTTCGATTTGCCCCATTTTCGCTTTATTGACTTAATTGGCCGACTGAGACAGCAACTGTAAAATAGATATAAATAGAGCAGTTTCAGGTCACTTCCTCAGGACCAGTGGTCAGCATAGAAGGACGCACGGCAAGAGCGCGCTAGTGGTTTTTCAGAATACTCAGTTCTCCTGTTATTTCAGTGTTGTATTTGACTCAAGGTAAGACTATCTTCGATTCTCTGTTTATTTTTCATTTTTAACTTCACATAATTCTGTATTTTATTTAGACGCGTTGCTACATTAATCAACGGCCGCGCGTTGAAATTATTATTATTATTGCAGTTCTAATAGCACTTAAGTATTGACTCCTAGCAGTTTCGATTTGCCCCATTTTCGCTTTATTGACTTAATTGGCCGACTGAGACAGCTGTCCTCACTCAAGCGGTGAAAGCATTATATCTATATCTATGTAATTTGCGCGCTGTCGCGGAAGCGTCAGCGGAAGCGTTCAGCTCTCGTGTTCAGCCTCCTCGTGTTAAGACCGACTCGGGTAAAGACCAGCGACTCTACCTGCGCGACTCCACCTAGCAAGGACACCAGAAAGGCACTTAAGTATTTCGTTTTTCCTTTCCCTTCCCACTTTAATCTTATTTTACAACTTCATCAACATTTGTTTTCAAAACATTCCTGTTATCTCTCGGCAACGCCCCCATCACACGGAAAAGGCAGCGCAATTCTGCTAATCTGCGTCCCATTCTCTCATCCTCACACACACCTCTCTCTCTTTCCGTGGGTCTATGGAATTGTCAGTCAGCAGTCAATAAAGCTGACTTTATTCCAGCCTTTGCATCTCATTCTACTCTTAGTATCCTGGGCTTGACTGAGACCTGGATTCGTCCAGAAGACTTAGCAACCCCTACTGCTCTCTCTAACAACTTCTCTTTCTCTCACTCTCCTCGCCAGTCTGGGAGGGGTGGGGGTACAGGTCTTCTCATTTCTAACAATTGGAAATACTCAGCGCTCTCCTCTCTATGCAACAACAACTCATTTGAATATCATGCTATTACACTTACAACTCCCAATAAGATCCATATTGTAGTCATTTATCGCCCCCCAGGTCAGCTGGGTAACTTCGTAGAGGAGCTGGATGTGCTGCTGTCCTCTTTCCCTGAGGACGGCACCCCGCTTCTAGTCTTCGGTGACTTCAACATCCATCTGGAAAAGCCGCATGCAACTGACTTCATCTCTCTCCTAGCCTCTTTCGATCTCAAACGTCTCATCACCACAGGTACTCACAAATCAGGCAACCAACTGGACCTGGTTTACACACGCAACTGCATCACAGACAACATCTTGGTGAGACCTCTCCATGTCTCAGATCATTTCCTCATTACTTTCAGTCTACATCTCTCTACCCCTGCACCACCAACCCCCCCACCAGTCACTTTCAGGCGAAACCTGCGCTCACTTTCTCCCTCCCATCTTTCCTCTGCCGTGTCTTCTTCTCTTCCCCCACCCTCACAATTCTCATCTCTGGATGTGAATACCGCAACGGATACCTTATGCTCCACTCTAACCTCTTCTCTAGACAATATCTGCCCTCTCTCCTCCAGGCCAGCACGCACTACTCCCTCTAACCCCTGGTTGTCTGAGGTTCTTCGTGAACACCGGACCGAACTCAGGGCAGCGGAGAGGAAATGGCGCAAATCAAAAGACACATCTGACCTGAGTATGTATAAATCTCTCCTCTCTTCCTTTTCTGGTGATGTTCATGCTGCAAAATCTTCATACTTCCACAACAAGATCAACAGCTCTTCCAACACACGACCACTCTTCAAGACATTCAACTCTCTCCTCTGTCCACCTCCACCACCACCCACCTCCTCTTTAACTGCTGATGACCTCTTTAACTGCTGCTGATGAACTTCTTCACCAACAAAACAACAACTATCAGCAGTCAGTTCTCAGCTCCACACACACAGGAACCCAGACTGACCCCTTCCACAGCCAATAACCCTCTGTCCACCTTTTCTCAGCTAACCGAGGAAGAAGTATCTACACTTCTCCTCTCCAGTCATCCTACCACCTGCCCTCTTGACCCCATCCCCTCACACCTTCTACAAGCCATCTCTCCCACACTTCTCCCAGCACTCACACACATCATCAACTCATCCCTCCATACTGGCACCTTCCCTACAGCATTCAAGCAGGCTCGGGTTACTCCACTGCTTAAAAAACCAACGCTAAACACATCATATGTAGAGAATTACAGACCTATCTCTCTCCTACCATTCATTGCGAAAACACTTGAAATAGCTGTTTTCAACCAAGTAACATCCTTCTTGTCTCTAAACAACCAGCTAGATGTCAACCAATTTGGCTTCAAGAAAGGGCATTCTACTGAGACTGCACTACTGTCGGTCACAGAAGCCCTACGGATCGCAAAAGCTGCTTCCAAATCTTCAGTCCTCATTCTCCTGGATCTGTCTGCTGCCTTCGACACTGTGAATCATCAGATCCTTCTGTCCAGCCTCTCATCACTGGGCATCACAGGAACTTCACTCCACTGGTTTGAGTCCTATCTCACAGGTAGGTCCTTCAGGGTCGCATGGAGAGGCGAGGTATCCAGAACTCATCGACTGACCACAGGTGTTCCCCAGGGTTCAGTTCTTGGTCCCCTCCTCTTCTCCATCTACACCACATCACTGGGACACATCATACAAGCACACGGTTTCTCCTACCACTGCTATGCTGATGACACACAGCTCTTCCTCTCATTTCAACCAGATGATCCCACAGTGGCTGCACGGGTCTCAAGTTGTCTGGCGGACATCTCGGCATGGATGAAGGAACATCACCTGCAGCTCAACCTGGCAAAGACTGAGCTTCTCGTCCTCCCTGCCAATCCGTCTCTACAGCACAACTTCACTATCCAGCTAGATTCATCATCAATCACCCCATCAAGGTCGGTCAGAAATCTTGGAGTAACGTTTGATGACCAGCTGACCTTCACAGATCACATTTCAAAGACAGCTCGATCATGCAGGTTTGCACTGTACAACATCAGGAAGATCAGGCCTTTCCTAACTGAGCATGCAACACAACTTCTCGTCCAGGCCCTGGTCATCTCTAGGCTTGACTACTGCAATGCTCTTCTGGCTGGACTTCCATCATGTGCAACCAAACCTCTACAGATGATCCAGAGCGCTGCAGCTCGTCTCGTCTTCAACGAGCCAAAGAGGGCCCACGTCACTCCTCTGTTCATCTCTCTGCACTGGCTACCACTCGCTGCTCGCATCAAGTTCAAAGCATTGACGCTTTCTTACAGATCTATCACAGGCTCAGCTCCCTCCTACTTTCACTCACTACTACGAGCCTACATCCCTACCAGAAGCCTACGATCGGTCAACGAGCGACGTCTCGTGGTTCCATCACAGAGAGCCACAAAATCACTTTCCAGAACATTCTCATTCACAGTTCCATGCTGGTGGAACGCTCTCCCCACCCTCATCCGGAATGCAGAATCCCTGACAACCTTCAAAAGACAGCTGAAAACCCATCTCTTCCGTGAGCACTTAACCGCATAAAAAAAAAAAAAAAAAAAAAAAAAAAAAACCTCCCCTTTCCCTCTAAAACCTCACTTATCGGGCTTATGCTACTCTGAATAATGCCTGAACTTCGTATCTTGAGCACTTCTTGCGTTGTTTTTGTTTTTGCCTCTTCATGATGACTCGCTTAATCTAGTCCTAGTTTGTAAGTCGCTTTGGATAAAAGCGTCTGCTAAATGACTAAATGTAAATGTAAGAGCATGATGTATTTTGTATAAAGTTTTTTTTTTTTGTTATTAACTGTTTTGAGAACTGGAAATGCACAATTCATGCATACAAATCTGTAGATATTAATAAATGAAGATGATTAAATTAGACCGATGCATCAAAAGTTATCCCCCCCCCCATAATCTTTAGATCCCCCCATGTGACCCATGTAAAAAAATAAAAATAAAAAAATAAATCAGATCTTGTGCATCCTCACATTGGAGTCCCGAGTTCATGTACAAAGTTTGGTTTCGATACGTGACAGATTTCCTGAGATATGGACGACTTCCTGTTTGGCGACTACGCTGCCGATTTCGTTTGGCTGTGACGGGCAAACGCTTCCGAAAATCTAAAATCCTTCTAGTAACTTTTGTGAGGCTTGGTCCAAGGATCATGCACGTCCAGTTTTGTGAAGCTCGGACACAATTCGGAATTTCAACAATAGTACTTTTTTCAAGATTGTGCAAAAAGGTGAAAAGTTATGTGCATTAAGAGACATGTCTGCAATGTAGACTAGTGCCAATGGCATTGTTTATGTGGCTTGGTTGTTGGTTTTGAAATAATTGGTTATGAATATACAGCAGAGAGTGGGAGTGTTTTGGGTGATGAAATAGTATTGAAAAGAAGTTGACAGTCTTAATTTACTGTATCCAATAAGCCAATACAAAACTCACCCAGCTGTTCTGTGGTTGAGTGTTCCCTTTGATTAGGAACAAATTTACTATCTCAAATTAAGGTCTACCGTAATTAGCGATGCTTTGATTGCTGCTGTCAAGATGGTTGTCATCACCTACACAGAAACGCTGATTTTTATAGCCTACCGTCAGTCCTCATATTGTAATTAAATGAAAAACGCTATCAGTTTCACTATTAGCTTATTCTAGCGATGCAATCGCAACAACATGGATAACGCTGTTTGGCCTTGCCTAACTTTATATGACATATGCATCATATGCTAGAGTTACACATCCTGCTGCCATTTCAGGGCTTGAATTTTGGTGCGGGAATGTGGGGATTGCGCATAATTTAAACCATTCCCGCAAGGTTAGCTTTTATAGTGCGAGAAATTCCCGCACAAATATATTCGCTTCATCTCAGAGCAAATGATTAAAAAATAAATTCACAGATGCGAGAAAAAAGATGTCAAACTGTCTTTTATTTTCAAATTTAATTCCTCAATCAGCGCTGGACCGGCATTTTCTGTCTTCCGCTGAGCCCTGGCTGTAGACAGATCATGTTTCACGCTGTCAATGCAGTGGTCTGCGTTGCGCTGATCTTATTCACACTATCGAGTGTAGGTGCAGCATTCTAACATTGAGTCATAATGAGCTGTCTGTGACGAAATTATCCGCTTCCAAATTATGTCATTTTAATCACTAAATTGAAACATTAAAAAACAATTTGCTCTTTATGGTGTGCGAGTGATAGAGCACGGCAGCACCAACTGATCAGCTTGCAGCATAACAACATTGAATGTTCAGCCGAACAGCTGATCATGGCTGTACAGGGTGCCAATTAATGAATTGCTAGAAATCAATTAATCTTTTGCTGATACATACTTGTCATCAAGGAGAGCGCAGTTCATGGTTGCATAGCAACGACAGACGCCACGGGAGAGCAAGCGCTTGTGGAAAGGAGAGAGTGGCGCGCTCGCGCTTTCCACTTGTTTTTACACATCTAAGGTGCGTTCCATTCGACAGGGTCCATACACAGTGTTCACTGCTCCCCTACTCCCTGAGCACGGTATATCAGTTGAAGTTGAAAACGTCCTGCAAACGTCATCAAAGAAAGTCAACGACGGGGTCGCGCAGATTATGATATAACATAAATATATATAGGACTTCATTCATATTTTAATTTTTATTATTATATTATATATTTACAATTATATTGCACTATTTTACAACTACCTAAAATAAAATCACTTTACTTCACAAACTAGCTAAGCTGGCTGCATTCACTGAGGTAAATTATAATCATCAAAAGTAGTACCGTATATACCCGACTATAAGACGACCCTGAATATAAGACGACCCCCCCATTTTCCAGACTTATTTTTGGGACAAAAAGAGATTTTTGTGGAAAAAATCTGGTTTTCAACAGTAAATAATTTAATTTGAAAATTGCAGTGATAATTCATTCTCTCTCTTCCAGCACGCGCGCGCACATTTCTCTCTCTCTCCCTCTCGCTCTGCGTCCCTCTCTCTCTCTCTCTCTCTCTCTCTCTCTCTCTCTCTCTCTGCGTCTCATGCGCGCACCTCTATCTCTCTCTCGCTCTGCATCTCGCTCGCGCACCTCTCGCTCTCGCTCTGCGTCTCGCGCGCGCACCTCTCTCTCTCGCGCGCTCGCTCGCTTGCTCTGCGTCTCGCGCGGATTAACTTTTGTGCATTATCTTTTATGCAGATTAACATATTGGAAGGGAAAACTGGTTTTGTCTTAATAGGTCGCGTTTCAGTCACTATTTCATATTAATTCCGTTGTTCTTTCTCCCTTTCACCCCGTGATTTTGTTTATATCGCGAATATAAGACGACCCCACATTTTTCAGCCTATTTTTAGGACAAAAACCTCGTCTTATATTCGGGTATATACGGTATATGTAATATTCACAACAATAACCGTTAAAATACTGTCATTTGTATAACAATGGCGAAATGTATGAATACTTACACACATATGTAAACTCCTCCATCGTTAGTTATGACCGTTCTGACTGGTGATGACGTGGTGCGCGAAATGACATGATCATCGCTCTCCACTTCCTGTGAAGTGATGTATCGATGTTCCCTTATTCCCTATGCCGTGCGCAGTGCCCTTCGAACTGAACATGTTCGCTCCCTTCGGATTGGAATCTCACTTAAGATGGCGGAAAACCCTGTGAAGTCCACTTCGCAGTCCACAACGCACCTCTAGAGCAGGGTTCACCAATCTCGGTCCTGGAGGGCCGCTGTCCTGCAGAGTTTGGCTCCAACCAGCTCCAACACACCTGTTTGAAAGTTTCTAGTATGCCTATGAGACTTTGATTAGCTGGTTCAGGTGTGTTTAATTGGGGTTGGAGCTAAAGTAATCAAGAAATCAGATATTAAACTAGAATAAGGCTATTTTCGAGTGGGTTACATCCTCCCCTCCTTAATCTACATGCATCCTTGCATGTTGCACGCTACACTATTTCAGATGCTAAGGGCGTTAAGTGACATATGTAAGGTACAGTGTCAAGGGAAAGGGTTTGGGAGAAAGCTTGGTCTAACCCAGTTAAAATGGAGTGCATAACTGTGACTAATGGGTTCCCTAAAGTTGGGTAGGTCAGCTTTTTGGGAGCTGTTTTATCCCTAGAGGATCTTCTCAACGCCACCTCTTCTTCAGGGGCAACCTCGTTGTGTTCTTTTACATTTCCACTTTCCTCTGTCAACACCAATCCAATTCCTGATCCATCTCTAGGACTACAATGCTCACTCAGGTCCGTTGCAGGAACATTAGGAGGATTTCCTTCGGCTCGTACAATCTCAGGTGCAGGTGAGTATTGAACTTGACTAGCCTCACTATTTCTATCACCTCCAACACCCTCAGGTTCAAATGCTGGAGCTGCAGGGTTCAGTGTGGAGACATCAAAACTCACATTAGCTTCTTGACTTCCAGAGACAGGCTCATTTTCAATCTGGGTATCCTCTTCAGTGAATTCTACAGCATGAGACCTTTGCTTTAGTCTGGTTTCTTCTTGTGGAATCCCTCTATCCTGTTCAGAAATAGTGGAAGTCGAAGGTTGGTCGTAAAGGGAGTAATACTCGGCCTCATCCTCCTCTTCAGACAGTTCTCCATCTTATTCAGCTTCATCATCAACAGGAAAAGGTGAGTGATCGTGTTTCTGTCTGGACTTAGACTCTCTGGGACATACTTCCTTGACAGTGGATGGAAGAAATCCACATGGCAAAAGCAGGTCTCTATGTAAAACTCTTTCAGGTCCACTTGTGTGTTCTGGGACGACGACATAGACAGGTGAGTCTTGGATCTGTTTAACAACAGTGTATATGGTTTCACTCCATCGATCAGCGATTTTATGCTTCCCTCTGATGCCGACATTCCGCACAAGGACTCTGTCTCCTGCTACCAGTGTGGACTCTCTCACTTTGCTGTCAAATCTCTGTTTGTTCTGTAAAGCATTCTTAAAACTGTGTTCAGTGGCCAGTCGATAGCTTTCAGTTAGACTCTCCGTCAGCTTCTTGACGTATTCAGAGTGGGATAGTTTACTGCTTCCCTCAGGGCTCAGCCCAAAAGCGATGTCGACTGGGAGTCTTGGCTGGCGACCAAACATCAGCTGATATGGGGAATAGCCAGTAGTATCATTTTTAGTGCAATTATACGCATGGACAAGGGGCTGCACAAATTCCCTCCACCTCACTTTGTCTCCCTCTTCTAATGTACCCAGCATCTCAAGAAGTGTTCTGTTAAACCGCTCCACGGGATTTCCACGTGGGTGGTAAGGTGTTGTCCTCGTCTTTTTAATGCCAAGTAGCATACACAGGTCTTTGATCAGGGCTGATTCAAAGTCGCGACCTTGGTCACTGTGCAACCGCTCGGGGAATCCGTAATGAATGAAAAAGTTGTTCCATAGAGCTTTCGCCACTGTTCTTGACTTTTGATCCACTGTTGGAACCGCTACTGCATATTTAGTGAAATGGTCCGTAATGACCAAGATGTCCTTTGTTCCTTTTCCATCAGGCTCCAGTGAAAGATAGTCCATACAGACCAACTCCAAAGGACGGCTTGTTTTTATATTCACCAAGGGAGCGCTTCTCTCAGCCCGTGCCTTTCTCCGTATACATCTCTCACAGGTCCTGATTCTCTCAGTCACGTCCATGGCCATACGAGGCCAATAGAATCGGGCACGAACCAAGTCCAAAGTTCTGTCAGTACCCAGGTGTCCGACAGCATCATGGAGGTTCTCTAGAGCTGTCTTTCTGTATTTCGTCGGAAGGACAAGCTGATGGAAAGGCTCACCTTGACTTATGCATTTTCGGTATAGGACTTCATCAGAGAAGACCAGTTGCTCCATTATTCTCAACATCAACTGGACCTCTCGATCCTCCTGACGCCTCAACCTGTATGGAAGTCGCTTTCTTGCTTTGACAAGCTCTATTACTCTACTGATGACTGGATCTTGCCTTTGCTCACGTGCCCAATCTTGAAGTGACATTTGCGGCAACGTACATGACCCAAGTACATCAGCTTGACAGAATCCTACAGGAATGGCAGAGGCCTCAATTGCTAAACATTCAACTGGTACCGGCGTTTGGAAGTCCGGCTCTGTACTTGCTGCTGAGATGTGCTGGTGCCTCTGACACACTGCTTTCACAGCATCAGATGGAAAATCGGCTCCTCTGTCATCCTGTAGGAACTGGGCAAGGAAGCGCTGAATGCGATTATCCTCATCCTGAGAAGTGAAGTCAGGTTGGTATTCGTCATGAGGATGTGGACGCCTTGAGAGACCGTCTGCGTCTTGGTTCTTCCTCCCAGCTCTATACTGGATGTTAAAGTCAAAGCTGGAAAGGGCAGCCAGCCAGCGGTGGCCTGCAGCATCAAGCTTGGCAGATGTCAGTACATACGTCAGTGGGTTGTTGTCTGTCACAACAGTGAATTTCGCTCCGTAGAGATAATAAAAAAATGTATCTGTGACAGCCCACTTTAAAGAGAGATATTCGAGTTTGTGTGCAGGGTATCTTCGTTCACAGCGGTTGAGTCCCCTGCACGCATAGGCTATTACTCTCAATTTGCCTTCCTGCTCTTGATATAAGGCCGCACCAAGGCCATGAGTGCTTGCGTCTGTATGTACGACGTAAGGCTTCTTCGGGTCGGCAAACCCAAGAATCGGAGCTGTTGTGAGCTTTTGAATGAGAGTCTTGAATGCGTCTTCGCAGGCTGATGTCCATTTCTCATTAAACGGTCTTCTGAAATCTACACTTGAGAGACGTGTTGAGCTGCTATGTGAGGAGGCTGACTTCCTTTTTGGTGGCAGGTAACCAGCTGTTAAGTCGTTCAGAGGCCTTGCAATTTTGGAATGGTCCTTTATGAACCTCCTATAATATCCGGCAAATCCAAGGAAAGACTTAAGCTCTTTGATGTTATTAGGCCTAGGCCACGTCGTCAGAGCAGCTATCTTGGCTGGGTCGGTCTCTACCCCAGTAGCAGACACAACATGACCGAGGTATTTAACAGATGTTCTGAAGAATTGACATTTCTCAGGTGAAAGCTTTAAGCCAAATTCCTTCAACCTCTGCAGAACTCTGAGTAATCGATCTTCATGTTCTTCAAGTGTAGCCGAGAAAACGATAACGTCATCAAGAAAGACTAAGACTTCTCTCAAGTTCATTCCACCCATACACCTCTCCATTATTCTCTGAAAAGTACTGGGGGCATTCGTAACTCCCTGTGGCATCCTGTTAAACTCCCAGAACTCCATAGGTGTCACAAAAGCTGTTTTGCACTTGTCCCCCTCCTCCATTTCTACTTGATAGTAGCCAGACTTGAGATCCATAATAGAAAACCACCCGTTCAAGGCTGAGAAGAGTTCTGAGAAGTCTTCTATGTTGGGTAAAGCATATGCGTCTTTGATGGTTTGTCTATTCAGTTTTCGGTAATCGACGCATAGCCTAATATCACCGTTCTTTTTCTTCACCACTACAATTGGTGAAGCGAAGGGGCTTTCTGACTCACGTATGATGTTCGCATCTTGAAGCTCTTTTAAATGACGTCTGACAGCCTCATAATCAGAGGGATGAATCGGTCTGGGCCTCTGTTTAAATGGAGATGGATCTGACAAGCGTATCCTGTGTTTGATCTCAGTGGTATGACCAAAATCAAGGTCGTTGAGTGCAAAAACGTCTGACATTGAATTCAATTTCCTGGTGATTCTCTCCTTCCACTCTTCAGACAAGGGAGAGTCTGCAAAGTCAAAAGTGAGTTTACCGGAATCAGACACATGCATGGAGTTGCACGTCGCGATGGATGGAGTCAGGTGGGATGGCTCACTCATTGTGACTCTGTCATCATGACCTGGTAAGAATGACACAGCTTTAGGAAAAGATAACTCAGCAATGCTATGACCTGCTGATATTTTGATGTCATGTGCGGTCTCATTTTTCACCAAAACAGGCATCTTGAAGGACGAAAATGGCGGACTTGTCATGACGTAGCTACAGAACAAGAGACCAGCAGGTAAGTTGGATTGGGGGGGCTCTACCATAAGGGGAGTATCGGTAGCTACTGGGACATGCTTTATGTATCCAGTTAAAGCCACTCTTTCACCTGCAGGAATGATGACACTCTTTTTGCTCTGCAGCCATTTTGTTGATTTATTTTGAATCTGTGATACAAATGTTTCACAAGTGGGGAGCATTGACTACCGTTGGTCCCGTGTTTTACGAAGTCATCCTGAATAAGTGCACACTTTTCATACAGTGGGTCCAGTGTGTTGGTGCCTATCAACAAGGGGACGTCCATGTTTGTTCTGTGGTCAGGCACGACAAGTGCTAAGGTAAGAATCTTTACAGGTTTCCCCATGATGTGCTCTGGAAAGTGTATGTTGACTTGGATGTAACCTAGATAGGGTACTTCCTGACCACCAGCACCTTCTATGTCTAATAGATCTTGAATGTGGAAAATGGGCTGATGTGAAAGGTAACTCTCATGGAAAGACTTTGAAATTGTGCTAACCTGGGAACCTGAATCTAGAAGGCTATCACACTGAACTCCTTCAATTACAACAGTTGATGTACATTTTGGCCCTATCAACCCTCTTGGGAGAGCACCATCCAATGACTGAGCTGAGGAATGTGTTTCACAGACGACTGTTTTCGTGCCTTCGTTTTGTGCGGGACGTTTCATTTTATTTCTGGGTGCAGTTAGTCCCTCCACTGCGACCCTGTCCAGTTTAAATGGTCATATTTGGTTTCCCATTCATTTTGCCTTGCTTTGAGTTCTTTATGTTTCTGATCAACCAACAGCTTATTTGGGGGATTTTCACACTGTCGTGCTAGATGGCCATCATTGCCACATTTGAAACAGAACCAAGCCTTTGGCCTGGGTTTTGGCGCTGTTTGGTGGGCTTGAATTTCAGCTACCCTAACTGAGGGGGTTTCTTGAGCTGAATTCTGGATTTTGTTAGCATGCTTTTGCCTCCTTAGATCTTTCTTTTTGGTAAGTTGCATTTTTAGTTCAGAGACTTGTTTCCGTAAAGCTTCAGTTTCTGTGACGTATGTCTGGAGGACATTTGCGCTTGCATCATCAGATAAAGACGGTTCATGCACGAGTTGCATATTCATAGAGGACCTGGGCTTTGTGTTCCCTAAATGGCGTTGCATGCGATCTTGCTTTGCAGTTCTCCTGTCTTCCTCTGTTCTAACTTGTAGCAGGAAATCAGAGAAATCAGGGGGGGGTTTCTGTTTTAAGCCCTAATTGCAGTGCCAGAATAAGGGACTGGTCCCAACATCCACGCCGAAACTGTCGCAACAGCTGTTTATTGGCGTCTGCTTTCGCAATGCCACCCCTTTTCATAGCTGTAGTGATCAGCACCTGTAACCGCTGCAGGTATTCTGAGGCTTTCTCTCCTGTGTTTTGATGATGCTAAGGAACCTTGCGAAAATTTCTTCCCCATCCTCAACTAACCCATATGCTGAGTCAAGGAGCTTCACATAATCACAAGGAGCTGCATCTGGGCCTAGCTGCCTGATTAAATCAGAGGCTGGTGGAAGCAGGCTTTCTAGGATTTTACGTCGCTGCATGTCAACAGGGGTTTTATCCTGAATCATAAGCTCCACATGGAGAGACCATGTCTGAAAGTCATCTTCATTTGTAGGTTTAGGAAGTTTGCCTGAAAAAGGATGGAGTCGCTTAGATCCCTGGCTTGAGGCATTGGAGTTGTCATTTTTAATAACATGCTCTACAATGATCCTCTGAACGTCAGGTGGATTGATTATGTCATTGTCTGAGGCTCCTTGGTTGATTTGAGCTGACTGTGTTTTCTGTTTTCTTGTTTTAGTGGTGAATGTATGGGAAGCATGTTGGGTTGAGTAAAACTTAGTGTGTGCTTTACGGACTAAAGGGGTCCTACTGTCATCAGAATCTGCCTCACTATCAGAATTTGAACTGTTACTCGAGTCCAAGAGCTCTGCTCACACTGTGGGTAGGGATTTCTCAGGAGTAGGAGCTACTTTATAAGCCCTATCTATACGCAACATAATGTTAGGATCTCTAACACTAGGTAGATATTGTGGGAGGTTAGGAGCTAGGTCTATGACTGATTGCTCAGACTTAAACTCAACTAGAGCTTTAACTCCATTTTCTTGTCCTGTCTGCCTTACCCTAAGAACTTTGTTCACAGGCCCAAAAGCTGAACAGGATTCAGTTATCTGTTCATCAGTATCAGTTGTGGTAATACCCTCAACGTACACAGCCATTTTCAAATTCACACCATACTCTTGTTCAGTATCCATGACTGCATTGAATTTGACACAATTTACAAAAGCAAACTGAAAAAATGTTAACAATAAAAAAAAAAATATTACAGTGGGTCAATAATCAGGTTTAACCGGCAATGTAAACAAATACTAATTTAATCTAATTTCTCCTCTTGGCCACTGGCTCGCCAAATTATGCAAGGGGCACTTATTATAATGTAGAATGATGTGCTGCCTTTCTATGGAACTTTTCACAAGAGGAGTAGACAAATGAAAGTACCAAAATAGTTTACTCAGAACATAGCCGGCATTTATTGAACATCAAATATCAACCAGTATGACCTTGTTTATCTTTTCTTTGTAATGTCCTTTTAGTTGAGAAAATCGGTATTCCTCTTGGTTTGCAACTTTTTCACACAAGTTGAAAAAAATATGAAATAAAATGACCTCAGAGCTCTGATAAAATAACCCCAAAAATAATAAACCAAAGTCCATCTACCCGGGTAGTATGTTTTTTTTTTTTAAGTGTGGTGAGATCTCGTGCTTATCTGTATGATGCAATGAAGAGATGGTGAGTAGAAGCAGTTTGTGTTGCAGGAAAGATGATCGTTCGCGCCCTCTGCTCTTCCGCCTCGCGTGTCCGATGGTGAATTTGTCCAATGGAACTCCCTCTCAAATCATGCATCCAAAAAAAAAACAACCTGCATAGCAGGGCAACATTCAATTACTCACTCGATAAATTTGACCAGATCTGGAAATATAACTCATATTCATGAACTGTAGTAGCTTAAATTCTTATTTTCAATCTATACATTCACTACATACATGAAACTCAAGCACTAGCATATCACGTGGCTTCAACATAGCATGAAATAGCACTTCAAATCATTAACTCATGTTCAACTCCGATTGGTTTTTAGCTTTTGCAGTACATATCTCAATACATTTTTACACAATGCATTAAACAACTGAGTTACAGTAAAATAGAAAAATAAAGATAACTTTTACGTGCTTAACTCATTAATCACATCTGTCATGCCATGTCTGCTAGTAACACAAATGAAAAACACGTGTAAAACACTCACCGGAGAAAAACCATACAAGTAGGTAAACTTCAGCTCACTATCGTTCTGCTGTTCGCGATTTCTGTCTTCTTCTCCAAGAATCAGTGTAGCAGTTTCCCCTCTGTGCAGCGCCACCACTGCCACCTACTGGACAAATACGGTGTGCAGGGAAAACATAGCTAAAAGTAATCAAGAAATCAGATATTAAACTAGAATAACGTAATCCTGTTAGTAGGCTATTTTCGAGTGGGTTACACGTGGTTTGTGGAAAAAAAAGGTCATGAAACCCATACTGATTATTTCTTCACAAGACTTTTCTGCAAGATCATCCTGCATACTCATTCAGATAAAACAATTTATTGATTTAAAATTTGTAAGACATGTTTTGTGTAAGAAAGCTGTATGGAGGAGGCGTGAATCATCATGAATATTGATGTTTCACACCTGAGAAAGACAAAGACCCTCCCATAATGGCCCTATCAGGTGGGGCTGTGAGAGAACTATAAACAAAGAATGAGTAGAGATTTAAAAAAGAATGGCTTTTATTGATTAACACAACATAATCCAAAGATACACAACAAAAGACAAACAAAAAAACACATTATTGAACACACTAACCTAAAGACAGAGACTTGAACAGTCACATAACTTTGTGCAATTCCTGAAACATAGTAAATACCTGTCATTTCCAAGGTGTTTGATTTTTCATTTCACCATGTTCATGTACAGACTCATGTGAATGTTGAAGTTAGCAGGACTCTTCAGTGGCATCTGTATAAAAAAATAAAAAAATAAAAACTCTGTGAACATGCTGATATCAAGAGAAACTATAGAGCTGCACAATTTTGGGAATACATTTGAGATTTTTCTGGTTAAAATTGCGATTTGAAAAAAAAATAAAAAAAAATAAATATAAATATAATATATAAATATAAATTGGAGTAAAAACATGAAGCCTAATGTTTGGCGCATTTTGCTTTTCAAACGCGCAATGCGAGTGACTCAAATTCACAGTGCGTGCAGAGAACATATTTCAACATGTTTCTGTCTATATAGCCTTAATATATATATATATATATATATATATATATATATATATATATATATATATATAACAATGTAAAGTTTATGCAACAATAACATGCTTACTATTATAAGTGGACATGTCTTACC
Source organism: Abramis brama (assembly GCF_963993115.1). Lineage (NCBI taxonomy): Eukaryota > Metazoa > Chordata > Actinopteri > Cypriniformes > Leuciscidae > Abramis > Abramis brama. Next base: position 20,902,154 of record NC_139974.1, read on the forward strand.
TTAAAAATCTTTCTCACAATCAAATCGTGTTCTTCTAATTCTTCCAAGGTAAATCCAAGGTAAACAGCACAAACACAGTCTTCCAAACTCAATGAAAAGCAGAGGAATACTGAAGTCTCTGATTCTTTGTTTTTGAGGTAATGGCCGTTTACAGGTCTGCGGTCCTCCACGTGGACCATTTGCATGTCAATCGCTCGTGCGCGCGTGGGTATGGTCACATTAGAGCTAATGTGCTCTACGTCTTGGTTACGTCACACGCTCAGCCCCACAACGCGGGTATAAATAGGGAAGTTGGCCCAGAAGGAACACTAGAGCGGGGCATGTGTTCGCGAGCGAAGGCGAGTCTCGACCTCAACACTGAGGATCATATTCCCACAGTGGGAACATGATCATCCACAAGAGCTGCTTCAGCGTGCTGTAAGCCCAAACACATGATGCAGCTATTGTGACCGTCAGAGGGGGACAGAGCCCTACCGCACCCAGCTCTTTCAGGAAATGGGACCCATCACCAGTGCCGGAGCACACGGGAATAACACTGTACAGTGAAGCACTCACTACTTCCGCCCTCAACCGGCCGTCAACAAACACTCTTGTAAATTAAATGCCATTAAAACAGCAGTTGAGAGCTTTAGTAGCTTGCGATCACCGCTGCAAGTCGTTGTAGAAACACCAGCACCTTCTTCAAACACCATTCTTCCAGAAGAACACCGACACACTTGCTCGTTGTAACACACCAACACTCTTCAGAGATATCGACACCGATCGACTCAGAAGCGAAAGACAACTAGTGCGTGCATCCACTTCCGTATTTATACTCTCGCTGCGGTGCGGAGCGTGTGATGTGCATTGGCTCGTTTTAACAGTACTCGAAGATTACAGGCTTCCTAAGCGTGAACCCAACCAGTCGACACGTCGACTACATTGAATGTGAGCGACTTACCATGATTCAGAATAAGACAAAAAAAAAAAAAAAAACGTTTGGAAAATGCTGTACATGTGCATGATATACTCACTCATTACATTTTGTACATTTTGAACACAAAAAAAGTTACGGACTGCAGCATTAACAGTCATTTGTCTTTATGAACGTTTTGAAGCATCAGATCTGATGATACATTCGTTATTTGAAGTGACTTTCAAAAGGTGATTTATTCTATTTTGGTTGCTATACCGTAGACATCAGTGTTTATACTTGAACTATAAACTTTTATCTCAGTACTTCTGTGATCATTTGAATATTTGTAACAGAAATATTGATACTATGTGGTTGAAAAGACTGTGAAAGTGAAGCTGTTTCATACCTATATATTCACACAACTGCTCTCTCTGGGTGAGCGACAGAGAAAACATATTTGAATGTTCCAGTGTGATTTTTTTTTTTTTTTTTTTTTTTCTTCGTTCCATTTATTTATTTGTTTTTGTCATTAAGAAATAAAATCTCGTGGGTGTTGGAATCGAGATCAAGCTTTTTTAAAGATTAATCATGCAGCTCTGCTGTCTTATACTCTCTCTCTGCGTTGATATCTGACACAAAGAGTATATGAGTAGTGCGAGGGCTTTTCGGTGCATTCATTACTGTATTAATATTCATGAAGTGATACGTTGCTATTATAGGATAAGCTCCCAGCACTTCTCCCACACATCACACCAGAACCGCTTTCGGAACCGAAACTTAGGAATGTCGCATGGTTCCGGTATTTTTTTAAAAAAAACAAGAACCGATTCTCAGTTCTCAACCCTACTGCTGGGAGAGTTTAGATGAGACTTTAAATTTGTGCTGTTTTCCTCTCAATCACAGAAAAAGCACAATAAAAATGACAGCAGTGAGAAAACGTACTCGGTTACTAACGTAACCTCGGTTCTCTCTAGAGAGAGGAACGAGTACTGCGTAGAATACGCTAGGGGAAAATCCTTTTCCACGAGAATACTGAAGCCAAAAAATTATCCTTAATTTTGCATTAATGTAAAACGCGTTGCTGCAGCATACAGGCATAGGCGAGACAGCTCGCGCGCCTATTGGCTGGTCTGCTGGCAACTGCTTGAGCCTATCGAGCGAGACCTAGAGTGACGTCATACCCAATGAGGGCGCTTCGCGCCCTCTGCGTCACGTCCCGCCAAAACGGGCGTGGCTTAGGTCTATAAATGTCGCTCGCGGGCTCATATCTCTGATTTTTCATAGTGAAGCAACCAGAGCGCGTGCACGCACGGCAGGATACGCAGTACTCGTTCCTCTCTCTAGAGAGAACCGAGGTTACGTTAGTAACCGAGTACGTTCTCTTACGAGAGATTCTCTCGTACTGCGTAGAATACGCTAGGGGAACCTAATGTAAAACGCCGTGTGTGCTAGGATCCTGACACCATAGACTCAAGGGGCGACAGCCCGGAGTTCATATAGTGCACAATCACCTAGGGGACTCACAGGGAATCCTGGAAGAAGAGGGGTTAGCCACTATCTTCCTCATATAGCTGCTTAGAGCAGCACTGCTATTCACATTAGCCGTATAACTCAGGACTGACAGTGTCAGTTTAAGAGATTTGGCCGTACTAGACCGACAGTAGCCTGGCTTGTAGTGCGGGAACCTCTAGGTTGTAAAACCTTATAAATGTAGACGGAGAGGCCCAGCCTGCCGCCATACAGATATCTTGCAAGGCAATCCCACTTGACCAGGCCCACGATGAAGCCATGCTTCTCGTGGAGTGCGCCCTGACACCCAATGGGCATTGCATGCCCTTGGTTGTGTAAGCTAGCGCTATCGCGTCCACTTTCCATCTGGATAGGCTCTGTTTCGAAGCGGCTAATCCCTTAGAATGCCCGCTGAATGAAACAAAGAGCTGCTCCGTCTGTCTGAAGGCAGACGAGCGAGACACATAAGCTCTTAATGCCCTGACTGGGCAGAGGAAGCTTTCGTCCTCATTTCCTTCAGTGACCGGTAGGGCAGACAGGGAAATGACCTGCGCCCTAAACGGTGTATTGAGGGATTTTGGAACATAACCGTGCTTAGGTTTGAGTATAACCCTAGAGTCATTCGGCCCAAATTCCATGCACGTCGCACTCACTGAGAGCGCGTGTAAGTCCCCTATGCGCTTCACAGAAGCGAGAGCCAGAAGAAACGCCGTCTTGAACGACAGGTGTTTAAGATCAATCTTCTGCAAGGGCTCAAAAGGATGACCTTTCATGGCTTCCAGTACCGTAGAAAGGTCCCATATAGGGACTGTGGGAGGTCTGGGAGGATTCAGTCTCTTAGCTCCTCTAAGGAAGCGGATGACTAAATCGTTCCTTCCTATAGACTGGCCAAGCGTTGTCGTAGAGAACACTGCTATGGCCGCTACATAGACTTTGAGCGTGGAAGGGGATCTGCCCTTATCAAACAGCTCCTGTAGGAAGGAGAGAACCTCCGTCACTCCGCAATTTAGGGGTGACAAGCCACGAGCTGTGCACCAGCCAGAAAACACCTACCATTTGGAGGCGTAGAGGCGTCGCGTAGATGGAGCTCTGGCCTGCATGATCGTGTTTAACACTCCCTGTGGGAGGTCAGCGGGTACCCGTTGATGGTCCACAGCTCCGGGTGAGGATGCCAGATCGAGCCGTTGGCTTGGGAAAGGAGATCCTTCCTCAGATGCACTGGCCATGGGGCGGTGCTTGCTAACCGCATCACAACTGGGAACCAAGGTTGGCTCATCCAGAGCGGCGCTACAAGCAGCACTGAACATCCTTCTTCCCTGATCCGTTCCACCACCTGGGTCAGGAGGGAGACAGGGGGAAAAGCGTAGAGAGGACGGCGAGGCCACGTGTGGGTCAGCGTGTCCTTGCTTTTCGAGAAAAATTCTGGACAGTGAGCGTTTTCCTGAGACGTGAACAGGTCTACTTCCGCTCTGCCGAATTTCTTCCACAGCAGCTGTACTGTCTGTGGGTGTAAAGACCATTCTCCTGTCGGAACGTGGTTCCTGGACAGTCTGTCTGGTCCCGTATTCAGTAGCCCTGGCACGTGCGCTGCTTTCAGCGAGAGCAGGTTGCTGCGAGCCCATATCAGGAGGCGTCTGGTTAGCCTGTACAGGGACAGGGACCTGATGCCACCCTGGCGATTTATGTAGGATACCACCGACACGTTGTCTGAACGTACTAGGACGTGGTATCCCTTTATCAGGGGACGAAAGCGCATGAGCGCTTTGCTCACCGCTAACATCTCGAGGCAATTTATATGAAGGAGCTTCTCCCGCTCTGACCATTGGCCAAAGAGCGGTCTGCCCTTGAGCAGCGCTCCCCATCCTGATGCGGACGCGTCCGTGGACACCACCATCAGTCTCGAGGAAGTCCCCAGGCTTACACCTGAGTGGTACCAGTCTTTTGCCCACCAAGGGTTCAAAGCTGAAACGCATGCTTGATTGACCTTGAGGCGAAGCCGACCGGAGGCCCACGCTTTGTGAGGCACTCTCTCTCTGAGCCAGAACTGCAGTGGGCGCATGCGCAGCAGGCCCAACTGGAGGACTGATGATGCTGAGGCCATCAGACCTAGCATCCTTTGAAATTTCTTGAGAGGGACTACAGCGCCGCAGCGAAAGGAGCCGACTGCGCGCTGAATGTCCAGTGTGCGCTGAGATGACAGGCGTGCTGTCATTGACAGCGAGTCCAGTTCTATTCCCAGAAAAGATATAATCTGTCTGGGGAATAGCGAACTCTTTTCCCAGTTTACTGTGAGACCGAGATTCTCGAGGTGATCGAGTAAAATGGTTCTGTGCTCCACGATCTCTGAGTGAGATTGGGCTAGAATCAGCCAATCGTCCAAATAGTTCAGCACTCGTATGCCCCGGAGTCTGAGGCTGTGCACTTCGTAAATGTACGGGGTGCCAGGGACAAGCCGAAAGGCAGGACTGTGTACTGATATGCCTGGCCCTCGAAGGCGAATCTCAAAAATCGCCTGTGACGTGACGCTATCTGTATTTGAAAATACGCGTCCCTTAGATCTATTGACACAAACCAGTCCCCTCGGCGAACATGCGCGAGGATTTTTCTGGTCGTGAGCATCCTGAACTGACGCTTCATAAGCGCTCTGTTCAGTTGCCGCAGATCTAGTATGGGTCTGAGACCCCCGTCTTTCTTGGGTACCAGGAAGTATCTGCTGTAAAGCCCCCCTTCGCTTTGAGCTTGAGATAAGGGTTCTATAGCCCCCTTGCTCAGCAGTTTCAGAATTTCGGCTCGAAGTAGATGTGCTACTTTCGATTCTACCGTGGTCTCGACGCGCGCCGTGTGGCGGCGAGGGCGTCGGCGAAACTGTAACGAATAGCCTTCTTTTATGATGTTCAGCACCCATTTCGAAACCCCGGGAAGCTTTGCCCATGCGTCTGCACAGGTAGCTAGGGGCTGGGTGCGAAGCGCACTTTGATCGGCTCGCGATACAGCGGCTTCGGTGAGCTGTGACATAAGCGTCGCGCTCATGACATCTGAGGCAGGGGGCGCGCTGATAACAGCGGGCAGTATGCCCGCGCTCTACTCCTCTGTGGTGGTTAACCGAGAAGGGGGAGGGCTGAGCGAGTTCCAATGGAACTGTCATGTCTGTGTGTGGACGTGGGCGCAGGGTAGCGGGCACGTTTACCACTTCATAGCAGCGCTCGCCTGAGCAGAGCGTCTGCATACTGGTTTCGTTTTTACAGAAACCGTGGCGTTTGTGGGCACTGGGTCGTGGGCACGTTTGCTACGTTTAATGTGCAATCGATCTGGGTCGATTTTATGTGCGCGAGCCCCGTATGAGGGGCTGTGCTTGTGTGTAGGAATGGGCACTGAGTAGTGGGCATTTTTTCTACACATGAAACACCATCGGCCGTGGCCGGGACACCAGAAAATACACTCTTTAAGGGATTTATCTGGGTAGCCGTAAAAACGGCTTTTGTGTGCAGGCAAGCGGGCAATGGAACCGGCTTGTTGGCTGTTAAATACGCTGGACCAGTCACATCTCTTGGAACTGGACGAGCGGCGAGCTTTGGTGGAAGTCCGGCCGCAGCGGGACTTGGACACCGTCGCTTTCCTAGGCGTGCTAGGACGACTTCGGGGCCTCAGGTTTCAACGCAATCTTCGGCCGCAGGCCACGCGGGGCAGGGCGGCGGCTGGAAGAGCGAGAGCGCGGTCTCGAGCCCTGGGTCTGGCGGCGTTGAGAAGAGGAGGTGGCGGGCGGAGGCTTAGGCTGTGAGCTCTGGGCAGACGGTTTCGCACGGCCTGCTGCAGAGCTGGAGCGCTTCGGGAGGAAGTGCTTCATGGCCTGGGTCGCTTTCTGTACCTCAGCGAACCTGTCGGTGAAATCTTTGACCGAGGTTCCGAAGAGGCCGGCAGGGGAAAGCGGCGCGTCGAGGAACGCGGTGCGCTCCGACTCAGACATGTCCGAGAGCGTAAGCCAGAGATGTCTCTCAGACACGGTGAGCGAGGCCATGCTCCGTCCTATGGCCTGTGCCGCAGACTTGGTAGCGCGGAGAGCGAGGTCTGTAGCGCTTCTCAGGTCTGGCACGCAGATTGCGTCAGGTCCTTTCTCGTCCAGCTTGCGGAGGAGATCAGCCTGGTAAATCTGGAGCGTGGCCATGGTGTGCAACGCTGACGCGGCCTGCCCGGCGGCGGAGAAAGCGCGGCGGAGCAGGGATGACGTCGTGCGGCAGGCTTTTGAGGGCAGTGCCATCTTAGCACGCCGTCCAGCGGAGGGCGGGCATAAGTGCACTGCGATAGCCTCTTCGACCGGCGGCAGGGAGTGGTATCCTCTGTTCTTGGCGTCGTCGACAGCGGAGAACGCCAGAGAAACAGAAGAACGAGTCCTGGCCGAAAAAGGGGAGTTCCAAGATTTAGTGACTTCTTCGTGAAGCTCAGGAAGAAAAGGCGCTGGCTTGGATGCAGGCGAAGTGCGCTCCCCGGGCAGGAAGTAGCCGTCCAGTCGGTTGTGAGCGGGCTGCTCAGGCGTAACCCAATCGAGGCCGAGGCTCGCCGTGGCCTGAGTGAGAACGCGAATGAGCTCCGCCTCAAAGCTCGCTCTCTTTCCCGTCGAAGCACGGGCAGGGGGCGCGAGATCCTCAGAGCTCGCCCAGCCCTCACTGCCTGATACTAGGAGAGAGCAGGAATCCCCTTCTCGCAGTATCGCGTCAACCTCATCCGCGTCGTCGACAGAAACGGCGGCAGACCGCGGCCGTTGTCCGTCAGGAAGCGAGACAGATGAAGCCGGTGAAGCAGGCGGGCGCACCGGCGAGCTTTGGCGGCTGGGAGAAGGTTCCGGGATTCGTTGAGCGCGGCGCTTTTTACGGCGCGGCACTACAGCAGGTGTGGGCGCAGTCTCGTTAAAGTATGCCAAGCGAGTCCTCAGAGTCGCTATGGGCAACAGCTCGCAGTGAGGGCAGCCACCGTCAGCGAGCGCGAGAGCTGCGTGTTCTTCACCCAGGCAGGAAACGCAAACCACGTGGCGGTCCCCGTCGCTGAGTGTGGCTCTGCACGAGCCGCAGGAAGGCATCTTAAAAAAGACGCGAGCTCTTTTAGCAAGTGTGTGTCGCGCCGGCGAGCGCACACACACAGTGCAGAGAAAAGGATATAGGCGCTGGATAGCGCAGCAGGAAGGCGATGAAGGCGGCGCGGCCAGCAGCTTCACGACTCGTCCCGCTGAGATGCTTCTTCAACAGCGCGGCTTCTTCTCGGATCCAGGGATGTGAGTTGCTTCGCTGAAGGATTAAAAAATCAGAGATATGAGCCCGCGAGCGACATTTATAGACCTAAGCCACGTCCGTTTCGGAGGGACGTGACGCAGAGGGCGCGAAGCGCCCTCATTGGGTATGACGTCACTCTAGGTCTCGCTCGATAGGCTCAAGCAGTTGCCAGCAGACCAGCCAATAGGCGCGCGAGCTGTCTCGCCTATGCCTGTATGCTGCAGCAACGCGTTTTACATTAATGCAAAATTAAGGATAATTTTTTGGCTTCAGTATTCTCGTGGAAAAGGATTTTCCCCTAGCGTATTCTACGCAGTACGAGAGAATCTCTCGTAAGAGAACTACAGAAAGCATCTGATCACAGGAATACATGTTTACACCAGCTCTTCAATTTGACATGCACTGACTATCAATTCCTCTTCATTAGAAGACCTTGCCCTAAAACACTCAGCCTGGCACCTTGCTGTAACCAGTAGGGCCACACTTTCAGCTTCTTAACAGAAGAACGGATAATAACAATAATGGGTTAAGCTTAGTTTTGCTATAGTTAGCTGTAGTTTCAGTTTTTAACCAGACTCTTCAAAGGTTTTGCAGAAGCCTAAATATTTCTATGTTAAATAATAATAAAAAAGTTTATGGTTAAATTTGTCTTGTGTTTTGATAATTACATCATGATTTGCTTGTAAAACATCTTAGACTATTGATGTTTGAGAGAAATCCTGAATTCCCAGGTTATTGCTTCGATAGACTACATAAAGAAGCATTATGCTGTTTCTTCATCTTCAAATAAGTCTTTATAGAGTTATAGAATTACATCTTTGTTGTTGTGGCTGTAGATAATAGGGATGCATTAGAATACAATTTGTTGGCTTAAACTGAAAATTTAGACACACAAGCTAAACTTCTCATTTAAAATTTTCCCTTTTTTTGGATTAAATAATTTGATTAAAATTGTGCTTTGGTTTTCCAAATATGCATTGCATGTGTTGTTCAATGCAATATTGACTTTAAACAAACTCCACAAAAAATTAATATATTTTAATCGACATTCAATGCACAGAAAACTAATGATCTTAATCTCAAATTGGCTTTTGTGAAAACCATATTTACCTTAGCTCTTCAATACAATACAATACAATACAATTTTATTTGTATAGTTGCCGTATGGCATATAGTTTGAATCCCCCGATCTTAGTGATCTTGATTGAGATACTGGATGGAGCAATTCAGATAAGTACAGTGGAGCCTGTTTCTGTAGCGACTTAAAAACAAATAACAGAACTTTAAAATCAATTCTAAATTTGACCGGTAGCCAGTGTAGCGTCGTCAGGACTGGTGTGATGTGTTCGAATTTACGCTTCCCTTTGAGGAGGCGTGCAGCTGCATTTTGGACTAATTGTAGACGGGTGATGTATTTCTGCGAAATACCGATGTATAGAGAATTACAATAGTCCAATCTGGATGTTACAAATGCATGCATAGCAATCTCAAAGTGTTTAGCAGATAGAAATGGCTTAACCTTAGCTAAAAGACGGAGGTGAAAGAAACAAGATTTTACCACAGCACATATCTGCTTTTCAAATTTAAGGTTATTATCAATCCAGACCCCCAAGTTCCGAACATAGGTAGTGCTATATGATGACAACGTTTGGAGGTCAAAATCATGTGTGGTACGATCGTTTGGACCAAACATAATAAATTCTGTCTTTCTCTCATTTAGACTCAAGAAATTACCAGAAAGCCATAGTTTCAATTCGTCCAGGCAGTCCATTAGAGGTTTTAAAGCAAACTTGTCGCCACGCTTCAGAGGCAGGTAAATTTGAGTGTCGTCAGCATACAAATGGAAGGAAACTCCGTGTCTAGATAAGATGGAGCCCAGAGGTAGCATATACAGATTAAACAATTCCGGGCCAAGAATAGAACCCTGCGGAACACCGGACCCCAGTTTCATTTTCGATGAACACTGTTGCCCGATGTGAACAGAGAAGCTTCTATTAGACAAATATGAGCGGAACCAATTTAAAACAGTACCCCGAAAACCCGTGGACGCTTCGAGACGAGAGATTAAGATATTATGATAAACCAAATCAAATGCAGAGCTGAGATCAGTAACAGGCTCAAAGACAGACCATGTAGAAGAGCATATGGGCACTTCAAGTGGCATAGAAGTTAACGAAGGCATTTGAGATCTAATCAGTGAGATCTTCTCTTTAAAGTAAATCGCAAAGTCTTCACAGAGAGAGTCAGACATCTCTGGGAATTTGTTAGTGGTGGGATGAAGAGCAGAGTCAATTACTGAAAATAAAACATTAGGCCTATTACTATTAAGTCTGATCAGTTCCGAAAAATAGTGTTTTTTTAGCAGATTTAGCAACTCGCTGAAATGCAACGAGTGATTCCTTTAAAAGTTCATAGGAGACATGTAGTCCGTCCTTATTCCACTTGCGTTCAGCCCTTCTACAGATCTGTCTTTGAGAACGAACATTGTCATTTAACCATGGTTTCGCCACATGATTGAGTTTGTTTTTCTTTTTTCTGATAGGGGCAACAACATTTAAAACATCAGAGCAAATAGAATTGAAACATATCAAGTGGTTATCAGCATCTAGGGAGCTTAATGGTGGAACCATGGCTTGATTCGCAGGTAAACCAGGATATAGTGCCACAAAGTCCTCCTTAGCACATTCTTTAAAAATTCGAGTTGTCCGTGAATAAATATGAGGTTTATGTATAGAAGCATTAAGAGGCAGAGAAAACAGAATCGGAAAATGATCCGACAAGCCAGTATTACTGATGCTGATGTCTGATACATGTAGTCCACGTGTTAAGATTAAATCTAAGGTATGTCCCTGGATATGAGTGTGACCAGACACTCACTGATTCAGGTCAAAAGAGGCAATACGGTTCAAAAACTCTTTAGAGAGTGGGTTAGTATCACAGCATACATGAATGTTAAAATCTCCCAAAATCAAAATTCTGTCATATCTCATAACAAGATCTCCCACAAACTCAGCAAATTCATTTAAGAAATCCTTATTTGGCAGAGGCGGACAATAAATCAAGGCAAATACCCGAGAGATTGTTGTTGTAGGTTGCACCAGTTGAGAAAAGTCTCAACTCTTCAAGTGAACACTAGTCCCAAACAAATTGTTTTTTATGAAGGACTATTTTATCTCTTCTGGCCTAAAATCTCACATTATCTACTCTTCATAGGGTCAGAATTTTTAGAACACTCTTTCCTCTTTAACAGCTGTAGCATTGCCCCCAGCATACATGGAAGTGATTGCAACTTTGATAACACTGTTAACATGGCAACAAGTCCTACGCACACAGTTGTTTGCATGACTTTTCTCTTGCCAGAGCAGGCCGCATGCCAACAATCCCACTACCAACGTTCCAACAGCTGCTCAGATGCCTCAATTTGTGTGACTAACATGTACCCAAATGCAGAGGATTGTGCTTGCATCTGGATTTACATGTACTGCTGCTCTGCAGGTTTGATGTTAGAGAACAGCATTTTTTTACAGCACAGTGCTGCAAACTGGAGAAACACTGTGCTTAACGATACTGTCAGAAGGCTTTTCAATCTACAGATTGCCATCATTTACCATGGATTTACTGTAGTAACACTAACTGCACCATGGTATTGTGGCAGAAATGGGATATTCATACTGAATTTTATTATATGATTAATGTTGATATATTAAATGTATTAAAGGGGTAATGGAATATAATTACAGTATTTATTATGATTAAGCTATGGCATTTGTGCATTCATACTAAATGTATTTTGTAATAATCGGTGAGTCACAGAAAAAAAAAAATCCACAGGGAGTGGCGAAGTCACACAGTCTGTGAGGGACAGATCGTTAATGGCGGGTCCTTGTGGTAATTACAGTATGTCGTGCAGGAAATGTCAGTGATAAATGGGATGGATGCAATAGGGAATGCAGTAAACTCAGTTTATTAGATAAACACTGGTGCAAACAGCAGGCATATAGCCAGTGAGTCTTTGGTGCAGAAAGACATTGGTGTCCTGGCAGCACTGATGCAGCAAACAATCAGTCCATAGCAAAAATCTGAAAACGTCAGAGCAGGAATAATCCAGACAGGAACAGGACTGAGGCACAAACTGAGGGCAGGAACACACGGCACGACAAACCCGAAACTTCTGACAACACCGAATAGAAAAGGCACAAGTTAATTAGTGTCGCGCTGATTAGGATCAGGTGTGTCCAATGATGACTCAATCAGTGCTTGCACAGAGAGAGAGAGAACAACAGAGAGAGACAGCTAGAGTGAGTCAGTGAACCTGATAACCATCCACCGACCTCAAATATGGCTTATCAATTGAAACATGTAGGTAGCAACTTTACATGGCCGCTCACTCTAACGTTAACCTAGATAAATGTGCACTATTATTAGGCTCATATCCAAGTGTTTGAGTGGAGTGTTGAAGCTGAAGTATACTGCGCTTAATTGACCGTTCGCAAAGACCTGCCTCCTTTAGTTACTGTTGCTATATCCGACAAGCCATGCCGCTCTCACGCCACACATCATGTTCTCACGCAGTGAAAAATACATTGTGGAGCAAAGAGGACACTGACAACGTGTGGACAGACAGGACAGAGCAGGTTACTTCTGATAAGAAACAAAGTCTCAACTTTCAAATTTGGTCATTTTTTTAAAGAAATTTAAACAATAAATACGATTTGTGGCTCTTTAATGTGTCCAGATCACTGTAGCGCCTTAGTTAAAGCGTCTCATTAACTGATCATCTCTTCTTTCTAGTAACTGTACTTTTAATGTTGTACTCTCAAAATAACAACAAAACGTTGTGCTTTTGTAAAATAAAGAAAACAAACAGGATGTGCTTTCTGCCGTCTCGGTCTCCCTGAACAGCAGTGCGTTACATAGTGTAAATGAACCAAAACAGCATATACTTGCCTCACAAAGATAAATATATCTGTAGAAAGCTTGAAATGTCGAATCGAAAACATATACTCTCTGATTATGTAATTGTAATTACATATTTAAGTAATTAAATTAATGTTAACGAGCAGTTAGTTGACTAATTACTTGAGTGACTACTATTCGGCTTGAAAAATCTTTAGTCGGGGGCAACTCTAGTATTTAGGCTACTGCTTTTCAAACTAATACCATAGAAACCATATAGTTACATTTTACCATGGTAGTGAGGTGTATATCTAAATGTATGCTACTATGGAAGACCAGTGGTTAATTTTAATAAAACTCAAATATTTATATTGGTCAGAATATTTTAATTTTACCATATAAAAATGAAGTTGTTACAAGTTTTACAGATGTTACTGTTTTTGTTAACCCCCTGGGGTCGGCAGTCGCGCCGGCGCGATCACCTCACTTATTTTCTTATCAGTGTAAAAGACACTTAAATAATTTATTTTAATTTATGTGAGAAATATGTTTGATAAAGCTTGAAATATCTATTTTTAAATTATGTTAAGCGTATCAAAAACAAATATTCTTTAAGTAATCCATATGAAAGCAACAAGATGTACAGTTTCTCAAGCGCGTCCTCATTATCTCTAATGTGACCACACCCACGTGCGCACGAGCGATTCACATGCAAATAGTCCACTTGAAAGAACGCAAACCTGTTAACGCCCTTATTACCTCAAAATAAAGAATCAAACTTCATCATTCCTCTGCTTTTCATCGAGGAAGACGTGTGAGTTTATCATGCGTGGATTTACCTCAGAAGAAGAAGAAGAATGCGATTTGAAGATGAGATTTTGAAGGTAAGAAATGCATTATCACTTATAATAGTTAGCGTGTTATTGTTGCATAAACTTCACATTGTACTAGTTGAACTGGTGTCAGACTAAAATGTATGAAATCGACCGTAACATGTTGAAATATGCACTATAGACAGGTAGGCAACCTTTCAATGCTAAACAAATATACATGTTGGACATGTTTTAAGCTTCATAATATAAAACACAGCATGATATAAAAGTAGGCTAGTATGAGTGTTTACACTAACATAATATTATAATGTTTAGACCTGTGTTTACTGTTAAATACTGTGTTCGTGGATATCTGTTCAAACGTAGACGTTTATAATTGTGGTAACAATAATGTAAAGCACTGTAAGTTTAGGTCACTCACGCTGTGCATTTGAAAGCAAAACATTAGGCTACACGTCATAATGAATGATAACATTTGAAGTAACATATATATATATATATATATATATATATGGATAATCCATATATGTTTCTCTAGTGTAGTGTACTGAAGAAGTGTACTGTAGTGTACCATTTTATTGATTTATCGTTATAGGCCGCCTGCATTTCTGTAAAGTATTTTTTAAATATTTTTTTTTATGCAGCCCTACAAGTATATGCCTACAAGGCACAACAAACCTGGTGTTTATTATATATTTATATTTTTGTGAATTTTAAATCGTAATTTTCCCCAAATCGTGCAGCCTTATAGTTTCTAGCAGAGTTTGTGCTGAATACAGTGTAATCAGACTTTAGCCATGAAAATGTTACAAGTAACAGAAAGAAGCACAAATGTCAGAACACCTCCAGGGCCCAGAAAACACCACAGACCCCAGAGGGTTAATGAACATAAATTTACATCTGCATCCTAGCTACTACTACTGTCAAACGTGCATTTTTAAGAGTCAAAACATGTAATAATATTAATGCCCTGCACTGCAAACTGTGCTGAAGATCAAGCAAGACAAATCTTTTTCATGATTTGAAACCATATCACCCATTAGCACATGCAGAAACTAAGTTTTTCTATTTGGATTTTATATTTTGTTGAGGAAAAATTACTGGAAAAGTATAAAGTGGACACTTAATAAACAAACTACAGCTGGTCCAAAACGCAGCAGCTCGAGTTCTCACCAGAACCAGTAAGTATGACCATATTAGCCCTGTTCTGTCAACACTGCATTGGCTCCCTATTAAACATTGTATACATTTTAAAATATTGCTGATTACTTACAAAGCACTAAATGGTTTAGCTCCGCAGTACTTGAGCGAGCTCTTAACGCACTATAGTCCTTCACGTCTATTGCGATCTCAAAATTCCAGCCAGTTGATAATACCTTGAGAATATCAAAATCGACTGCTGGCGGTAGATCCTTCTCCTATTTAGCACCAAAACTTTGGCACAGTCTTCCTACCATTGTCCGGGAAGCAGACACACTCTGTCAGTTCAAAGCTAGACTAAAAACACATCTCTTTGACCTAGCATACACATAACACATTATAGACTTCTATAATTCAATGTTAGGCTGCATAGATCAGGTCAGCCGGAACCGGGAACACTTCCTATAAATCCTGATGTACTCGTTACATCATAAGAAGAATGGCATCTACGCTTCAGCAGATCTATCCAGATCTGATGAAGGACCTCCGCCTGGACCCGTCATAGCGGGGTGCTAAAGTGCCAACTAGCTTCTCCTTATGGAGGATCCCTTTACCACTCTACAGATAAAGCGTTGTCGGGAAAACTCGGTTTGCGTATCTACCCCGAAGTGATAAAATTCTGTATCAAAAATGTTAAGGCCAGACAAGTAGTTTTTTAAGGCTTGGTTTGTAGGGAATTACAAACCTGCGCACATATATTCAAAAGCGCATACCAATAGACTGAACTCGTAATATGCATGTGCACGCCATCAGCGTTCTCACAGGTTTCGCGTTTAAAGTCTGTGTAGAGTTTCCTGTTAAAACGGTGTCGTGTTAGCAGCCCCTAAGTTAATAACTAATGATAGTTGTGACGGAAGTGAATCAATCAAATTAACTTTGGCTGGAAAATAACTTTATTCAAGAACTGCTATAAAGCCAAAACAATCTCTGTTACTTTAAACTATCCTTGTATTTCTGTAAAGCCGCTTTGGAACAATCTACATTGTTAAAAGCGCTATATAAATGAAGATGACAGTTGACAAGGGCCCTATTTTAGTAAAAAAAAAAACTGGCAGAGTTTGGTCGCATATAGCAGCCAAGGGCATCTTATGTTGCTCTAACAACATACAATGTAAGTAGTAGATAACTGTTACAACTGTTGACAGCTGCTGTTATCAGCTGGTTACGGTATTGATAAACTGGTGCTGAGCGAAAGTTAATGTTAGCTAACGTTAACGACAAGTAGTAGAACAACCAAGGATCCATCCAATCTGTGCCCAAACAGCCTCTTTATGGTGTATATTATGGTAGAGTTAAGTGCTCATGTCATATAACACCTTGTGCTCTTACACTAGTACTATAAGTCAGTCTACCGGCACCTTCGCCATTTTTTTCTTGTTGTTATGGAAACGACAGGTCTCTCTACTCGCTTGTCATTGGTCAGCTGTCAAAAGGCGCTGATTGAAAAGATTGAAACTTGAAACAGATTCAACTTGAAAAGACACTCTGAGCTGCAGAAAAGACGTCGGCGGTGGCCTTTAAAAGACCGCTCAGGACTTTTTTGAAAACATGGTTTACTCCATAGGATTATAATGTAAAACAGACGCTGGCAGCTTCAAAAAAGACACCAAGTGTGAACACGCCCTTAATGATCTATTTTCCACAAACTTCACTTAGGAGCAAACATCTGCCTTTAAACTTGAAAGAAATAAAGATTTGACATTTATCGTGATAATTATCGATATTGACTGATATGAGAAATTTTATCATGATCATTTTTTTAGCCATATCACCCAGCCCTACCTATAAGGATTGTTTTTGAACTCTGGTAGAGTCTTGGAGCTCTACTGGTCAATAACACCACAGAACAGAGAAATAATGCCAGATGAGAGAATAAAAGACAGGATGGAGTCAGGGTTCAGGGAAATGACTAGGAATTACAAAGAGGAGATGTTTGTGCTTATAATATTAGTGCATTAATCAATTGCAGATGGACAGCTGCAGGACGGAGTTTGCTGTTTGCTACTGACATCATCATTTGGTTCAGGAACTAACTGTATAAATCTGAGGTCAACATTGTAAAAGAGAATAATACAAAAAGTCTTGACTTCCTTCTGAAAAGCACAATTCAAGTGAGTTGAAAATGTGAAAAAGCATATTACGTCCTCTTTAAGATAATTAAGACAGACAAGCTGAAAACGAAAAAAATACAAGAAAAAACAGGGTGGTTTTTACTAGGGAGACAAATTGAGTTGTGTCAGGAGAACAGGGCAGGTGTCTTGGTGAGAGGCCAGTATTAGCTTATAGATATAAACACGTTAGCTGACGATATGTAACACTATGCTCAATATTGTAATAGTCTCACAATATTGTACAGACTATTATCGTGTATCAGGCAATAGCAAAGCTAGTATTGGACCCTTACCTGCATGTGTTTTGTCAGCCATTAGGAGACAGTTTCCAGAGGAAGGGGGACTTTATACACAGCAAAATCAGCAGTGCTAATTCAACACCTACAGAGTTAAATTCAACACTTTAAAAGTGTCTATATTGGTCCACACTAGATCGAGTTAAAACTACACTTTTCAAAGTGTTAAATATTTAACACTATGACAGAGTTGCAGCAACTCTCTAAATAGTTAACATTTAACACTAGTCAACACTGGTTAGTGTTGAATTTACCCAACACCAGTGTGTAGTGTCAAAATTTAACACCAAATGTGTGTTTTTCTTTCAACACTACCGAGTTGTTGCCATATTAACACTACATAGGATGTAAAGTTTAACATAAAATGCAACTCTTTTGTAATTTGTAATACTATTATTGGGAATCAATTCCCCCCCCCCCCCCCAAGCATTGGCTTTACATTAACAATGGACAACCATTCCTCTAGCACAGGTCACACAAAATGGCAATGTGGCACTACATATGTTTTTTCATCCTAGCTTTACACTTTTCACAGCTGCAAGGATGGACTCTATACGTGGCGGTGACAGGCGCGCCTGCATCGACACTGAGTCCCAAACCACGCCTAAAAAAGTGGTTCTCTGGAGTGGAGAAAGCACACTCTTCTTGGCGTTCAGCCGTAACCCCAACTCTTTCATGTGGGCGAGAACAACATCTCGATGTTGAACCGCCAACTGATGCGACTGAGCTAAAATCAACCAATCGTCGATGTAGTTCATGATGCGAATACCCTGGAGGCGCAGCGGCGCCAGAGCTGCATCCATGCATTTGGTGAAAGTGCGGGGTGATAAAGCTAGGCCGAATGGAAGAACACGATATTGGTATGCTTTGCCCCCGAAAGCAAACCTCAGGAACTTCCAATGACACGGACGGATGGAAATATGGAAATATGCGTCCTTGAGGTCTATCGTGACAAACCAGTCCTCGGACCTGATCTGTGGCACGATCTGTCTCAATGTTAACATTTTGAACTTGAGCTGCATGACTGACTCGTTCAGAACTCGAAGATCTAAAATGGGACGCAATCCCCCGTCCTTCTTCGGAACTATGAAGTACCGGCTGTAAAACCCGGTTTCCCTGTTGGAGGGGGGTACACATTCTATGGCCCCTTTCTCTAACAGAGTGTTTACTTCCTGTTCCATAACCAGAACCTGCTCGGGGGCCACCACTGTGGGCAGGACCCCCATAAACCGAGGTGGGCGTTTCTTGAATTGTATCTGATACCCTTTTTCCACGGTCTGCAGAAAATGCATTCACATGAAACTTAGCACTTAAATTCTCACCACCCTCCAAGCTATCGATCATTTCTTTCCTCACTGGACCAAACTCAAATCTCTGAAAATTAAAATTCTCCCAGTGATAAGCTAACTGTCTCTGGTGTTGTTTTACCAAGGATTTTGTGATATTTTTGAAATTTTTAACAGATTGTTTAAAAAAATTATGTTTGGCCTCAAACCTCATGCACCATACATGAAGAAGTGGACCTATTTTACGAATGCACCTTGGATAATGTATCATAAAATGATGCTTTGGAATTAATCTTCTGTCAGGAAACAAGGATCTGAACAGCTTGTGGTGATCATTAATCAAATGCTTCAAATAATACGTCAAACCATTAGTAACAACTGGTGAAAACACTATATTCACTATCTGAATCAAGAGGAGGAGCAAGTTCCAGTGACTGTTATTTCTTTCAATTGCGTCACCAAAAATCAGGGGAGCATTTCGCACAAGACACCACGACTGAATTGCATTCAATCCAAGATCTTTACTACCCTCATCCATTTTCAACCCACTTGGCCTGTTTTTTCGCTCAATATAACCGTAGTTGAAACTTTGTGACAATGTTTCCAAAGACAGATTCTTGTTATTGACCAGGTATTGAAATACTAGTTTCAATTCGTACTGCACTACACCTTCAAGCAAATCGTGCATGATGTCAACTGCATAGTTATCAGAGATGTGGTAAAAACATAGTGTATTGAGCAAGCATGTCTTCTTGACACCAAATGTTGATGCCAACATAGGATTTTCCTGTAGAGCTGCACAATGTTCTGCATGGATTTCTTTTGTACGGAAAATCAAGCAAGGGTTATCTTCAGTGAAGACAGATTGTAACTCTTCCTTTGTAGTTAAACAGAATCTACAGAAATATGTTGCACTGAAGGATTCAATCAAACCAAACAACCCGTGCAAACCTAGATTATCACCTGTTACTTGAATAACAGTCCCTCGCAATGGTGAGTCTGAGAAAGGTACCTCTATTCCTTCCATTTCTAGTGTTTTAACATCATCAATGAGAGGCTTTAGTATTTCATCAAAACCATATTTCTTCAGGTCTTGTGAATGAAAAAGTGCCACAACATGAATATTCATCAGAACAGAATTACATTTTGGGGGCAGGTTCCTCAATATAAAGTAAATGCAACCAAGCTTGTGTATCCCTTTCTTTGAACCCAAGGGATTTGCCGTCTCAAAATCATCGTAATAAAGCTGAATCTGTAGAGCATGTTTTTGCTGGGAAAACAAATCATTACTTTTGAAGTATGAACCATCACATATATCTTTATAAACACCTTCTTTATGTTGCTTGGCCTGCAGGAAACTTTCACATAATTCACTATTCTTAAACATAGATTTCAGGGTTCCCAAGATGGGTACATACACAAATTTATCTGTTACAGGGATCTGATTGTAAACTCCTGTTGTCCGATCTCTTCGCAAATCAAAACGCACCCCAAGAACATACTCTACAGGTTCAACTATTTCCCACTTTTCCTTGAAGAACTTCTGTCGTTTGGCTGCTGTATTTAAGACTGAGAAAGGATTTTCCAATTGATCAAAACAATTTTCCACCTTTTCTTCCAAATCGGTTGCTTGAATCTCTGAAGAAGTACAGCTGAGAACAGCTTCTCTTGTTTGCTCATGAATGTCATTTACAAGCTCTTCCATTGACCCTACCATTGCTTGGACAGTGCTCTCAGCAACACCTGATGCTTGCAATTGTGCTACAACAGATCCACACAGGTTTAACAAATGATGCTTGTCAACAGAGGTCCGGCTAGTTACTGGAGTGTCTGTACAGACTGCCTGAGAACTTGAAGGCTCATCACCTTCACTTTGAGCGTCCACATTGTCAATAGTATTTGGTGAACAAGTGGCCCTGTGCAAACGAACGAGGTGTTTTTTGAACCCTGAATACGTACAAAATGATAAAGAACATCCCGGTTGTCCACATTTCAAACGTAATGTCTTTCCTGGATATAATCCATGGTGAAGTCTCAAATGCTGACAAAGCAATGCAGAACTTTTCTGGTGTGCCTTACAAATAAAACATATCAGCATATTTGCAAACAAGGATGTGTATCACCTCAAATATTAGTGTGAAACAGCCTTGCTCTGAGTTCCTTTACTCTGGGACTTTCCTTGGCACTTCCCAAGTCGATGTTAAACACTGTGGTTTGGATGAATGTGTAGAAGCTGTTGAGGGATTCATGGTAGTTAACACTGAAGATGAAGTGTGCCTTGAAAAGCTCATCGAAAGCTGCCAGGGATGTTTGCGCCTTGCAAGGGATGGCCTTCTGGTCAACGATGACATAACCTCTGAATGTTGTTCTTCTGTTCACCAACACAGAGGAGGAAGGGCTGTCCTGGTTCCAAGCTCCCTAGGAAGGCCTCAACACTGGCTCCAATCTGTGACAAACACAGAGACAGAAAATATAAATTTAAGTTATGCAACACAAGCAACAGCAGTATGAGAACAAGTGGATGAAAAACATTAAACACGGAATACCTTGAGATATCTCGCCACATGGTTGACAGCTTGATATGAGCTAATTTTAGCACTCTTCTTGTGGCCTTTTGACGTAGGGGGGAGCAGGTGAACCAGCAGTAGAACGCTTGACAGGTCAGCCTAGGAGCAAAGTAGAATTAAGTGTAAGATGTTCAGAAACATTTCTATCTTAAAATATTATTAAAAAAATTACAGATTATGCCAAAGACAATACTTAAGGTAAGAAGATAAGAATCTGTTGTGTAAATGTTTTAAAGGCAGAATGAGGCACACTTACCAGACTCATTTGAGTTTTGCTGCGCAGACAAGAGTTCTTCAACATGCTGATTAGAAGTCCGGTTCTTGCAGTCTGCCAGGAGCCTGGGTTTGAAGTACGTCGGCCATTTTGCCAAAAATCTGCCGGAAACCTCTTCTCCAAACATCATGGTGAAATCTTGGTCAATCTACAGAAGAAACACCTTAAGTCCTTGATACTGAAAGTATATTGAATCATAATTGTTCACTTCAAAAATAAGCTGATCAAACAAAGGTATGTCTTTCTTACCAAGCCGGGGATGTCGAGAAACCGCGGGAACACATCCAAGACTGTTGCAGAGTTTTGCTGGTCCTGAACTAGCATCTGGCGGTATTGAAATGTTGCCTTCATCTTATCTTTGACAACTGACACATCAGTTGAATGTTTCAATAAGGATATTGCCTCACGGCATTCCTCGCCGAACAGTTGCTTGTCAGCCATGAGAAAATCCTTCTTGCTCTTTGGACCATACGTAGTGCTGGTGGAGCATCTCCGGAATTGAACTGCAGTGTTGCGCTGGACGGTCTTTATCCTCCAAGCCAAGTAGCCAGACCCACTCTCTGCATCATAGTAGTGTTCCTGTAAAACCCCAAAAGAACAAAAGTATGCAACACAGGGGTCACATCACCACATGGCAACATTAGAAGAAATTAAGAACATACACATTCTCTTCATATATTGCAATATAAGCCATTAATTAAAAAAACTTACATATCCGTTTCCAGAGTATGGATCGCTAAGGTTGGGAAATAGAGTGGTGATGCCAACAGCATATTTTGTTCGCACATGGGTTGGTGGTATTCTCCTTTAAAAGTAGAAAATATATTACTGTTCAAGAGGGATAAAAATATGGACTTAATGCCTATCAAACAAAACTTTATAAATATACAAAAATAAGATTTGGAATAAGAATAAAATTGTGAGGGAAAAACTGTCATCTAAAAAGTAAAGGTAACACTTTACTTGAAGGGGTGTGCATAAGACACGTGACACCTTCATAATCATGACATGACACGTCATGAATATGAAGGAGGTTTTATGCATGTTTATGACAACTGTCATTAAGTGTCATTCGCTCAATTATGACATTTTTAATGCAAATATGACATTGTTTGAGATGTCTTTGTTATGACAACTTGACATAAACCAATACATCAAAACCTGTCAGTGTCTTGGTAATGACAACTTGACATTACCAAGACAACATAAATTGTCATAAATATGTCATAAACATGACATAGCAGATTAATGATCAAACTTAAGAAACCACTTAGCTTTATGGGTTAACATTACATTAAACTGTCATGTGATTGGTTTTGACATCGGCTGTCATGAGGCCATTATAACTGTGTCATGAATGTTTTTCTTGACCTCAACTACAGTGGTACAAATTGAATTTGTCATTAAAGTGACATTTTAATGACAAATTAAATTTGTACCACTGTAGTTGAGGACAAGACAATTTATGTTGTCTTGGTAATGTCAAGTTGTCATGACAAAGACACTGACAGGTTTTTGATGTATTGGTTTATGTCAAGTTGTCCTAACAAAGACATCTCAAACAATGTCATATTTGCATTAAAAATGTCATAACTGAGTGAATGATACTTAATGACAGTTGTCATAAAGATGCATAAAACCTCCTTCATATTCATGACATGTGTCATGTCATGATCATGAAGGTGTCATGTCAGTCTTATGCACACCCCTTCAAGTAAAGTGTTACCAACATGGTATACTTACCCATGTACTTCCATCATGTCTGCAACCAGGAGGTTTACCATTTGTCGCCGTGTAGCATCCGTCAATGTCTTTGTTTTGTCATACTCGTGCAAGATTTTTTCTCCCCCCGGCTTAGACTGGAGAACGTTTCTCACCATCTAAAAGATGAAGAAGAATCACAAAGGTAGTCATCATGTTAGACATTCCTGCAATAAAACCACAGCTCTTCTACAGAATCTTTGTGTTTGAGGATTAATAACTAATTTAATTTATTACTGAAATTCCCCAATACCTCATTTGCTGATTCCTGCTCAATGTGGGTTCTTTTATATCCATTGTTTCTATCAAGAATCACTGTTGCATCTGATGAATCAGACGCCACAGAGGATGACGTGTCGGACACAAGCAACTCTGACGAAGAATGTGAGAGATCTTGATTAAGCACAGCTGTAAAAGAAACATACACGTTTTAAATACTATTGTTTGCTCAAAAACCTCTAACAACTTATTTTAGGCTTGCCAACCAAACTGTCTAGTAGTTCTACTAGTTCAGCTTTAATTGAACTTTGAAAAACAAACACTCTAACGGAGCAAAGTCTTACCTGTAGACTTTTCTGTGGACACATGAATGGTAAGATTCCCTGCTTTTAAAAGCTCCTCAAACACATCCGCATCCACTTCTGTCCCAGATTCATCTGTGACATGCAGCTCGGTCTGCAATGGAAGACCTAACTTTTCTATGACTGAGAGAAATTTTAGATTTAGGAAAATAAAGAAAAACACAGTGCATTTCCCATTATTATTAATATAAAAAAATGTAAACAATTGGAGCATTCTGAGCAGTGTGCAGTGTTTTTCTTTTTCTGCATTTTAGATTCTATATTTGGACTGCTTGACAAGAAATTATTACTGCCCAACACAATAAACACAACTTGGTGGCTGGGGCAATATAACCAGATTACAGTCCCATTGTAAATGGAAAATACATTTTAGTAACTGATGACTTTAATGTAATGAAGTAATGCCAACCTTTCTGAAGAAATGTATTGTAGTCTTCATAGCCCTCTTCAGCTTGGGCAACTTTAACATACTTCTGAGTTTCACCAAATCTCACTTTGACCAACATGATGTGCTGTAAAGAAAAAAAATACATTCAGAAATGTAATGAATGAGAAAATGTGCACGTTACTGTGACAAGCACCAACACAGAGGAAGTAAAGCTAATAGAGGCGAGTGAGGAGAGTTAACATAACGTTTACATTAACATTTCATAACATTTCCCTCGGAAATGTGACTAACCTAAAAATAAACCCATACACTTATTTACACGATTTCATTGGAAAATAGTGACGCAATATCAACAATCATAAAGGTTCACATGAAACATGATAAAGGAAGCCTAAACGGTATCCTTAAAAAATGAGGGTGGATACTTATCCACACAAAATTCTTCCAAATTGCACAATGCCCTGTACGCAACATCTTGCTATACAGCAAGCGTGCACACTTTTTAAACTTGTGCAGCAAGCACAGAGAAACTGTCCATGGAAAAGAACCAAGCGAGCGAACCTCCGTGACTGTGCGTTCACACCAGACGCGCGTCAAAAAAAAAAAAAAAAAAAAAAAAAAAAACACATTTGAAGCGAAATTTACGCGCGTCGGAGGCGAAATCCGTTGGGGGCCATCTTTTTACAAGATATTATGTATATTAGCGGGAAAATAGTTGTAAAATGGCAGCACGGCAGCTTTCTAGCTGGTTAGTAGGTCAATAACGTGACTCAAAAGTGAAATTTGTACATCTTACAACTTACCAGGTTGTACAATCTCCTCACTAATCCTCTTCCAAGAGAGGTCATTTTTGTTCCTGTCTCGATGCGCGAATGAGGCGTATTCGCGTCTACCGCGCCGCGCTCATTTACCCACCCAAAGCCAGTAAAGTTAACGTTACACACTTCCAAACATGTGCACCTGATTTAGTTGGTTAAGCTAATGTTAGTTTAAGTTAGCTAACGTTAGCTGAAACCCTCACATAAAACGTGTTGCAACTATATTGAACGTAGCTACCTTCGTCCAGCTGTAGAAATGATTAAGGTGCAAATACAAATAAGTTACACCAAGCACGTTAAGCATGTTAATTTATATTTGAAATACAACACGAAGTTACAAACAGCTAATGTCACCATAACATATCCTTACCCTGAAAAGAAAATGCTAACTTTACTTCGGTCTAATAGCGTTAATGGACCACTTTAACGTTACTGGTTGTTCTGATTTCCCAATAAGAAAATTCTCACTGTATTTGTTCCATACATTGAGCGTTACTGAAATTGTACACATAAGTTATCCTTTTGAGCGTGGTAATAACTGTTGAATGGTGAACTGGTTAGCTAGCACTATCAAACTAACTAGGATATTAAGCATTAGCTAACTTAATGTTACCTGTCGAAAAAATAGGCCCACCACTACAAATATAATTAAATAAACCTAAGTTACTGGTTTAAATTTACTTACATGTGAATGTTCCCACTCACGAGCGTGTCCAGTCGAATGTCCAGTCCGATCCAGTCGAGCGGAAAAAAAAGCTGTCTGGTTTCCCGCCTCACTGCAGGCAAGTAACGGAAATGATAGACTTCAAGAGGTAACACTAGCTTTTGAGTTGAAATCAACACTGTAGAGTTAAACCATCAATATGACATTTAACTCCCAGTGACAACACCAACTCTTTTTGAGGAATAACTCTCTTGTAGTTAAATTAGATTTAAAAAGAGTTGAAATGACTCTACATTTTTACTCTCAACTCTAACACTGAAAATCTAACACTTTTGATTTTGCTGTGTAAAGGCTTTGAATGGGCCCATTTTGGTGACAATGAATAAAAAAATAATCACAGTCACAATTGTCTAACTGTATTAAAAATTTATATGTAGAAACAGCCAACACAAAAATTCAAAGTTAAAGTGGTTTTGTACAGATTGAAAAGGAATTATAGAACTATTTATGATAAGTTGCGGCTGCAGAATAATAACAAAATATAAATGCTTTACATTAAAAGTTTATGTAGGATATGTTCATGAATAAAATTAAGACAAGGCTCATTTTGTAAAACAGATGTACACTAAGTTATCTCTGACGGATCCGTGACCATCATGTTTTCCGCCGGGCGACCCGATGAAGGTGCTGTGACAGTGTGCACCGAAGGAAACGCACCAGCCCAGAGTCTCACTTGATTCTTGCTTCAGCATCCCATGTTGAACTCCATCATATCGCCAGAATTAAAATCATCCGGTCTAAAGTGAACGTTACAGCAGATGCAGAAGTGAAGTCCTGTCTCTTCACCTGCACAAAACGCACACAGGCGGAAGATAGCACCATCCTTTTTCTTGTTCGGAAACCTGTGGACTCTATGTCTTGACAGGCTGGAGTTTGTGCAACCTCCACAAACAAAATAATTTACCATGACGATGATAATTTGAACTACAATAACTACCGAAAACACACTGAATCACGACCACTCCTACTGAATACCAACCTACTCTGCACTGAGCAAACGCAGAGCCCGGCAAACGACTCCCTCTTGTGACATAATGTGACGCGATAGAAAAAAAAAAGAATGGTTTTTCAACATGGTCAAGGAAACTGTCACGTTTTCTACAAAATGTGTGCCCTTATGTCTTGCAAAACAATTTTAAATCCTGCATTAACTTTTAAAGGTCCCGTATTATGCCCCTTTTCACAAGATGTAAAATAAGTCTCTGATGTCCCCAGAGTGTGTATGTGAAGTTTCAGCTCAAAATACCCAACAGATCATTTTTTTACAGCATGTTTAAATTGTCATTTTTGGGGGCTCAGAAAAACGTGCTGTTTTAGTGTGTGCCCTTTAAATGCAAATAAGCTGCTGCTGGACGACCCAGGGGGCGGAGCTTCATGAGCTCGCGCTCAGTCTGTCAGGACAATTTCATCTCACGGAATGATGATAATATCAGAAACTCTCAGTAACAGTGTTCATTTCGAGTCGGACAATAATGCATAATGACTTGTATGTATCCATTATTTATTAATAGCCTACAAGTCTGCTGTTTCGGACCAGGTCCGAATGATGATCAAACATATATACTGATGAGTTTAATAAAGTTTATTGTACATCACACAAAAGATGAAGCGTCAGTTTTACTTCAGAAGATCACCGTAAGAGCTGAGTAAACACAGTAAGTTATAAGAAGTGCGCAAGTACATAAACGAATTTCGGTAGAGTTGAGGGAGCATTCCTGTGGGCGGAGGTTAGTCAAAAAACTGTTCTACTGACGTCATTAAAGAAGGAAGTAGAGGGATGTAGTCCAAACGGGCCGTTCGATGTAGGCGACTTCTGTTAAATAAAATATCTCGCTTGGCATTGAACTTTGAGCTTTATAATTTTACAGATATTATTTATACTCTAACAACAACATTACACACTAACTAAAGTTTGAAACATGGGATCACGAAGAACGGGACCTTTAATAAGGTACTTTCATACAAGGTTACCTGCAATACCCCCTGCAATATGCCGTTTAATTTTAACAATACATAGGCTTTACATAAAATAAAAGGCCCTGCCAAAATGCACACAAAAAAGTAGTTTTTCGTTGTTTTTGAACCATGCAACCTTGTTAAACCGTGCTTTAAGATTTCTGGGTAGGTCTAACATTAATCAGTATAAATTTAATAATTTCTGTATCTGTGCCGTTAATAAACACTTCACAGTCTTCTCTGCATAAATTATAAATTGAATATAGATTAATCCTTATTAAAGCTACAAATGTTATTCAGTCAAGAGCAGCGAGTGATTTTTCTCTTTGTCTTTTGTTCTATGATTAACATTAATAATAGACAACAGCTGGTTTATTAGGCTGCTGTCACTTTAAGATCTGAAGCACATGACTCGGATCTGACATGCATCCTATTTTACTTTTTCTTTAGTTAGTGTGTAATGTTGCTGTTTGATCATAAACAACATCTGCAAAGTTACGACCCTCAAAGTTCAATGTAAAGGGAGATATTTTCTATTACAGAAATCTATTTTTAAGGACTGCAACAAACGGCTGGTAGGGACTACAACAAGCTTCTACCCAGTAGCCCCACCCACTGATTTGTGCGCGACAAGTAGTAGTAGGTAAATAACAGATGTGACGCTAACACTGCATCAAGCAACTAAGTGATAAACATGCCTTTGAAGAGTGCAAAGGTTGTAAGGCCAGGTTGTGGAAAAACACAGTAGTTGCATTGGATTTGCAGAGCCTGAAAAAAAAAAAAAAAATGATGTTGTGCCTTCTATATCCGACAGGAACGGCGCAAAACACTTATGTGGGTAAAAAGGTTTTTACTGTGTCACTATTGCTTTGTTACAGATCGTTTGATATGTACGGATTATGTGTCTAACCAAAATCACCAGTGCAGTGATCAGTGATTTCTGATATCGTCACCTTCCTAAAATAATTGCCCAAGTCATTTTGATGATCAAATGATCAAATAATGATCAAATTATGTATAGAAAGCGATCAAAGAACGCTCCCTTTACAATTGCTGTATCTGTCAATCAAACAGCGCAAGTGTTCTGGACTCTCGCCAAAACTCCTGTTAGAATCAACAAATCTCTTATTTACAATGAAAGCATTCGTTAGTTTGCAGAAATCGAGTTACAATGACGAGATTGCTGCATTCATGCGCTCAACATGTCTGTGATCGGCTACAATGCTCATTCACTGCAAACTTTCATGCCACGATCTAAATATGATGCTATATATCTAAATATAATGCTATAATCAACACTTTTCACGTTTAGTAAACCTTGAGAACTGTAATAGTAAACACGTGCTATACGTTTTCAAGTGTGGGACCCGTGCAGCTTAGAACACTTGACAGTGAAAAACCGCCTCCTGTCCCTAACGCTCCAGGTCCCAAAGCTCCAGGCCCCAACGCTCCAGGCCGCAACGCTCCAGCCCCCAATGCTCCAGGCCTCAACAGGATCATGGCGGAATCAAGGTCTCTGCAGCAATTGAAAACAGAGAGAACGACCGCTAAAAGACTGTTTTCTCGGGTGGCTAACTCGATTGTCAGATCATGTAAGAGTATGTCAGCGGAAAAACTCAGGGAGGCTCTGAGTAAGTTTACACTAGAGTCAGACAAAGTAATTGAAGTAAACGAGGAGTTGGAAGCTGCCCACATTGAGGCGTGGGATGGAGAGGAAGAGTCCACTGTGGCAGAGGAGCAAAAGGCAGACATCAGAAAGACAACACAAGAGTGTGAACAGAAGCTGGAGGAGGTGGAGGGTATTCTACACAAGGCCCTTTGGGAAAGGTTTGGCAACCCACAACTTTCTCTGGCGTTAGAAGTGGCAGAAGAGGAATGTAAGCGCCTTTCATCTGTCCAGCCTGATGTAAAGCTAGACGTGTACGACTTTATGCTTGGACACCTGGAAGGACGAGTTAAAGCTGCGAAGGAAGCTAGCTGCCAGTGGAGCCGGTGGGCCTCTCCCGATGAGCAGAAGGATCTTCAGTGTCGGATGAGGGAGCTGGAGATCTGCGTGCCTAGATTGATATCGGGAAAGGCTGCCCTAATGCAGGCAAAGATTGAACAAGAGGGGCAACCTGTTACAACCCACTGTCCCCAAGTTGAGACCAACGGCACTCCCAAAATTTGATGGAAACAAGCGCAACTTCCACCGCTGGAGAAAGGATTGGGAGGCGCTCCAGAAGCAAGGAGAGCCTACTGGTTCCAAGGACGGTCTTGACGAGAAAGTGGCGGCGGATCTTCGCCTCTCAAACTATGGGACAGCAGAGGATATCTTTCAGATTCTAGAAAACCGCTTCGGAAATAAAACAAGAATAGCTCTGGAGATTATTGAGGAGTTACAATCGTTACTTCCGGTAAAGAGCCACCAGCCCAGAAAGATTGTGGATCTAATACAGATGGTCGAGAAGGCTTTACATGACTTGAGTGAGCTGGGAGAGACGGGTGCTCTAAAAAAATCCCCTTGTCACAAAGTCACTGGAGAGTAAGCTGCCAGAAGTCTTGAAAAAGGAGTGGCTGGTTTATGCAGCAGAGAAAAAGGACGAGGCTGGACCTAAAGATTGGTTCGACAAGCTCCTCACATTTTTGAGAAGCCAGGAGGAGATTTATGAGCAACTGGAGCAATTAAGGGATGATGAGCCCAACAGGAGGGAGCTAAAGATCCCACCAAAACATGCCCGGACGAAGGCCACCAAGTCCATGGGTCCCCAAATAGGCTGCGTTGTCTGTGGAGAAAGCGGCCATAGAAGGAAGTTGTACTACTGCAAGAAGTTTAAAGCTTTGAACCCTGCAGAAAGGAAAGCTGCAGTGAGTAGGATTGGGACCTGTGGAAGATGTCTTGAGGTCCACACTGATATGGAGGAGTGTAAGACCACTTACCTGTGCAGGAGTGAGGGCTGTAAAGACAAGCAAGGTCCAGGTCATCACTACTACCTGTGCCCCAGGTCTGGATATAAGGGCCCATCCCAGAGGAGGCTAAAGTCCAGTCCAGAAGGAGGAGGAAGCAGAAAGGGTACTGATGCCCAGGAAGATTTCCTGACTAAGCTGTCCCCAGAGTTGGCCCAACAATGCAGAGATGCCTTCTGCAATTCAGTATCAAGGACACTCAACTCGGCAGTAACCGAGTGTGGCTTGTTGGCAGAGAGTGGTCTTCAAGAGTTCCCGGTTATAATGATGATCCTTGAGGTCACTGCGAATGCCGGGCAGAAGATCGGGACCTTGATAGATCTGGCATCGGACACTAATTACATCACTCATGACACTGCGGATGAGTTAAACCTGAGGAGTGAGGACGTGACGTTGATTGTTCATGGAGTCGGAGGGATGCAAGTTACGGTGAAAACGAAGAAATAACTCCTGAAGATCCGGGTCAATACCCCAAAAGGCACCTTGAGATCCCATATACTTGTGTGCTATGGGCTTGATAGTATTGCGGAGGTTCATCGTCACGTGTCACCTAAAAAGCTGCAGAAGTTTTTTCCTGACGTCCACCTCCAAGAGTTCCGTGAATCAAGCTCCTCATCAGTCACAAGGAAGGCCAACTTGTACCTCAGAAAATATGCTCCGTTGGGGACCTTGTCTTGTGGCATGGTCTTCTGGGCAAGACTGTGGCAGGTTCGCACCCAGACCTTCTAGAAAAAGTTACTGTCACAGCCCATGCATCAAGAACGCATTTCGCACGCTCTATGCGAGCGGCAGCAACAAGTTACAAAGAGCTCACCGGCAAAACCCAAGCTTATATGCCCCAAGCCACCCGGGCTTCCACATCAGCTGTCTGTCGGGACTTCCTGGAATGGTGGAGGTGGGATAGCATCGGTTCCGCCTGTGAGCCTCGGTGTGGTGGCTGCCGTTGCGGAAAGTGCCAGCCTGGGGGAAAGGAGATAACTCTATCGGAGGAGCGGGAACTGGAGCAGGTGAAGAGTGGGTTGACTTATGTAGCTGGAGAGCATCACTGTGAAGGGCCTCACTGGCACGCTAAGTACCCTTGGACAGAGGATCCAGCCTCTTTACCAAATAATAGGAGGGCTGTTGAGGCGACGTTTCTAAGGACTGAGAGACAATTAGCCAAGGAACCGGATTGGAAGGTGGCCTATGGAGCACAAATCCATGAGATGGTTCAAAGGAAAGCTGCAATCAAGCTGCCAAGAGAGGTGTAGGAGAGCTGGACCGGACCAGTGTGGTATATCAGCCACTTGATCGTGCCAAACCCCCACTCTGTCACTACTCCAGTCCGCCTTGTTTGGAACAGTAGCCAAAAGTTCAGGGGCCAGAGTTTAAATGACCTCCTCATCAAGGGTCCAGATGTCCTCAACAACATCCGGGCGGTCCTCCTGTGCTTCAGAGAAGGTGTTTTTGCTGCGCTCTGTGACATCAAGAAGATGTATAATTCAGTCTGGCTCGAAGACCGGCAGGTGCATCTCCATCGCTTTCTCTGGAGAGACTTTGAGGGTGAAGACATTGATGAATATGCAATCACAAGAGTCAATATCGGTGATAAGCCAGCTGGTTGCATCGCTCAGGTTGCTATGCGAGAGACTGCACATCTGCGTAAGTTCAGCCACCTCAAGGAAGAGCGTAGAATATTGGAGGAAGACACATACGTGGATGATGTTCTCACCTCCCATAATGATCAGGGCCAACTTAAGCAAATAACGTCCAACGTTGAGCAAATCCTTGAGGCCGGCGGTTTTCATATGAAGCTGTGGGTCTACTCTGGCCAAAGTGGGAGGAGAGAACCCAAGGGCCAAGAAAAAGGAGGGCCCATGACTATGATCCTCCTGAATCAACTTACTGAGGAAGATAATAAAGCACTTGGTCTTGGCTATACACCTGAGGATGACAAGCTCCACTTGATGGTGGCCGTGAAAATACCTGGGACACAGCTTTGTCTGAGGGACTTCGGCAAGATGCTATCTGAAGATTATGCTGAGCTGAGCCAATTAAAGTTTACCAGGCCCCTGACACCTCCTGACCCAAGTGCTCAACCGTGTGGTGTCACGTTCTCTGACGGCAGTGAGCACTCTTATGGAGCTGTGTTATACCTGCGTTGGCGTAGCAGATAAGACGTAATTATACGGCTAGTTGAATCCAAGGCTAAGCTGACACCATTGGACCAGAAGGCAGATACGGTTAAATCAGAGATCTGCTGTCTATGCAGCCCGGCTGAAAAAGTATTTCCAGAGGCACAGCCGGATCCGTGTGGAGAGGTGGTATCACCTGGTCGACAGCCAAACGGTCCTGGAGACAGTCCAACAGGAGAGCTATGCTTATCAGACGTTCTTTGCCAACAGAATTGGTGAGATTCAAGGCAGCACATATGTCCAGGACGGGTGGTGGATCCCCGGGCCACTTAATATAGCAGACATCATCTCAAGAGGGGCTGCTCCTAAAGATTTAGATGAAGGCTCTGAGTGGCAGACGGGCCCCAAGTTTTTAAGCCTCCCTGAGAGTGAGTGGCCGGTAAAGTCCGCTAAGGATGTTGCTATTGCAGCCAGAGAAAACATAATAAGAATCCAGAAGAAGGCATTTGTAGCTACACTTACCCGGGCCGGCGCAAAGCAGGAACCGAAGCAGTACCAGAGTCAAACTCCAACAGACCTGCGTAGACCACCTGCAGGCACTGCGGTTACTATACTTGTCGATGTCAAACGGTTCAGTAACCTAAGACGGCTTACAAAGGTAATTGCACTGGTCTGGAGAGCGGCAAAGAAGCTTCTTCGGGTTAAGACCAATGGAATACCAAAGTGGGAGGCAGTCCAGTCGACTGGCATCATCACAGTGATAGAAAGAGAGGATGCCTTCTGAGGTCTCTGCCTTGCAGCTCAAGAGGGGGTTACCTTTCCCACCTCCAGTGGACTAGTGGACTGCTGGTGTGTGGAGGTAGAGTTCAATACTTCAAAAAAGATCATGCGGCTATGCCATTGGTGCCTTTCGATACCTGGCTTGGGACATTGGTGGCGCACAAGAGTCATCAGGAGGGGCATGAAGGGGTTGCTGGAACCCTGTTGAGGATGCGGTGCTCGGCTTGGATCGTGCGAGGGAGAAGGCTCGCTCAGAAAGTTGTCAACCAGTGCATCATCTGCAAGAAAGCAAGGGCTCGAGTATGTGGGCAAGTGATGGGTGACCTACCTGTGGAAAGGTCAGGGCCTGCTGCACTGTTCTAGTTCACTGCTGTTGATCTGTTTGGGCCATACCTGGTGAGAGACGATGTTAAAAGGAGGGTGTTCATGAAGGTCTGGGGAGTCCTCTTCTGCTGCATGGCGAGCAGGGCCGTACATGTGGAGCTGGCCAATAGTATGTCTACAGAAAGCTTCTTGATGGCCTATCAGAGATTTGCTGCTATTAGGGGGCATCCCCTTAAAGTTTGGTCAGATCCTGGGACCAACTTTGTTGGTGCAAGGCCCGTGTTGGATGAGCTGTACACAAGCCTGGAAGAGTATGCAAATGCCCAATGCACTTCTTCTTGGGCGTGCGTCTCAAGATGGAGACTTTAAGACCTTTAGTTTTACCAACTACCCCTACAAGCGTCTTCAAGAAATCGAGGCCCAAGTCAACAGCTTCTGGAGAGCCTGGTGCCAGCTTGCCGGACCAAATCTCTTCATCAAAAGCAAGTGGCATGTTACAGAGAGGAACGTGGCTGTAGGGGACGTTGTTTGGCTTTGTGATCAGAACGCGCTGCGGGGCCAATTCAGGCTTGGCAGAGTTGTCGCTGTTGCTCCAGACTCCAAGGGTGTTGTAAGGGATGTCGACATCCTAGTCACTCCGGGCCACTGTGTTCCAGTCCAATGTCCAAAGTCTGTGGCCCTGAACTTAACATCCCGTGACAAGAAGGGGAGCTCCAATAGCACTGTGCTGCGGAGGGACATCAGGCGCCTTGTTGTTCTCCTTCCTGTCGAGGAGCAGACCCCCTGATCAGGATTGCTTTGAAGTTCGGCGACCTTTCCGTGGTTGCACGGAATGCTCGAGTGGGAGGTGTTGCGGCAAACCGCCCGCTGCCACGCCTCTCGTTACACGGGAATGAACGGCAGGTGAAGCTGGTTTCAATCAGCGTGGCGTGCACATTGGGTTTGAGATGGT
The DNA here is from genome assembly GCF_963993115.1 of Abramis brama. Lineage (NCBI taxonomy): Eukaryota > Metazoa > Chordata > Actinopteri > Cypriniformes > Leuciscidae > Abramis > Abramis brama. The sequence goes on from NC_139974.1 coordinate 20,936,626, forward strand.
GCTCGTGCTGCTTATTTCATTGTGTACTGTGAGCAGCGTGGACGCAGTGAAAACATTGGGTCAAAGACTTTGATTTAAACTGCACGGGATCGTTTTGATTCTGAAGAGACTGCCGGTAAGAGGAAATGTCTGCGTTGCGCTATCTAAGCACTAACAATTGCGTTTGGTGGCTTTGTGTAAATGTGCTTGTTATGGACTTGGGTATTTATTATTGTTATTTTGGTATCTGTGATTAGGCTAGTGTTTAAATTGCTGAGCCTAAACACCTAGTAGTGTTAACAGTCATTTTAAAGTATATTATCAAGAAATTATTCATATTCAATTTGCTAAAATTAATGTTCTGTCTAAAATTCACTGTCTTAAAAATGTGTAATCAATTCATTTGTTAGAATATTTATTACGGTAAACATGGTTAAATTCCCTACTAATGAAATACAAATCTGGTGATAAAAGCTAATTCTTTTAAAACTTATTTGCTATGGTGTAAAATAGTATTAGTAAAAAATAAATGGTATTGTGCTAACGCTTACCAAATTAAACCCGTATAAATTATGTACAATGTGAAATTGTGGTGGTTTAATTCATGTGCATTGCTGTAAATATTTACACTGCTTTGTTGTGTGTGGTTTTAATGGTTTTTCACCTACTAAAAATCCTACAATAAATTGAGAAAAGGCAACTTAAGTCTCATTCTTGTGAGTGGAACCCAGTGTTCAATTTAGAAGTAAGGAACCCCTTTCAAGTGTGGGACCCGTGCAGCGTAGAACACTTGACACTGATAATCTTCCCCTTCACAGTCATTCTCATCTCTTTTGAACTGCAGCAAATTCAAATTTGGCACAACTCATTGGTTACAACTAAAGCGGTTCATTGATGTCAGACCTGCCATTTTAAATCAGAATGCAAATGTAAATTAGATTTGAGAGAATAAAAAAAAAAAGAAAAAGATGTTTCGGTCTGTTCCTGACACAAATTATTCCAGAAGACTTTAAATATTGTGCAGGAGGAATATGGACAACTTTATTAATGCTACTTTTGTGGTGTGGTTTTTTTTTTGGACAGTTTATTAACTCTCATTGTATGGAAAAGGACGTCATGATTGTTCCACTTATAAAAGTATCATAACAGTAGTCCATATGACTTGTGTACTTGTTTCATGGCATAACGCAGACGAGTTTATTGCATTTTCCATTATAATGTGCAATCTTAAGGTGCGGTCACATCGGGCAAAAAGGTCTATCGTCTATTGTCAGTAGTGTAGCAATGCATAACGCACAACTCACACAAACTCCTAAACATGAACAACAGTTTGGAACAACATGAGGGTGAGTAATTAACAGAATGTTAATTTCAGGGCGAACTATTCCTAAGATTGTTTATTTCAGCTTTTTCTAAGCTGATCTAAATAAGTTGTATGAAAAACAAAGGCTGAGAGGGTAGAGAGAGGCAAAGTAGATACAAAGCTCAAGCAAACATGCTGCTTGAGCCAAAAATGTGTGCCAGTGTGCTGGACGGCCTTCAAGCACTGAAGGACAGAGAAAGACAGAGGACAGAGAAGAGCAGAAAGAAAGGATGGATGAATGAGGAAGGAGAGCGGCAACATAGCGACTTTGCTCATGTTGTCAAAGAAATGACTGTAAAAGCCATTGAGAAAATGCATCAGACAGACACACATTAGAGCTGTAAAAGCTGTTCTTTCAATCAGAGGAATCAAACAAGGATCATTTTAACCAACGTATAATGTTTTTTTTAAGTTAACTACAGTAAACATTGTTAAAAAAAAAAAATCGGAATTTAAAAGTTTAAATATATTTTTAAAAATTAAGTTTAGCTACATAAATAAGAGATGCTATTAAAACATCTCTGTGTTAAAACCAAGCGTGCCGCACAAGCCCTGAAAAGTGAAGCCAAAACGTCTCGATCGCCCCCCGGTGACTGGTCCTAGTATAGGTCATAAGCCCCACCTCCCCATGTTATTGGGGAGACCAACTTCAATTATATTTTTTCCAAAGGTGGTTTCTTTCATTTGCTGTCGTTTTTATCACACTGATGTTAGTTCAAGTGTCTATTTCAAAAAATAAGTTGTTTTTTAGTTAGTTACGTGATGCGGTGGTGTAACGTCATGATGGACAGCTGTGATTGACAGGTTCTCTGAGCGAAGTAGTCACTGAAGCACCAACGGACATTATTTCGGGATCTTCGGAGGACTGAGGAGATTGTATTTACTTTATTTTAACAAGCCTCTTGACGTACTGCAATCAATTTTTAAAAAAGTGTGCAGAATCCACTCTCCCTGAGTGCATTCTGCGAGAGTGAGGGCGGAGCATTGATTTCGCGGCTTTACTTCCTGCTCTGCTACTGCGCAGGTCTGGTCCCGAGATCGCTACTGCGCAGACTCAAGTTCCAATATGTCAGCGCCATATCGGGACTCTGGCGGCTTCAGTTCTTATCAATGGAAGAGAGCAAAGGGGCGTCGTCCATCTTTTTTTAAAGTCTATGGTTAAAACACTCATTCTCATGAGTCACGAGACAAGGAGGGAGCATGAAACTAGCCTGGGGTGGGCAAGTTTTTGGCATTTGATTGGTTCTTGTATCCTTTAAGTCCAGAAATAGTTGTATACCCATTCTAATACATGATGCACAAAAAAGAAAAAGGGGGGATTATAAATGTCTTCTTTTTTAACTTCTCTTCTTTGTTTTCATAGTAATAGTAAAATGTATGATTATCATAGCTTTTTCTTTTAAAAGTTTATACATATATTAACACAGACAGAAAACAGATGTTTTAATGCTGCAAATAGATCGCACAATCAAAAACTTATTGATTTTTGATTCTCACACATAGCTGACAAAAAACAAGAAGGACAATGAATGGCAGAGTTTAAGGTCGTCATATAAAGTAGAGCCAGTAGTGGATATTTAGGGGCCAAGCACCGAAGGTGCGTAGGCACCTATTGTATCTGTTCCCGTTCCTATTATTAGGGGCCAAGCACCGAAGGTGCGGAGGCACCTATTGTTTTCGTTCGCGTTCTTATTATTATTAGGGGCCAAGCACCGAAGGTGCGTAGGCACCTATTGTATCTGTTCCCGTTCTTATTAGGGGCCAAGCACCGAAGGTGCGTAGGCACCTATTGTATCTGTTCCCGTTCTTATTATTATTATTCTTCCGTTTCTTCCGACCGAAGGTGCGGAGGCACCTATTGTATCCGTTAGATTTCTTATTATTATTAGGGGCCAAGCACCGAAGGTGCGGAGGCACCTATTGTATCTGTTCCCGTTCTTATTATTATTCTTCTTCTTCCGCCATGGGAGTCTATGGCAGCCCATAGAACCGATTGCGGGAAAGTTGTTTTGGTTTGACATTCTGATAGAGGACAGTCCCAACATTAAGTACACCAATTTTGGTGTGTCTAAGTCATTCCCTCTAGCGCCACCACCTGTCCAAAGTTTCACTTTTACTTTGCTAATAACTTTTGAACCGTAAGGCCAATCAGCGAAATCCTTTTTTCCTCTGATTCCTGAGCTCATGACGATTCGATTGCACCCTATATCGTCATTTTCCGTCATAAAAACATGGCCGCCATTTTGATTTTTCCTAAAAAGGTACTTTTTCGAACTCGTCCTAGACGGTTAGTCCGATTTGCACGAAAATTGAATCGGATCATCTTCAGGCAGGGTTGACAAAAAGTTATTAAAATCTTGTTGATTCGTCAAACCGTTTTCGATAAACGCTCGAACAAATTTTACGTAGCGCTTGCAAAAACAGTCGTAAGGCTGTATCTCCGCAACGGTTTATCGTATTCAGACCAAACTTGGTACATGTACTCACAAGCATGACCTGAGGCTACATGCTGCGTTTCGGCACAGCGCCACCTACAGGTCCGGAGATATGAAAAATGGCTATTTTTGCTTATAACTTCTGAACAGTTTGTCCAAAAATCATAAAATTGGTCTTGATAGATTCAGGGCGTCATGCCGAGTCGACTGATATCCAATTTTACCATATCGGCCAATTTGACTGTCGGCCATTTTGAATTTTGTGCTAAAATGCTGTATTTTAACAACGCATGAACGGATTGTTACGAAACTTGGTATGGGTCATCAGCACGATGTCCTGAAGGAGTGTGAGAAGTTTCGAAACAGCGCCACCTAGTGGTGAATTTTTTTTTTCAAATGCTTATAACTTTGGGTGTGATCGACTTATTTTCACGAAACTCATCTCATTGGACTCCTGAATCGTTGCCGAGTCCAACGATACCAAACATGTTAGGTTTCGCCTAACGGTTTGTGTAGCATTGTGATTTAGCGCTTAAAAAACATTAGGCTATATCTTCGAAACCGTTTGTCCGATCGAGACGAAACCACCGTCAGAAGTTTGGAATCATAGCTTGTTAACTATACGCTAATGCCCAAATGTGAAAATATTGATGTTTAGGGGTAGTAATATTCAATCAAAGTCATGTGTCAGTCATTTTTTACGTGTTTTTTTATATAAATGTCTATAACTCCGAAGCAAATTGAGATTTTTGCACCAAAATCGACACATATATGTATGGGCTCACTCTGATGACACATAAAAAAAATGGTGGGACTGAGCCTCTTGGTGGCGCTATAATAGAACAAAACATGAAATTCCCATTGATTTCAATAGAGTTTTGTGAAATAAAATGCTATACTAAACAAATGCATTGGTGTAATATTACGAAACTCAGAATGTGCCTTCAGCACCATCCCCTGAAGGTACTCAAAATATTTCGAAACAGCGCCACCTAGTGGTCAAAAGTTATAACAAAATTTCCAAAAAGGCTAATAACTTTTGAATAAATCTGTCTATTGAAATGCCACTGGTCTTAATAGATTCCTTGGGTCAAGCCGAGAACATAGATACCAAGTTTTCCTTATTTGGCCGAACTTCCTGTCCGCCATCTTGATGTTCAGTCAAAACCTACTTTTTCGAACTCCTCCTAGACCGTTTGTCCGATTTTCACCAAAATCGAATCGTATCATCTCCAGACCGTGCCGACTAAAAGTTATGGATTTCGTGTCGATAGACGAAACCGTTTTCGTATAGCGCAGCAGCAAAGTTGAGGCATGATGCTAATAGCACTATTCAGGCTTTATCTCTGCAATGCCTTGACATATTGACACCAAACTTTGTATGTGTCATTGTCACTTCACTCTGACCACATCACATCAGTTTTGTAACTGCGCCACCTATTGGTCGAAAGTGATAATCCATAAAATCATATTTTTAATTATTGTTTCTATGATTTTTCAGGCATTTTGCATAAAATCCTCTTTAAAGTCTATAATTGCTCATTGTTGCAGTTGGTCTGACACTTTCAGACATGTTGGCATGTCTTGTCGTCTTATTCTGCTTGGCCCCGGTAATTGCTGCTTGCAGCTATATTTAGGGGCCAAGCACCGAAGGTGCGGAGGCACCTATTGTATCTGTTCCCGTTCTTATTAGGGGCCAAGCACCGAAGGTGCGGAGGCACCTATTGTATCTGTTCCCGTTCTTATTATTAGGGGCCAAGCACCGAAGGTGCGGAGGCACCTATTGTATCTGTTCCGTTTCTTATTATTAGGGGCCAAGCACCGAAGGTGCGTAGGCACCTATTGTATCTGTTCCCGTTCTTATTATTATTATTCTTCCTTCTTCCAACTGGGAGTCTATGGCAGCCCATAGAACCGAATGCGGGAAAGTTGTTTTGGTTTGACATTCTGATAGAGGACAGTCCCAACATTAAATACACCAATTTTGGTGTGTCTAAGTCATTCCCTCTAGCGCCACCACCTGTCCAAAGTTTCACTTTTATTTTGCTAATAACTTTTGAACCGTAAGGCCAATCAACACAATTATTTTTCTCTCTGATTCCTGAGCTCATGCCAATTCGATTGCACCCTATGACATCATTTCTGTCATAACAATATGGCCGCCATTTTGAATTTATCTAAAAAGCTACTTTTTCGAACTCGTCCTAGACGGTTTGTCCGATTTGCACGAAAATTGAACCAGATCATCTACAGACCATGCTGACAAAAAGTTATGGAATTCAAGTTGATTCGCTTAACAGTTTTCGATAAACCCACGAATACATTTTACGTAGCGCTTGCGAAAACAGATGTAAGGCCGTATCTCCGCAACGCTTTATCGGATTCAGACCAAACTTGGTACATGTCATCACAAGCATGACCTGAGGCTACATGCTGTGTTTCGGCGCAGCGCCACCTACTGGTCCGGAGATATGAAAAATGGCTATTTTTGCTTATAACTTCTGAACAGTTTGTCCAAAAATCATAAAATTGGTCTCGTTAGATTCAGGGTAACATGCCGAGTCGACTGATATCCAATATTACCATATCGGCCATTTTGACTGTCGGCCATTTTGAATTTTGTGCTAAAATGCTGTATTTTAAGAACGCATGAACAGATTGTTACGAAACGTGGTATGGGTCATCAGCACAATTCCCTGAATGAGCCTGAGAAGTTTCGAAACAGCGCCACCTAGTGGTGAATTTTTTTTTTCAAATGCTTATAACTTTGGGTGTGGTCGACTTATTTTCACGAAACTCATCTTTTTAGACTCCTGAATCGTTGCCGAGTCCTATGATACCAAACATGCTAGGTTTCGCCTTACGGTTTGTGTAGCGTTGTGATTTAGCGCTTAAAAAACATTTGGCTATATCTTTGAAACCGCTAGTCCGATCGAGATGAAACCACCGTCAGAAGTTTGGAAACATAGGTCGATAGCTATACGCCAATGCCCAAATGCGAAAATATTGATGTTTAGGGGTAGTAAATTCCAAACAAAGTCATGTGTCAGTCATTTTTTACATGTTTTTTCATATAAATGTCTATAACTCCGAAGCGAATTGAGATATTTTCACCAAAATCGACACACATATGTATGAGCTCACTCTGAGGACATGTAAAAAAGATGGTGGGACTCAGCCTCTTGGTGGCGCTATAATAGAACAAAACATGAAATTCCCATTGACTTCAATGCAGTTTTGTGAAATAAAATGCTATACTAAACAAATGCATTGGTGTAATATTACGAAACTCAAAATGTGCCATCAGCACCATCCCCTGAAGGTACCCAAAATATTTCGAGACAGTGCCACCTAGTGGTCAAAAGTTATAACAAAATTGACAAAACTGCTAATAACTTTTGAATAAGTTGGCCTATTGTAATGCAACTGGTCTTAATAGATTCCTTGGGTCAAGACGAGAACATAGATACCAAGGTTTCCTTATTTGGCCTAGCTTCCTGTCCGCCATCTTGATTTTCAGTCAAAACCTACTTTTTCGAAGTCCTCCTAGACCGTTTGTCCGATTTTCACCAAAATCGAATCGTATCATCTCCAGACTGTGCTGACTAAAAGTTATGGATTTCGTGTCTATAGACGAAACCGTTTTCGTATAGCGTAGCAGCAAAGTTGAGGCATGATGCTAAAAGCACTATTCAGGCTTTATCTCTGCAATGCCTTGACATATTGACACCAAACTTTGTATGTGTCATTGTCACTTCACTCTGACCACATCACATCAGTTTTGTAACTGCGCCACAGATTGGTCGAAAGTGATAATCCATTAAATCATATTTCGAATGACTTTTTATATGATTTTTCAGCCATTTCGCCTAAAATCCTCTTTAAATGTATTTAATTGCTCATTGTTGCAGTTGGTCTGACACCTTCAGCCATGTTGGCATATCCTGTCGTCTGCTTGCGCTTGGCCCCGATAATTGCTGCTTGCAGCTATATTTAGGGGCCAAGCACCGAAGGTGCGGAGGCACCTATTGTATCTGTTCCGTTTCTTATTATTATTATTATTATTATTATTAGGGGCCAAGCACCGAAGGTGCGTAGGCACCTATTGTATCTGTTCCCGTTCTTATTATTATTATTCTTCCTTCTTCCAACTGGGAGTCTATGGCAGCCCATAGAACCGAATGCGGGAAAGTTGTTTTGGTTTGACATTCTGATAGAGGACAGTCCCAACATTAAATACACCAATTTTGGTGTGTCTAAGTCATTCCCTCTAGCGCCACCACCTGTCCAAAGTTTCACTTTTATTTTGCTAATAACTTTTGAACCGTAAGGCCAATCAACACAATTATTTTTCTCTCTGATTCCTGAGCTCATGCCAATTCGATTGCACCCTATGACATAATTTCTGTCATAACAATATGGCCGCCATTTTGAATTTATCTAAAAAGCTACTTTTTCGAACTCGTCCTAGACGGTTTGTCCGATTTGCACGAAAATTGAACCAGATCATCTACAGACCATGCTGACAAAAAGTTATGGAATTCAAGTTGATTCGCTTAACAGTTTTCGATAAACCCACGAATACATTTTACGTAGCGCTTGCGAAAACAGATGTAAGGCCGTATCTCCGCAACGCTTTATCGGATTCAGACCAAACTTGGTACATGTCATCACAAGCATGACCTGAGGCTACATGCTGTGTTTCGGCGCAGCGCCACCTACTGGTCCGGAGATATGAAAAATGGCTATTTTTGCTTATAACTTCTGAACAGTTTGTCCAAAAATCATAAAATTGGTCTCGTTAGATTCAGGGTAACATGCCGAGTCGACTGATATCCAATATTACCATATCGGCCATTTTGACTGTCGGCCATTTTGAATTTTGTGCTAAAATGCTGTATTTTAAGAACGCATGAACAGATTGTTACGAAACGTGGTATGGGTCATCAGCACAATGCCCTGAATGAGCCTGAGAAGTTTCGAAACAGCGCCACCTAGTGGTGAATTTTTTTTTTCAAATGCTTATAACTTTGGGTGTGGTCGACTTATTTTCACGAAACTCATCTTTTTAGACTCCTGAATCATTGCCGAGTCCTATGATACCAAACATGCTAGGTTTCGCCTTACGATTTGTGTAGCGTTGTGATTTAGCGCTTAAAAAACATTTGGCTATATCTTTGAAACCGCTAGTCCGATCGAGATGAAACCACCGTCAGAAGTTTGGAAACATAGGTCGATAGCTATACGCCAATGCCCAAATGCGAAAATATTGATGTTTAGGGGTAGTAAATTCCAAACAAAGTCATGTGTCAGTCATTTTTTACATGTTTTTTCATATAAATGTCTATAACTCCGAAGCGAATTGAGATATTTTCACCAAAATCGACACACATATGTATGAGCTCACTCTGAGGACATGTAAAAAAGATGGTGGGACTCAGCCTCTTGGTGGCGCTATAATAGAACAAAACATGAAATTCCCATTGACTTCAATGCAGTTTTGTGAAATAAAATGCTATACTAAACAAATGCATTGGTGTAATATTACGAAACTCAAAATGTGCCATCAGCACCATCCCCTGAAGGTACCCAAAATATTTCGAGACAGTGCCACCTAGTGGTCAAAAGTTATAACAAAATTTACAAAACTGCTAATAACTTTTGAATAAGTTGGCCTATTGTAATGCAACTGGTCTTAATAGATTCCTTGGGTCAAGACGAGAACATAGATACCAAGGTTTCCTTATTTGGCCTAGCTTCCTGTCCGCCATCTTGATTTTCAGTCAAAACCTACTTTTTCGAACTCCTCCTAGACCGTTTGTCCGATTTTCACCAAAATCGAATCGTATCATCTCCAGACTGTGCTGACTAAAAGTTATGGATTTCGTGTCTATAGACGAAACCGTTTTCGTATAGCGTAGCAGCAAAGTTGAGGCATGATGCTAAAAGCACTATTCAGGCTTTATCTCTGCAATGCCTTGACATATTGACACCAAACTTTGTATGTGTCATTGTCACTTCACTCTGACCACATCACATCAGTTTTGTAACTGCGCCACAGATTGGTCGAAAGTGATAATCCATTAAATCATATTTCGAATGACTTTTTATATGATTTTTCAGCCATTTCGCCTAAAATCCTCTTTAAATGTATTTAATTGCTCATTGTTGCAGTTGGTCTGACACCTTCAGCCATGTTGGCATATCCTGTCGTCTGCTTGCGCTTGGCCCCGATAATTGCTGCTTGCAGCTATATTTATTATTATTATTATTATTCTTCCGCTCTGGGAGTCTATGGCAGCCCATAGAACCGATTGCGGGAAAGTTGTTTTGGTTTGACATTCTGATAGAGGACAGTCCCAACATTAAATACACCAATTTTGGTGTTTCTAAGTCATTCCCTCTAGCGCCACCAACTGTCCAAAGTTTCACTTTTACTTTGCTAATAACTTTTGAACCGTAAGGCCAATCAACAAAATTATTTTTTCCTCTGATTCCTGAGCTCATGGCGATTCGATTGCATCCTATGACGTCATTTTCCGTCATAAAAATATGGCCGCCATCTTGAATTTTCAAAAAAAGCTACTTTTTCGAACTCGTCCTAGACGGTTTGTCCGATTTGCCCGAAAATTGAACCAGATCATCTTCAGGTAGTGCTGACAAAAAGTTATGGAATTCAAATGGATTCGTCAAACCGTTTTCGATAAACGCACAAATACATTTTACGTAGCGCTAGCAAAAACAGTCGTAAGGCCGTATCTCCGCAACGGTTTATCGTATTCAGACCAAACTTGGTACTTGTACTCACAAGCATGACCTGAGGCTACATGCTGTGTTTCGGCGCAGCGCCACCTACTGGTCCGGAGATATGAAAAATGGCTATTTTTGCTTATAACTTCTGAACAGTTTGTCCAAAAATCATAAAATTGGTCTCGTTAGATTCAGGGCAACATGCCGAGTCGACTGATATCCAATTTGACCATATCGGTCATTTTGGCTGTCGGCCATTTTGAATTTTGTGCTAAAATTCTGTATTTTATGAACGCATGAACGGATTGTTACGAAACGTGGTATGGGTCATCAGCACAATGCCCTGAATGAGCCTGAGAAGTTTCGAAACAGCGCCACCTAGTGGTGAATTTTTTTTTCCAAATGCTTATAACTTTGGGTGTGGTCGACTTATTTTCACGAAACTCATCTTTTTAGCCTCCTGAATCGTTGCCGAGTCCTACGATACCAAACATGCTAGGTTTCGCCTTACGGTTTGTGTAGCGTTGTGATTTAGCGCTTAAAAAACATTTGGCTATATCTTTGAAACCGCTAGTCCGATCGAGACGAAACCACCGTCAGAAGTTTGGAAACATAGGTCGATAGCTATACGCCAATGCCCAAATGCGAAAATATTGATGTTTAGGGGTACTAATTTCCAATCAAAGTCATGTGTCAGTCATTTTTTTCGTGTTTTTTCATATAAATGTCTATAACTCCGAAGCGAATTGAGATATTTTCACCAAAATTGACACACATATGTATGGGCTCACTCTGAGGACACGTAAAAAAAATTGTGGGACTGAGCCTCTTGGTGGCGCTATAATTGAACAAAATATGAAATTCCCATTGACTTCAATACAGTTTTGTGAAATAAAATGCTATACTAAACAAATGCATTGGTGTAATATTACGAAACTCAGATTGTGTCATCAGCACCATCCCCTGAAGGCAACCAAAATATTTCAAGACAGCGCCACCTAGTGGTCAAAAGTTATAACAAAATTTCCAAAAAGGCTAATAACTTTTGAATAAATCTGGCTATTGAAATTCCACGGTTCTTAATAGATTCCTTGGGTCAAGCCGAGAACATAGATACCAAGTTTTCCTTATTTGGCCAAACTTCCTGTCCGCCATCTTGATTTTCATTCAAAACCTACTTTTTCGAACTCCTCCTAGACCGTTTGTCCGATTTTCACCAAAATCGAATCGTATCATCTCCAGACTGTGCCGACAAAAAGTTATGGATTTCGTGTCGATTGATGAAACCGTTTTCGTATAGCACAGCAGCAAAGTTGAGGCATGATGCCAAAATGACTATTCAGGCTTTATATCTGCAATGCCTCGACATATTGACACAAAACTTTGTATGTGTCACTGTCTACTTACTCTGACCACACCACATCAATTTCATAACAGCGCCACCTTTTGGTCAAAAGTGACAATCCATTAAATCATATTTTGAATCACTTTTTACATGATTTTTCAGCCATTTCGCCTAAAATCCTCTTTAAATGTCTTTAATTGCTCATTGTTGCAGTTGGTCTGACACTTTCAGACATTTTGGCATGTCTTGTCGTCTTATTCTGCTTGGCCCCGGTAATTGCTGCTTGCAGCTATATTTATTAGGGGCCAAGCACCGAAGGTGCGGAGGCACCTATTGTATCTGTTCCGTTTCTTATTATTATTATTATTATTATTATTATTATTATTATTATTATTATTCTTCCGCCATGGGAGTCTATGGCAGCCCATAGAACCGATTGCGGGAAAGTTGTTTTGGTTTGACATTCTGATAGAGGACCGTCTCAACATTAAATACACCAATTTTGGTGTTTCTAAGTCATTCCCTCTAGCGCCACCACCTGTCCAAAGTTTCACTTTTACTTTGCTAATAACTTTTGAACCGTAAGGCCAATCAGCGAAATTCTTTTTTTCTCTGATTCCTGAGCTCATGGCGATTCGATTGCACCCTATGACGTCATTTTCCGTCATAAAAATATGGCCGCCATCTTGAATTTTCAAAAAAAGCTACTTTTTCGAACTCGTCCTAGACGGTTTGTCCGATTTGCACGAAAATTGAACCAGATCATCTTCAGGTAGTGCTGACAAAAAGTTATGGAATTCAAATGGATTCGTCAAACCGTTTTCGATAAACGCACAAATACATTTTACGTAGCGCTAGCAAAAACAGTCGTAAGGCCGTATCTCCGCAACGGTTTATCGTATTCAGACCAAACTTGGTACATGTCATCACAAGCATGACCTGAGGCAACATGCTGCGTTTCGGCGCAGCGCCACCTACTGGTCCGGAGATATGAAAAATGGCTATTTTTGCTTATAACTTCTGAACAGTTTGTCCAAAAATCATAAAATTGGTCTCGTTAGATTCAGGGCAACATGCCGAGTCGACTGATATCCAATTTGACCATATCGGTCATTTTGGCTGTCGGCCATTTTGAATTTTGTGCTAAAATTCTGTATTTTATGAACGCATGAACGGATTGTTACGAAACGTGGTATGGGTCATCAGCACAATGCCCTGAATGAGCCTGAGAAGTTTCGAAACAGCGCCACCTAGTGGTGAATTTTTTTATCCAAATGCTTATAACTTTGGGTGTGGTCGACTTATTTTCACGAAACTCATCTTTTTAGACTCCTGAATCGTTGCCGAGTCCTACGATACCAAACATGCTAGGTTTCGCCTTACGGTTTGTGTAGCGTTGTGATTTAGCGCTTAAAAAACATTTGGCTATATCTTTGAAACCGCTAGTCCGATCGAGACGAAACCACCGTCAGAAGTTTGGAAACATAGGTCGATAGCTATACGCCAATGCCCAAATGCGAAAATATTGATGTTTAGGGGTACTAATTTCCAATCAAAGTCATGTGTCAGTCATTTTTTTCGTGTTTTTTCATATAAATGTCTATAACTCCGAAGCGAATTGAGATATTTTCACCAAAATTGACACACATATGTATGGGCTCACTCTGAGGACACGTAAAAAAAATTGTGGGACTGAGCCTCTTGGTGGCACTATAATTGAACAAAATATGAAATTCCCATTGACTTCAATACAGTTTTGTGAAATAAAATGCTATACTAAACAAATGCATTGGTGTAATATTACGAAACTCAGATTGTGTCATCAGCACCATCCCCTGAAGGCAACCAAAATATTTCAAGACAGCGCCACCTAGTGGTCAAAAGTTATAACAACATTTCCAAAAAGGCTAATAACTTTTGAATAAATCTGGCTATTGAAATGGCACGGGTCTTAATAGATTCCTTGGGTCAAGCCGAGAACATAGATACCAAGTTTTCCTTATTTGGCCAAACTTCCTGTCCGCCATCTTGATTTTCATTCAAAACCTACTTTTTCGAACTCCTCCTAGACCGTTTGTCCGATTTTCACCAAAATCGAATCGTATCATCTCCAGACTGTGCCGACAAAAAGTTATGGATTTCGTGTCGATTGATGAAACCGTTTTCGTATAGCACAGCAGCAAAGTTGAGGCATGATGCCAAAATGACTATTCAGGCTTTATATCTGCAATGCCTCGACATATTGACACAAAACTTTGTATGTGTCACTGTCTCCTTACTCTGACCACACCACATCAATTTCGTAACAGCGCCACCTTTTGGTCAAAAGTGACAATCCATTAAATCATATTTTGAATCACTTTTTACATGATTTTTCAGCCATTTCGCCTAAAATCCTCTTTAAATGTCTTTAATTGCTCATTGTTGCAGTTGGTCTGACACTTTCAGACATGTTGGCATGTCTTGTCGTCTTATTCTGCTTGGCCCCGGTAATTGCTGCTTGCAGCTATATTTATTATTATTATTCTTCCGCCATGGGAGTCTATGGCAGCCCATAGAACCGATTGCGGGAAAGTTGTTTTGGTTTGACATTCTGATAGAGGACCGTCTCAACATTAAATACACCAATTTTGGTGTTTCTAAGTCATTCCCTCTAGCGCCACCACCTGTCCAAAGTTTCACTTTTATTTTGCTAATAACTTTTGAACCGTAAGGCCAATCAGCGAAATTCTTTTTTCCTCTGATTCCTGAGCTCATGGCGATTCGATTGCACCCTATGACGTCATTTGCCGTCATAAAAATATGGCCGCCATCTTGAATTTTCAAAAAAAGCTACTTTTTCGAACTCGTCCTAGACGGTTTGTCCGATTTGCACGAAAATTGAACCAGATCATCTTCAGGTAGTGCTGACAAAAAGTTATGGAATTCAAATGGATTCGTCAAACCGTTTTCAATAAACGCACAAATACATTTTACGTAGCGCTAGCAAAAACAGTCGTAAGGCCGTATCTCCGCAACGGTTTATCGTATTCAGACCAAACTTGGTACTTGTACTCACAAGCATGACCTGAGGCTACATGCTGTGTTTCGGCGCAGCGCCACCTACTGGTCCGGAGATATGAAAAATGGCTATTTTTGCTTATAACTTCTGAACAGTTTGTCCAAAAATCATACAATTGGTCTCGTTAGATTCAGGGCAACATGCCGAGTCGACTGATATCCAATTTGACCATATCGGTCATTTTGGCTGTCGGCCATTTTGAATTTTGTGCTAAAATTCTGTATTTTATGAACGCATGAACGGATTGTTACGAAATGTGGTATGGGTCATCAGCACAATGCCCTGAATGAGCCTGAGAAGTTTCGAAACAGCGCCACCTAGTGGTGAATTTTTTTTTTCAAATGCTTATAACTTTGGGTGTGGTCGACTTATTTTCACGAAACTCATCTTTTTAGACTCCTGAATCGTTGCCGAGTCCTACGATACCAAACATGCTAGGTTTCGCCTTACGGTTTGTGTAGCGTTGTGATTTAGCGCTTAAAAAACATTTGGCTATATCTTTGAAACCGCTAGTCCGATCGAGACGAAACCACCGTCAGAAGTTTGGAAACATAGGTCGATAGCTATACGCCAATGCCCAAATGCGAAAATATTGATGTTTAGGGGTACTAATTTCCAATCAAAGTCATGTGTCAGTCATTTTTTTCGTGTTTTTTCATATAAATGTCTATAACTCCGAAGCGAATTGAGATATTTTCACCAAAATTGACACACATATGTATGGGCTCACTCTGAGGACACGTAAAAAAAATTGTGGGACTGAGCCTCTTGGTGGCGCTATAATTGAACAAAATATGAAATTCCCATTGACTTCAATACAGTTTTGTGAAATAAAATGCTATACTAAACAAATGCATTGGTGTAATATTACGAAACTCAGATTGTGTCATCAGCACCATCCCCTGAAGGCAACCAAAATATTTCAAGACAGCGCCACCTAGTGGTCAAAAGTTATAACAAAATTTCCAAAAAGGCTAATAACTTTTGAATAAATCTGGCTATTGAAATGCCACGGGTCTTAATAGATTCCTTGGGTCAAGCCGAGAACATAGATACCAAGTTTTCCTTATTTGGCCAAACTTCCTGTCCGCCATCTTGATTTTCATTCAAAACCTACTTTTTCTAACTCCTCCTAGACCGTTTGTCCGATTTTCACCAAAATCGAATCGTATCATCTCCAGACTGTGCCGACAAAAAGTTATGGATTTCGTGTCGATTGATGAAACCGTTTTTGTATAGCACAGCAGCAAAGTTGAGGCATGATGCCAAAATGACTATTCAGGCTTTATATCTGCAATGCCTCGACATATTGACACAAAACTTTGTATGTGTCACTGTCTCCTTACTCTGACCACACCACATCAATTTCGTAACAGCGCCACCTTTTGGTCAAAAGTGACAATCCATTAAATCATATTTTGAATCACTTTTTACATGATTTTTCAGCCATTTCGCCTAAAATCCTCTTTAAATGTCTTTAATTGCTCATTGTTGCAGTTGGTCTGACACTTTCAGACATGTTGGCATGTCTTGTCGTCTTATTCTGCTTGGCCCCGGTAATTGCTGCTTGCAGCTATATTTATTATTAGGGGCCAAGCACCGAAGGTGCGGAGGCACCTATTGTATCTGTTCCGTTTCTTATTAGGGGCCAAGCACCGAAGGTGCGGAGGCACCTATTGTATCTGTTCCCGTTCTTATTATTATTCTTCTTCTTCTTCTTCTTCTTCTTCCGCCATGGGAGTCTATGGCAGCCCATAGAACCGATTGCGGGAAAGTTGTTTTGGTTTGACATTCTGATAGAGGACCGTCTCAACATTAAATACACCAATTTTGGTGTTTCTAAGTCATTCCCTCTAGCGCCACCACCTGTCCAAAGTTTCACTTTTATTTTGCTAATAACTTTTGAACCGTAAGGCCAATCAGCGAAATTCTTTTTTCCTCTGATTCCTGAGCTCATGGCGATTCGATTGCACCCTATGACGTCATTTGCCGTCATAAAAATATGGCTACCATCTTGAATTTTCAAAAAAAGCTACTTTTTCGAACTCGTCCTAGACGGTTTGTCCGATTTGCACGAAAATTGAACCAGATCATCTTCAGGTAGTGCTGACAAAAAGTTATGGAATTCAAATGGATTCGTCAAACCGTTTTCGATAAACGCACGAATACATTTTACGTAGCGCTAGCAAAAACAGTCGTAAGGCCGTATCTCCGCAACGGTTTATCGTATTCAGACCAAACTTGGTACTTGTACTCACAAGCATGACCTGAGGCTACATGCTGTGTTTCGGCGCAGCGCCACCTACTGGTCCGGAGATATGAAAAATGGCTATTTTTGCTTATAACTTCTGAACAGTTTGTCCAAAAATCATACAATTGGTCTCGTTAGATTCAGGGCAACATGCCGAGTCGACTGATATCCAATTTTGCCATATCGGTCATTTTGGCTGTCGGCCATTTTGAATTTTGTGCTAAAATTCTGTATTTTATGAACGCATGAACGGATTGTTACGAAACGTGGTATGGGTCATCAGCACGATGCCCTGAATGAGCCTGAGAAGTTTCGAAACAGCGCCACCTAGTGGTGAATTTTCTTTTTCAAATGCTTATAACTTTGGGTGTGGTCGACTTATTTTCACGAAACTCATCTTTTTAGACTCCTGAATCGTTGCCGAGTCCTACGATACCAAACATGCTAGGTTTCGCCTTACGGTTTGTGTAGCGTTGTGATTTAGCGCTTAAAAAACATTTGGCTATATCTTTGAAACCGCTAGTCCGATCGAGACGAAACCACCGTCAGAAGTTTGGAAACATAGGTCGATAGCTATACGCCAATGCCCAAATGCGAAAATATTGATGTTTAGGGGTACTAATTTCCAATCAAAGTCATGTGTCAGTCATTTTTTTCGTGTTTTTTCATATAAATGTCTATAACTCCGAAGCGAATTGAGATATTTTCACCAAAATTGACACACATATGTATGGGCTCACTCTGAGGACACGTAAAAAAAATTGTGGGACTGAGCCTCTTGGTGGCGCTATAATTGAACAAAATATGAAATTCCCATTGACTTCAATACAGTTTTGTGAAATAAAATGCTATACTAAACAAATGCATTGGTGTAATATTACAAAACTCAGATTGTGTCATCAGCACCATCCCCTGAAGGCAACCAAAATATTTCAAGACAGCGCCACCTAGTGGTCAAAAGTTATAACAAAATTTCCAAAAAGGCTAATAACTTTTGAATACATCTGGCTATTGAAATGCCACTGGTCTTAATAGATTCCTTGGGTCAAGCCGAGAACATAGATACCAAGTTTTCCTTATTTGGCCAAACTTCCTGTCCGCCATCTTGATTTTCATTCAAAACCTACTTTTTCGAACTCCTCCTAGACCGTTTGTCCGATTTTCACCAAAATCGAATCGTATCATCTCCAGACTGTGCCGACAAAAAGTTATGGATTTCGTGTCGATTGATGAAACCGTTTTCGTATAGCACAGCAGCAAAGTTGAGGCATGATGCCAAAATGACTATTCAGGCTTTATATCTGCAATGCCTCGACATATTGACACAAAACTTTGTATGTGTCACTGTCTCCTTACTCTGACCACACCACATCAATTTCGTAACAGCGCCACCTTTTGGTCAAAAGTGACAATCCATTAAATCATATTTTGAATCACTTTTTACATGATTTTTCAGCCATTTCGCCTAAAATCCTCTTTAAATGTCTTTAATTGCTCATTGTTGCAGTTGGTCTGACACTTTCAGACATGTTGGCATGTCTTGTCGTCTTATTCTGCTTGGCCCCGGTAATTGCTGCTTGCAGCTATATTTATTATTATTATTAGGGGCCAAGCACCGAAGGTGCGGAGGCACCTATTGTATCTGTTCCGTTTCTTATTATTATTATTATTATTATTATTATTATTATTCTTCCGCCATGGGAGTCTATGGCAGCCCATAGAACCGATTGCGGGAAAGTTGTTTTGGTTTGACATTCTGATAGAGGACCGTCTCAACATTAAATACACCAATTTTGGTGTTTCTAAGTCATTCCCTCTAGCGCCACCACCTGTCCAAAGTTTCACTTTTATTTTGCTAATAACTTTTGAACCGTAAGGCCAATCAGCGAAATTCTTTTTTCCTCTGATTCCTGAGCTCATGGCGATTCGATTGCACCCTATGACGTCATTTGCCGTCATAAAAATATGGCCGCCATCTTGAATTTTCAAAAAAAGCTACTTTTTCGAACTCGTCCTAGACGGTTTGTCCGATTTGCACGAAAATTGAACCAGATCATCTTCAGGTAGTGCTGACAAAAAGTTATGGAATTCAAATGGATTCGTCAAACCGTTTTCAATAAACGCACAAATACATTTTACGTAGCGCTAGCAAAAACAGTCGTAAGGCCGTATCTCCGCAACGGTTTATCGTATTCAGACCAAACTTGGTACTTTTACTCACAAGCATGACCTGAGGCTACATGCTGTGTTTCGGCGCAGCGCCACCTACTGGTCCGGAGATATGAAAAATGGCTATTTTTGCTTATAACTTCTGAACAGTTTGTCTAAAAATCATACAATTGGTCTCGTTAGATTCAGGGCAACATGCCGAGTCGACTGATATCCAATTTGACCATATCGGTCATTTTGGCTGTCGGCCATTTTGAATTTTGTGCTAAAATTCTGTATTTTATGAACGCATGAACGGATTGTTACGAAACGTGGTATGGGTCATCAGCACAATGCCCTGAATGAGCCTGAGAAGTTTCGAAACAGCGCCACCTAGTGGTGAATTTTTTTTTTCAAATGCTTATAACTTTGGGTGTGGTCGACTTATTTTCACGAAACTCATCTTTTTAGACTCCTGAATCGTTGCCGAGTCCTACGATACCAAACATGCTAGGTTTCGCCTTACGGTTTGTGTAGCGTTGTGATTTAGCGCTTAAAAAACATTTGGCTATATCTTTGAAACCGCTAGTCCGATCGAGACGAAACCACCGTCAGAAGTTTGGAAACATAGGTCGATAGCTATACGCCAATGCCCAAATGCGAAAATATTGATGTTTAGGGGTACTAATTTCCAATCAAAGTCATGTGTCAGTCATTTTTTTCGTGTTTTTTCATATAAATGTCTATAACTCCGAAGCGAATTGAGATATTTTCACCAAAATTGACACACATATGTATGGGCTCACTCTGAGGACACGTAAAAAAAATTGTGGGACTGAGCCTCTTGGTGGCGCTATAATTGAACAAAATATGAAATTCCCATTGACTTCAATACAGTTTTGTGAAATACAATGCTATACTAAACAAATGCATTGGTGTAATATTACGAAACTCAGATTGTGTCATCAGCACCATCCCCTGAAGGCAACCAAAATATTTCAAGACAGCGCCACCTAGTGGTCAAAAGTTATAACAAAATTTCCAAAAAGGCTAATAACTTTTGAATAAATCTGGCTATTGAAATTCCACGGTTCTTAATAGATTCCTTGGGTCAAGCCGAGAACATAGATACCAAGTTTTCCTTATTTGGCCAAACTTCCTGTCCGCCATCTTGATTTTCATTCAAAACCTACTTTTTCGAACTCCTCCTAGACCGTTTGTCCGATTTTCACCAAAATCGAATCGTATCATCTCCAGACTGTGCCGACAAAAAGTTATGGATTTCGTGTCGATTGATGAAACCGTTTTCGTATAGCACAGCAGCAAAGTTGAGGCATGATGCCAAAATGACTATTCAGGCTTTATATCTGCAATGCCTCGACATATTGACACAAAACTTTGTATGTGTCACTGTCTACTTACTCTGACCACACCACATCAATTTCGTAACAGCGCCACCTTTTGGTCAAAAGTGACAATCCATTAAATCATATTTTGAATCACTTTTTACATGATTTTTCAGCCATTTCGCCTAAAATCCTCTTTAAATGTCTTTAATTGCTCATTGTTGCAGTTGGTCTGACACTTTCAGACATTTTGGCATGTCTTGTCGTCTTATTCTGCTTGGCCCCGGTAATTGCTGCTTGCAGCTATATTTATTATTATTATTATTATTATTATTCTTCCGCCATGGGAGTCTATGGCAGCCCATAGAACCGATTGCGGGAAAGTTGTTTTGGTTTGACATTCTGATAGAGGACCGTCTCAACATTAAATACACCAATTTTGGTGTTTCTAAGTCATTCCCTCTAGCGCCACCACCTGTCCAAAGTTTCACTTTTATTTTGCTAATAACTTTTGAACCGTAAGGCCAATCAGCGAAATTCTTTTTTCCTCTGATTCCTGAGCTCATGGCGATTCGATTGCACCCTATGACGTCATTTGCCGTCATAAAAATATGGCCGCCATCTTGAATTTTCAAAAAAAGCTACTTTTTCGAACTCGTCCTAGACGGTTTGTCCGATTTGCACGAAAATTGAACCAGATCATCTTCAGGTAGTGCTGACAAAAAGTTATGGAATTCAAATGGATTCGTCAAACGGTTTTCAATAAACGCACAAATACATTTTACGTAGCGCTAGCAAAAACAGTCGTAAGGCCGTATCTCCGCAACGGTTTATCGTATTCAGACCAAACTTGGTACTTGTACTCACAAGCATGACCTGAGGCTACATGCTGTGTTTCGGCGCAGCGCCACCTACTGGTCCGGAGATATGAAAAATGGCTATTTTTGCTTATAACTTCTGAATAGTTTGTCCAAAAATCATACAATTGGTCTCGTTAGATTCAGGGCAACATGCCGAGTCGACTGATATCCAATTTGACCATATCGGTCATTTTGGCTGTCGGCCATTTTGAATTTTGTGCTAAAATTCTGTATTTTATGAACGCATGAACGGATTGTTACGAAATGTGGTATGGGTCATCAGCACAATGCCCTGAATGAGCCTGAGAAGTTTCGAAACAGCGCCACCTAGTGGTGAATTTTTTTTTTCAAATGCTTATAACTTTGGGTGTGGTCGACTTATTTTCACGAAACTCATCTTTTTAGACTCCTGAATCGTTGCCGAGTCCTACGATACCAAACATGCTAGGTTTCGCCTTACGGTTTGTGTAGCGTTGTGATTTAGCGCTTAAAAAACATTTGGCTATATCTTTGAAACCGCTAGTCCGATCGAGACGAAACCACCGTCAGAAGTTTGGAAACATAGGTCGATAGCTATACACCAATGCCCAAATGCGAAAATATTGATGTTTAGGGGTACTAATTTCCAATCAAAGTCATGTGTCAGTCATTTTTTTCGTGTTTTTTCATATAAATGTCTATAACTCCGAAGCGAATTGAGATATTTTCACCAAAATTGACACACATATGTATGGGCTCACTCTGAGGACACGTAAAAAAAATTGTGGGACTGAGCCTCTTGGTGGCGCTATAATTGAACAAAATATGAAATTCCCATTGACTTCAATACAGTTTTGTGAAATAAAATGCTATACTAAACAAATGCATTGGTGTAATATTACGAAACTCAGATTGTGTCATCAGCACCATCCCCTGAAGGCAACCAAAATATTTCAAGACAGCGCCACCTAGTGGTCAAAAGTTATAACAACATTTCCAAAAAGGCTAATAACTTTTGAATAAATCTGGCTATTGAAATGGCACGGGTCTTAATAGATTCCTTGGGTCAAGCCGAGAACATAGATACCAAGTTTTCCTTATTTGGCCAAACTTCCTGTCCGCCATCTTGATTTTCATTCAAAACCTACTTTTTCGAACTCCTCCTAGACCGTTTGTCCGATTTTCACCAAAATCGAATCGTATCATCTCCAGACTGTGCCGACAAAAAGTTATGGATTTCGTGTCGATTGATGAAACCGTTTTCGTATAGCACAGCAGCAAAGTTGAGGCATGATGCCAAAATGACTATTCAGGCTTTATATCTGCAATGCCTCGACATATTGACACAAAACTTTGTATGTGTCACTGTCTCCTTACTCTGACCACACCACATCAATTTCGTAACAGCGCCACCTTTTGGTCAAAAGTGACAATCCATTAAATCATATTTTGAATCACTTTTTACATGATTTTTCAGCCATTTCGCCTAAAATCCTCTTTAAATGTCTTTAATTGCTCATTGTTGCAGTTGGTCTGACACTTTCAGACATGTTGGCATGTCTTGTCGTCTTATTCTGCTTGGCCCCGGTAATTGCTGCTTGCAGCTATATTTATTATTAGGGGCCAAGCACCGAAGGTGCGGAGGCACCTATTGTATCTGTTCCGTTTCTTATTATTATTATTATTATTATTATTATTATTCTTCCGCCATGGGAGTCTATGGCAGCCCATAGAACCGATTGCGGGAAAGTTGTTTTGGTTTGACATTCTGATAGAGGACCGTCTCAACATTAAATACACCAATTTTGGTGTTTCTAAGTCATTCCCTCTAGCGCCACCACCTGTCCAAAGTTTCACTTTTATTTTGCTAATAACTTTTGAACCGTAAGGCCAATCAGCGAAATTCTTTTTTCCTCTGATTCCTGAGCTCATGTCGATTCGATTGCACCCTATGACGTCATTTGCCGTCATAAAAATATGGCCGCCATCTTGAATTTTCAAAAAAAGCTACTTTTTCGAACTCGTCCTAGACGGTTTGTCCGATTTGCACGAAAATTGAACCAGATCATCTTCAGGTAGTGCTGACAAAAAGTTATGGAATTCAAATGGATTCGTCAAACCGTTTTCAATAAACGCACAAATACATTTTACGTAGCGCTAGCAAAAACAGTCGTAAGGCCGTATCTCCGCAACGGTTTATCGTATTCAGACCAAACTTGGTACTTGTACTCACAAGCATGACCTGAGGCTACATGCTGTGTTTCGGCGCAGCGCCACCTACTGGTCCGGAGATATGAAAAATGCCTATTTTTGCTTATAACTTCTGAACAGTTTGTCCAAAAATCATTCAATTGGTCTCGTTAGATTCAGGGCAACATGCCGAGTCGACTGATATCCAATTTGACCATATCGGTCATTTTGGCTGTCGGCCATTTTGAATTTTGTGCTAAAATTCTGTATTTTATGAACGCATGAACGGATTGTTACGAAATGTGGTATGGGTCATCAGCACAATGCCCTGAATGAGCCTGAGAAGTTTCGAAACAGCGCCACCTAGTGGTGAATTTTTTTTTTCAAATGCTTATAACTTTGGGTGTGGTCGACTTATTTTCACGAAACTCATCTTTTTAGACTCCTGAATCGTTGCCGAGTCCTACGATACCAAACATGCTAGGTTTCGCCTTACGGTTTGTGTAGCGTTGTGATTTAGCGCTTAAAAAACATTTGGCTATATCTTTGAAACCGCTAGTCCGATCGAGACGAAACCACCGTCAGAAGTTTGGAAACATAGGTCGATAGCTATACGCCAATGCCCAAATGCGAAAATATTGATGTTTAGGGGTACTAATTTCCAATCAAAGTCATGTGTCAGTCATTTTTTTCGTGTTTTTTCATATAAATGTCTATAACTCCGAAGCGAATTGAGATATTTTCACCAAAATTGACACACATATGTATGGGCTCACTCTGAGGACACGTAAAAAAAATTGTGGGACTGAGCCTCTTGGTGGCACTATAATTGAACAAAATATGAAATTCCCATTGACTTCAATACAGTTTTGTGAAATAAAATGCTATACTAAACAAATGCATTGGTGTAATATTACGAAACTCAGATTGTGTCATCAGCACCATCCCCTGAAGGCAACCAAAATATTTCAAGACAGCGCCACCTAGTGGTCAAAAGTTATAACAAAATTTCCAAAAAGGCTAATAACTTTTGAATAAATCTGGCTATTGAAATGCCACGGGTCTTAATAGATTCCTTGGGTCAAGCCGAGAACATAGATACCAAGTTTTCCTTATTTGGCCAAACTTCCTGTCCGCCATCTTGATTTTCATTCAAAACCTACTTTTTCGAACTCCTCCTAGACCGTTTGTCCGATTTTCACCAAAATCGAATCGTATCATCTCCAGACTGTGCCGACAAAAAGTTATGGATTTCGTGTCGATTTATGAAACCGTTTTCGTATAGCACAGCAGAAAAGTTGAGGCATGATGCCAAAATGACTATTCAGGCTTTATATCTGCAATGCCTCGACATATTGACACAAAACTTTGTATGTGTCACTGTCTCCTTACTCTGACCACACCACATCAATTTCGTAACAGCGCCACCTTTTGGTCAAAAGTGACAATCCATTAAATCATATTTTGAATCACTTTTTACATGATTTTTCAGCCATTTCGCCTAAAATCCTCTTTAAATGTCTTTAATTGCTCATTGTTTCAGACATGTTGGCATGTCTTGTCGTCTTATTCTGCTTGGCCCCGGTAATTGCTGCTTGCAGCTATATTTATTATTATTATTCTTCCGCCATGGGAGTCTATGGCAGCCCATAGAACCGATTGCGGGAAAGTTGTTTTGGTTTGACATTCTGATAGAGGACCGTCTCAACATTAAATACACCAATTTTGGTGTTTCTAAGTCATTCCCTCTAGCGCCACCACCTGTCCAAAGTTTCACTTTTATTTTGCTAATAACTTTTGAACCGTAAGGCCAATCAGCGAAATTCTTTTTTCCTCTGATTCCTGAGCTCATGGCGATTCGATTGCACCCTATGACGTCATTTGCCGTCATAAAAATATGGCCGCCATCTTGAATTTTCAAAAAAAGCTACTTTTTCGAACTCGTCCTAGACGGTTTGTCCGATTTGCACGAAAATTGAACCAGATCATCTTCAGGTAGTGCTGACAAAAAGTTATGGAATTCAAATGGATTCGTCAAACCGTTTTCAATAAACGCACAAATACATTTTACGTAGCGCTAGCAAAAACAGTCGTAAGGCCGTATCTCCGCAACGGTTTATCGTATTCAGACCAAACTTGGTACTTGTACTCACAAGCATGACCTGAGGCTACATGCTGTGTTTCGGCGCAGCGCCACCTACTGGTCCGGAGATATGAAAAATGGCTATTTTTGCTTATAACTTCTGAACAGTTTGTCCAAAAATCATACAATTGGTCTCGTTAGATTCAGGGCAACATGCCGAGTCGACTGATATCCAATTTGACCATATCGGTCATTTTGGCTGTCGGCCATTTTGAATTTTGTGCTAAAATTCTGTATTTTATGAACGCATGAACGGATTGTTACGAAATGTGGTATGGGTCATCAGCACAATGCCCTGAATGAGCCTGAGAAGTTTCGAAACAGCGCCACCTAGTGGTGAATTTTTTTTTTCAAATGCTTATAACTTTGGGTGTGGTCGACTTATTTTCACGAAACTCATCTTTTTAGACTCCTGAATCGTTGCCGAGTCCTACGATACCAAACATGCTAGGTTTCGCCTTACGGTTTGTGTAGCGTTGTGATTTAGCGCTTAAAAAACATTTGGCTATATCTTTGAAACCGCTAGTCCGATCGAGACGAAACCACCGTCAGAAGTTTGGAAACATAGGTCGATAGCTATACGCCAATGCCCAAATGCGAAAATATTGATGTTTAGGGGTACTAATTTCCAATCAAAGTCATGTGTCAGTCATTTTTTTCGTGTTTTTTCATATAAATGTCTATAACTCCGAAGCGAATTGAGATATTTTCACCAAAATTGACACACATATGTATGGGCTCACTCTGAGGACACGTAAAAAAAATTGTGGGACTGAGCCTCTTGGTGGCGCTATAATTGAACAAAATATGAAATTCCCATTGACTTCAATACAGTTTTGTGAAATAAAATGCTATACTAAACAAATGCATTGGTGTAATATTACGAAACTCAGATTGTGTCATCAGCACCATCCCCTGAAGGCAACCAAAATATTTCAAGACAGCGCCACCTAGTGGTCAAAAGTTATAACAAAATTTCCAAAAAGGCTAATAACTTTTGAATAAATCTGGCTATTGAAATGCCACGGGTCTTAATAGATTCCTTGGGTCAAGCCGAGAACATAGATACCAAGTTTTCCTTATTTGGCCAAACTTCCTGTCCGCCATCTTGATTTTCATTCAAAACCTACTTTTTCGAACTCCTCCTAGACCGTTTGTCCGATTTTCACCAAAATCGAATCGTATCATCTCCAGACTGTGCCGACAAAAAGTTATGGATTTCGTGTCGATTGATGAAACCGTTTTCGTATAGCACAGCAGCAAAGTTGAGGCATGATGCCAAAATGACTATTCAGGCTTTATATCTGCAATGCCTCGACATATTGACACAAAACTTTGTATGTGTCACTGTCTCCTTACTCTGACCACACCACATCAATTTCGTAACAGCGCCACCTTTTGGTCAAAAGTGACAATCCATTAAATCATATTTTGAATCACTTTTTACATGATTTTTCAGCCATTTCGCCTAAAATCCTCTTTAAATGTCTTTAATTGCTCATTGTTGCAGTTGGTCTGACACTTTCAGACATGTTGGCATGTCTTGTCGTCTTATTCTGCTTGGCCCCGGTAATGGCTGCTTGCAGCTATATTTATTCTTCTTCTTCTTCTTCTTCTTCTTCTTCCGCCATGGGAGTCTATGGCAGCCCATAGAACCGATTGCGGGAAAGTTGTTTTGGTTTGACATTCTGATAGAGGACCGTCTCAACATTAAATACACCAATTTTGGTGTTTCTAAGTCATTCCCTCTAGCGCCACCACCTGTCCAAAGTTTCACTTTTATTTTGCTAATAACTTTTGAACCGTAAGGCCAATCAGCGAAATTCTTTTTTCCTCTGATTCCTGAGCTCATGGCGATTCGATTGCACCCTATGACGTCATTTGCCGTCATAAAAATATGGCCACCATCTTGAATTTTCAAAAAAAGCTACTTTTTCGAACTCGTCCTAGACGGTTTGTCCGATTTGCACGAAAATTGAACCAGATCATCTTCAGGTAGTGCTGACAAAAAGTTATGGAATTCAAATGGATTCGTCAAACCGTTTTCGATAAACGCACGAATACATTTTACGTAGCGCTAGCAAAAACAGTCGTAAGGCCGTATCTCCGCAACGGTTTATCGTATTCAGACCAAACTTGGTACTTGTACTCACAAGCATGACCTGAGGCTACATGCTGTGTTTCGGCGCAGCGCCACCTACTGGTCCGGAGATATGAAAAATGGCTATTTTTGCTTATAACTTCTGAACAGTTTGTCCAAAAATCATACAATTGGTCTCGTTAGATTCAGGGCAACATGCCGAGTCGACTGATATCCAATTTTGCCATATCGGTCATTTTGGCTGTCGGCCATTTTGAATTTTGTGCTAAAATTCTGTATTTTATGAACGCATGAACGGATTGTTACGAAACGTGGTATGGGTCATCAGCACGATGCCCTGAATGAGCCTGAGAAGTTTCGAAACAGCGCCACCTAGTGGTGAATTTTTTTTTTCAAATGCTTATAACTTTGGGTGTGGTCGACTTATTTTCACGAAACTCATCTTTTTAGACTCCTGAATCGTTGCCGAGTCCTACGATACCAAACATGCTAGGTTTCGCCTTACGGTTTGTGTAGCGTTGTGATTTAGCGCTTAAAAAACATTTGGCTATATCTTTGAAACCGCTAGTCCGATCGAGACGAAACCACCGTCAGAAGTTTGGAAACATAGGTCGCTAGCTAAACGCCAATGCCCAAATGCGAAAATATTGATGTTTAGGGGTACTAATTTCCAATCAAAGTCATGTGTCAGTCATTTTTTTCGTGTTTTTTCATATAAATGTCTATAACTCCGAAGCGAATTGAGATATTTTCACCAAAATTGACACACATATGTATGGGCTCACTCTGAGGACACGTAAAAAAAATTGTGGGACTGAGCCTCTTGGTGGCGCTATAATTGAACAAAATATGAAATTCCCATTGACTTCAATACAGTTTTGTGAAATAAAATGCTATACTAAACAAATGCATTGGTGTAATATTACAAAACTCAGATTGTGTCATCAGCACCATCCCCTGAAGGCAACCAAAATATTTCAAGACAGCGCCACCTAGTGGTCAAAAGTTATAACAAAATTTCCAAAAAGGCTAATAACTTTTGAATACATCTGGCTATTGAAATGCCACTGGTCTTAATAGATTCCTTGGGTCAAGCCGAGAACATAGATACCAAGTTTTCCTTATTTGGCCAAACTTCCTGTCCGCCATCTTGATTTTCATTCAAAACCTACTTTTTCGAACTCCTCCTAGACCGTTTGTCCGATTTTCACCAAAATCGAATCGTATCATCTCCAGACTGTGCCGACAAAAAGTTATGGATTTCGTGTCGATTGATGAAACCGTTTTCGTATAGCACAGCAGCAAAGTTGAGGCATGATGCCAAAATGACTATTCAGGCTTTATATCTGCAATGCCTCGACATATTGACACAAAACTTTGTATGTGTCACTGTCTCCTTACTCTGACCAAACCACATTTATTTTTTTTATTTTATTTGTTTATTTGAAAAGGGACAATGTACACTAATCAACATTCAGAAAAAATGTAAGAGTACCCGAGTTAGCCACAGGCTAGTTTTCATCGGCAGTCCCTTTGCCAGATGTTATTAGGCATCCTAAAATAAAACTGTTGTAATACAGTAAAATTCATTATACAATAAACAAAAGATAAAAAAAAAAATTAGACTGTGTAAAATCACAACCAATCGAGTAAACAAGATAAACAAATAAAATCTAAAAATAAATGATAATAGATGATACTGTTATTTTTAGTTGATAGGACCAGCGTCAATGTTGACAGTGTTGATTTTCAATAAGCCATTTCTTAACATTAATCTTAAATGAGTAATAGGATGGAGACTCTCTAATTAATGGTGGTACTGAGTTCCATTGATGTGATGCTGTAAATGAAAAGACGGCCTGACTAAATGCAGTTTTTTTGAATGGTATTGTGCAGTCCCTCCTAGCTGCACCTCTTGTAACTCGGTTTACATTCGATTTAAAATTGATAAGGCCAAATAAAGGCGGAGGAGCTGACCTGTGCATGATCTTATAAACTAAACAGACATTTCTGTATTTTATGAGGTTTTCCCAACTAAGCAATTTATACTTCTTTAAAATATGACAATGATGATAATGAATTGGCTTTTTATCTAGAATTTTAAGTGCTTGTTTATATAATGATTTCAGTGGTTTTAAGGCTGTAGAGTGTGCATTGGACCAACTTATCAAACAGTAAGTGATGTGGGAGAGAACCAATGAGTGGATATATACCTTAGCTGCCTCAGTTGATAAGAGGTTTCTGATATACCTAAAATTAGCCAAACTGAACTTTACTTTATTACAGACCCTCTTTATATGAGTTTTAAAGGCAAGATGTGAGTCTAAATGTAGTCCTAAATACTTGTATTCTGAGACAACTTTTAGTCTGTGTCCTGAAATGGTAATGTCTTGTTCTGTGTCTATGCGAGAGCTTTTGGATAAAAACATACAAACTGTTTTTGAAACATTCAGTTGTAAACAACAGTGATTAAGCCAGGATGTAACCTTCACTAATTCATCTGTTAGCTTAATTGCAACCTCTGCAGCAGTCCTACCATGAGTAAAAATAACTGTATCATCAGCATACATTAAAATATCACAATTTTCACATACAAAGGGTAAATCATTAATATATATACTAAAAAGGGTTGGACCAAGTATGGAGCCCTGCGGCACCCCGGTTGAAAGACATAGGGGGTTAGATTTATAGTTACCAATTTTAACATGTTGAGAGCGGAGTGAGAGATAAGATTTGATAAGATTGACCAACTCTGAAGAAAAATTGAAATTCAATAATTTGTACAATAGGATGTTATGATTAACCGTATCAAATGCTTTTTTTAAGTCAAGGAACACAGCCCCTACTACCCCGCCTGTATCCAGTGATGCCTTAACTTTTTCTATGAAGTAACATGTAGCTGTTTCTGTCGAGTAATTAGCCCTAAATCCAAATTGCATTGGGTGCAATGGAAAGGAGCTATTATTGAAATAATCAATGATTTGTTTGTTAATCAGTTTTTCAAATACTTTCGATACTATAGGTACAACACTGATGGGCCTGTAATTGGAAGTTAGTAGAGGATCACCGCCTTTAAATATAGGGGCCACAACAGCAGGCTTCCATGAATCAGGAAATCTTCCTTGAGCCAGTGAAATATTGATTATGTGTGTTAGTGGAGTAACAATTGAAGAATTAATCTCTTTCAGCATAACTGTATCCATACCATAGACATCCTTTGCCCTTGAGGATTTGATAGATGTAACTACTTTTACAACCTCATCCTCTGATACTGATTTTAGTGTTAATGCTGACTCTCTATTATTGGTTATATGTGCATTATTTTGTTGTACAACAAAACATTGGGCAATAGTATCTACTGACTCAACAAAGTATTGATTGAGGGCCTGTGCCACATCAGTCGGGCTCTCCAAGATTGTGTCATTAGTTTTTAGTACAATTGGCTTAGTTATACTAATGTTTTGACCGGTTAATTTTTGAATCTGACTCCATATGGCTTTTGAGTTTCCATTTGAATTTTCAGCAATTATAATGAAAAAGTCCGCCTTAGCTTTTCTCAATTCTCTAGTCACTGTGTTTCTTAGCCTAACGAAGTTATACCTATCAAGGGACATCTTTGATTTTGTGGCTATTTTTAAAGCGTTGTCCCGCTCCTTCATTAATTTTAGAACTTTCTCGGTCATCCAAGGAAGACTCTGTTTCTTGTTTTTACATTTAATTCTAATTGAAAAATCATGAATTGTAGATTGCAATTTTTCTGTAAAGATTTGACTGGTCATTTCTAAATCATTTACAGGAAGTAGCTCATCCCATTTTATATTTTTTATGGCTGCCTTAAAGTCATCTTGTTTATTTTTCGGGATGCCCAAAAATTCCTTATTGCCAGCGTTCATAACCCGCCTGCAAGTGAGTTTTCTTGATATAAGCACCATATGATGATCTGATAGCCCAGTTATCAAATTAAATGATTTTATGATTCTTTCCGGTCTATTACTAAATATAAGGTCAATTTGGGTACTGGTACTGTTTGTTATTCTTGTTGGACCTTTAACCAATTGAACCAAATTAAAACCATCAAAAATTTGCTTTAGCTTCATTCTTGAGGACTTATCTTCCCAGTTTAAATTGAAGTCACCCATTATGATTATTTCTTTCTTAAAATCAAGTTGACATAATACTGTCTTAAGTTTTTTATAGAAACTAATGTTTGAGGAAGGTGGTCGATAAATGACTACAATGGTGTAGGACATCTGAGGCGAAATAATCATATTCAAGGCAACACATTCTAGATCACTTGGATTTTGCAATTGAATCTCATTGCAATGGATGGTGTTTTTTACATATATCATAACTCCACCCCCTTTAGCATCAGTTCGGTCCCTCCGGTAAATATCATAACCCGGAACTATTAGAGCAGCGGATGGAGAGTTCTTATGAAGCCAAGTTTCCGTTAAACAGAGGAAGTCTAAATTAGACTCTAGTAATATATGATTTATTTGATCACTTTTAGACTTTAAGCTCCGTATGTTTTGGTGGCCGCCTAACATGCCCTTTGGCTTAGCTTTCGGATCCCAAATTATCCTCGAATTGTTCACAGTTGGAAAGACTTTCCACTTCCGGTTCTTACGGATGGCTCTGTTAACTTCCCCACACCTGTTCCTCTTGTACACATGATTGTCCGATGAATCCCCGCGGTGCCCGTCACTCGACTGGACATCAAATGTACTCACGAACGTATAGTCACCGCCGGTTTTGCTCCTGGGAAGGGCTGTAGATGCACTCATCACTGCAAGTCTCCCCGGTGGTGATGGCTTTACCGCCGGTGAGTTAAACGGTGGACAAACCTCCTTCGGAAACCGGACGGCAGCCACGTCATCCGGCGTGCTCAGACGGCCAGAGTTGAAATGCTGGAAGAGAGTAGCGCTGCGTTCAATGTCAACCACGACAGAAGAGGCCTCCTGTGGTGAGGGTGGCTCTCCCCGGGCTTTCCCCGCGGTCAACCGCAGACGCCCGCCAGAACCGCTCTCCCCAGGGTCAATTTCGATACAGCGCCACCTTTTGGTCAAAAGTGACAATCCATTAAATCATATTTTGAATCACTTTTTACATGATTTTTCAGCCATTTCGCCTAAAATCCTCTTTAAATGTCTTTAATTGCTCATTGTTGCAGTTGGTCTGACACTTTCAGACATGTTGGCATGTCTTGTCGTCTTATTCTGCTTGGCCCCGGTAATTGCTGCTTGCAGCTATATTTATTATTCTTCTTCTTCCGCCATGGGAGTCTATGGCAGCCCATAGAACCGATTGCGGGAAAGTTGTTTTGGTTTGACATTCTGATAGAGGACAGTCCCAACATTAAGTACACCAATTTTGGTGTGTCTAAGTCATTCCCTCTAGCGCCACCACCTGTCCAAAGTTTCACTTTTACTTTGCTAATAACTTTTGAACCGTAAGGCCAATCAGCGAAATCCTTTTTTCCTCTGATTCCTGAGCTCATGACGATTCGATTGCACCCTATATCGTCATTTTCCGTCATAAAAACATGGCCGCCATTTTGATTTTTCCTAAAAAGGTACTTTTTCGAACTCGTCCTAGACGGTTAGTCCGATTTGCACGAAAATTGAATCGGATCATCTTCAGGCAGGGTTGACAAAAAGTTATTAAAATCTTGTTGATTCGTCAAACCGTTTTCGATAAACGCTCGAACAAATTTTACGTAGCGCTTGCAAAAACAGTCGTAAGGCTGTATCTCCGCAACGGTTTATCGTATTCAGACCAAACTTGGTACATGTACTCACAAGCATGACCTGAGGCTACATGCTGCGTTTCGGCACAGCGCCACCTACAGGTCCGGAGATATGAAAAATGGCTATTTTTGCTTATAACTTCTGAACAGTTTGTCCAAAAATCATAAAATTGGTCTTGATAGATTCAGGGCGTCATGCCGAGTCGACTGATATCCAATTTTACCATATCGGCCAATTTGACTGTCGGCCATTTTGAATTTTGTGCTAAAATGCTGTATTTTAACAACGCATGAACGGATTGTTACGAAACTTGGTATGGGTCATCAGCACGATGTCCTGAAGGAGTGTGAGAAGTTTCGAAACAGCGCCACCTAGTGGTGAATTTTTTTTTTCAAATGCTTATAACTTTGGGTGTGATCGACTTATTTTCACGAAACTCATCTAAGTAGACTCCTGAAACGTTGCCGATTCCTACGATACCAAACATGCTAGGTTTTGCCTTACGGTTTGTGTAGCGTTGTAATTTAGCGCTTAAAAAACATTAGGCTATATCTTCGAAACCGCTAGTCCGATCGAGACGAAACCACCGTCAGAAGTTTGGAAACATAGGTCGATAGCTATACACCAATGCCCAAATGCGAAAATATTGATAGTAAGGGGTAGTAAAATTCAATCAAAGTCATGTGTCAGTCATTTTTTACGTGTTTTTTCATATAAATGTCTATAACTCCGAAGCAAATTGAGATTTTTGCACCAAAATCGACACATATATGTATGGGCTCACTCTGATGACACATAAAAAAAATGGTGGGACTGAGCGTCTTGGTGGCGCTATAATAGAACAAAACATGAAATTCCCATTGATTTCAATACAGTTTTGTGAAATAAAATGCTATACTAAACAAATGCATTGGTGTAATATTACGAAACTCAGAATGTTCCTTCAGCACCATCCCCTGAAGGTATTCAAAATATTTCGAAACAGCGCCACCTAGTGGTCAAAAGTTATAACAAATTTTCCAAAAAGGCTAATAACTTTTGAATAAATCTGGCTATTGAAATGCCACTGGTCTTAATAGAGTCCTTGGGTCAAGCCGAGAACATAGATACCAAGTTTTCCTTATTTGGCCGAACTTCCTGTCCGCCATCTTGATTTTCAGTCAAAACCTACTTTTTCGAACTCCTCCTAGACCGTTTGTCCGATTTTCACCAAAATCGAATCGTATCATCTCCAGAACGTGCCGACTAAAAGTTATGGATTTCGTGTCGATAGACGAAACCGTTTTCGTATAGCGCAGCAGCAAAGTTGAGGCATGATGCTAATAGCACTATTCAGGCTTTATCTCTGCAATGCCTTGACATATTAACACCAAACTTTGTATGTGTCATTGTCACTTCACTCTGACCACATCACATCAGTTTTGTAACTGCGCCACCTATTGGTCGAAAGTGATAGTCCATTAAATCATATTTTTCTTCACTGTTTCTATGATTTTTCAGGCATTTTGCCTAAAATCCTCTTTAATGTCTTTAATTGCTCATTGGTCTGACACTTTCAGCAATGTTGGCATGTCTTGTCATCTGATTGTGCTTGGCCCCGGTAATTGCTGCTTGCAGCTATATTTAGGGGCCAAGCACCGAAGGTGCGGAGGCACCTATTGTATCTGTTCCCGTTCTTATTATTATTATTAGGGGCCAAGCACCGAAGGTGCGTAGGCACCTATTGTATCTGTTCCCGTTCCTATTATTATTATTATTCTTCATTTTTCCGACTGGGAGTCTATGGTAGCCCTTAGAACTGCTTGCGGGAAAGTTATAAAATTTGGCACACTGATAGAGGAGAGTCTGAACTATCAGCATAGCAAATTTGGAGTCTCCAATTCATTCCCTCTAGCGCCACCAGCTGTCCAAAGTTGCACTCATGTTTATGCTAATAACTTTTGAACCACAAGGGCTAGAAACAAAATTCTTTTTTCCTCTTATTCCTTGGCTCAGTACGATTCGATTGCACACTATGACGTCATTTTCCGTCATGGAAATTTTTCCGCCATTTTGAATTTTCCGAAAAAACTACTTTTTCAAACTCCTCCTAGGCCGTTACTCCGATTTTCACGAAAATTGAACCAGATCATCTCCATACCATGGCGACAAAAAGTTATGGAATTCAAGTTGATACTCCAAACTGTTTTCGATAAACCCTCGAACAAATTTTACGTAGCACTTGCAAAAACAGACATAAGGCTGTATCTCTGCAACGCTTTATTGGATTCAGACCAAACTTGGTACATGTCATCACAAGCATGACCTGAGACAACATGCTGCGTTTCGGCACAGCACCACCTACTGGTCCGGAGATATGAAAAATAGATTTTTTTTCTTATAACTTCTGAACAGTTTGTCCAAAAATCATAAATTTGGTCTTGTTAGATTCAGGGCGTCATGCTGAGTCGATTTATATCCAATTTTCCCAGATCAGCCATTTTGGCTGTCGGCCATTTTGAATTTTGTGCTAAAATGCTGTATTTTAAGAACCCATTAACAGATTGTTACGAAACTTGGTATGGGTCATCAGCACAATGCCTTGAAGTAGCGTGAAAAGTTTCGAGACAGCGCCTCCTAGTGGTCAAAAGTTATAACAAAATTTACAAAAAGGCTAATAACTTTTGAATAAATCTGGCTATTGAAATGGCACTGGTCTTAATAGATTCGTTGGGTCAAGCCGAGAACATAGATACCAAGTTTACCTTATTTGGCCGAACTTCCTGTCCGCCATCTTGATTTTAATTCAAAATCTACTTTTTCGAACTCCTCCTAGACCGTTTGTCCGATTTTCACCAAAATCGAATCGTATCATCTCCAGACCGTGCTGACTAAAAGTTATGGATTTCGTGTCGATAGACGAAACCGTTTTCGTATAGCGCAGCAGCAAAGTTGAGGCATGATGCTAAAAGGACTATTCAGGCTTTATCTCTGCAATGCCTTGACATATTGACACCAAACTTTGTATGTGTCATTGTCACTTCTCTCTGACCACATCACATCAGTTTCGTAACTGTGCCACCTATTGGTCGAAAGTGATAATCAATTAAATCATATTTTGTATTACTGTTTATGTGATTTTACAGCCATTTCGCCTAAAATCCTCTTTAAATGTCTTTAATTGCTCATTGTTGCAGTTGGTCTGACACCTTCAGCCATGTTGGCATATCCTGTCATCTGCTTGCGCTTGGCCCCGATAATTGCTGCTTGCAGCTATATTTATTATTATTATTATTAGGGGCCAAGCACCGAAGGTGCGGAGGCACCTATTGTATCTGTTCCCGTTCTTATTATTAGGGGCCAAGCACCGAAGGTGCGGAGGCACCTATTGTATCTGTTCCGTTTCTTATTAGGGGCCAAGCACCGAAGGTGCGGAGGCACCTATTGTATCTGTTCCGTTTCTTATTATTAGGGGCCAAGCACCGAAGGTGCGGAGGCACCTATTGTATCTGTTCCGTTTCTTATTATTATTATTAGGGGCCAAGCACCGAAGGTGCGGAGGCACCTATTGTATCTGTTCCGTTTCTTATTATTATTATTATTATTATTATTATTATTATTCTTCCGCCATGGGAGTCTATGGCAGCCCATAGAACCGATTGCGGGAAAGTTGTTTTGGTTTGACATTCTGATAGAGGACCGTCTCAACATTAAATACACCAATTTTGGTGTTTCTAAGTCATTCCCTCTAGCGCCACCACCTGTCCAAAGTTTCACTTTTATTTTGCTAATAACTTTTGAACCGTAAGGCCAATCAGCGAAATTCTTTTTTCCTCTGATTCCTGAGCTCATGGCGATTCGATTTCACCCTATGACGTCATTTGCCGTCATAAAAATATGGCCGCCATCTTGAATTTTCAAAAAAAGCTACTTTTTCGAACTCGTCCTAGACGGTTTGTCCGATTTGCACGAAAATTGAACCAGATCATCTTCAGGTAGTGCTGACAAAAAGTTATGGAATTCAAATGGATTCGTCAAACCGTTTTCAATAAACGCACAAATACATTTTACGTAGCGCTAGCAAAAACAGTCGTAAGGCTGTATCTCCGCAACGGTTTATCGTATTCAGACCAAACTTGGTACTTGTACTCACAAGCATGACCTGAGGCTACATGCTGTGTTTCGGCGCAGCGCCACCTACTGGTCCGGAGATATGAAAAATGGCTATTTTTGCTTATAACTTCTGAACAGTTTTTCCAAAAATCATACAATTGGTCTCGTTAGATTCAGGGCAACATGCCGAGTCGACTGATATCCAATTTGACCATATCGGTCATTTTGGCTGTCGGCCATTTTGAATTTTGTGCTAAAATTCTGTATTTTATGAACGCATGAACGGATTGTTACGAAACGTGGTATGGGTCATCAGCACAATGCCCTGAATGAGCCTGAGAAGTTTCGAAACAGCGCCACCTAGTGGTGAATTTTTTTTTTCAAATGCTTATAACTTTGGGTGTGGTCAACTTATTTTCACGAAACTCATCCTTTTAGACTCCTGAATCGTTGCCGAGTCCTACGATACCAAACATGCTAGGTTTTGCCTTACGGTTTGTGTAGCGTTGTGATTTAGCGCTTAAAAAACATTTGGCTATATCTTTGAAACCGCTAGTCCGATCGAGACGAAACCACCGTCAGAAGTTTGGAAACATAGGTCGATAGCTATACACCAATGCCCAAATGCGAAAATATTGATGTTTAGGGGTACTAATTTCCAATCAAAGTCATGTGTCAGTCATTTTTTTCGTGTTTTTTCATATAAATGTCTATAACTCCGAAGCGAATTGAGATATTTTCACCAAAATTGACACACATATGTATGGGCTCACTCTGAGGACACGTAAAAAAAATTGTGGGACTGAGCCTCTTGGTGGCGCTATAATTGAACAAAATATGAAATTCCCATTGACTTCAATACAGTTTTGTGAAATAAAATGCTATACTAAACAAATGCATTGGTGTAATATTACGAAACTCAGATTGTGTCATCAGCACCATCCCCTGAAGGCAACCAAAATATTTCAAGACAGCGCCACCTAGTGGTCAAAAGTTATAACAAAATTTCCAAAAAGGCTAATAACTTTTGAATAAATCTGGCTATTGAAATGCCACGGGTCTTAATAGATTCCTTGGGTCAAGCCGAGAACATAGATACCAAGTTTTCCTTATTTGGCCAAACTTCCTGTCCGCCATCTTGATTTTCATTCAAAACCTACTTTTTCGAACTCCTCCTAGACCGTTTGTCCGATTTTCACCAAAATCGAATCGTATCATCTCCAGACTGTGCCGACAAAAAGTTATGGATTTCGTGTCGATTGATGAAACCGTTTTCGTATAGCACAGCAGCAAAGTTGAGGCATGATGCCAAAATGACTATTCAGGCTTTATATCTGCAATGCCTCGACATATTGACACAAAACTTTGTATGTGTCACTGTCTCCTTACTCTGACCACACCACATCAATTTCGTAACAGCGCCACCTTTTGGTCAAAAGTGACAATCCATTAAATCATATTTTGAATCACTTTTTACATGATTTTTCAGCCATTTCGCCTAAAATCCTCTTTAAATGTCTTTAATTGCTCATTGTTGCAGTTGGTCTGACACTTTCAGACATTTTCGCATGTCTTGTCGTCTTATTCTGCTTGGCCCCGGTAATTGCTGCTTGCAGCTATATTTATTATTATTAGGGGCCAAGCACCGAAGGTGCGGAGGCACCTATTGTATCTGTTCCGTTTCTTATTATTATTATTATTATTATTATTATTATTATTATTATTATTCTTCCGCCATGGGAGTCTATGGCAGCCCATAGAACCGATTGCGGGAAAGTTGTTTTGGTTTGACATTCTGATAGAGGACCGTCTCAACATTAAATACACCAATTTTGGTGTTTCTAAGTCATTCCCTCTAGCGCCACCACCTGTCCAAAGTTTCACTTTTATTTTGCTAATAACTTTTGAACCGTAAGGCCAATCAGCGAAATTCTTTTTTCCTCTGATTCCTGAGCTCATGGCGATTCGATTGCACCCTATGACGTCATTTGCCGTCATAAAAATATGGCCGCCATCTTGAATTTTCAAAAAAAGCTACTTTTTCGAACTCGTCCTAGACGGTTTGTCCGATTTGCACGAAAATTGAACCAGATCATCTTCAGGTAGTGCTGACAAAAAGTTATGGAATTCAAATGGATTCGTCAAACCGTTTTCAATAAACGCACAAATACATTTTACGTAGCGCTAGCAAAAACAGTCGTAAGGCCGTATCTCCGCAACGGTTTATCGTATTCAGACCAAACTTGGTACTTGTACTCACAAGCATGACCTGAGGCTACATGCTGTGTTTCGGCGCAGCGCCACCTACTGGTCCGGAGATATGAAAAATGGCTATTTTTGCTTATAACTTCTGAACAGTTTGTCCAAAAATCATACAATTGGTCTCGTTAGATTCAGGGCAACATGCCGAGTCGACTGATATCCAATTTGACCATATCGGTCATTTTGGCTGTCGGCCATTTTGAATTTTGTGCTAAAATGCTGTATTTTATGAACGCATGAACGGATTGTTACGAAATGTGGTATGGGTCATCAGCACAATGCCCTGAATGAGCCTGAGAAGTTTCGAAACAGCGCCACCTAGTGGTGAATTTTTTTTTTCAAATGCTTATAACTTTGGGTGTGGTCGACTTATTTTCACGAAACTCATCTTTTTAGACTCCTGAATCGTTGCCGAGTCCTACGATACCAAACATGCTAGGTTTCGCCTTACGGTTTGTGTAGCGTTGTGATTTAGCGCTTAAAAAACATTTGGCTATATCTTTGAAACCGCTAGTCCGATCGAGACGAAACCACCGTCAGAAGTTTGGAAACATAGGTCGATAGCTATACGCCAATGCCCAAATGCGAAAATATTGATGTTTAGGGGTACTAATTTCCAATCAAAGTCATGTGTCAGTCATTTTTTTCGTGTTTTTTCATATAAATGTCTATAACTCCGAAGCGAATTGAGATATTTTCACCAAAATTGACACACATATGTATGGGCTCACTCTGAGGACACGTAAAAAAAATTGTGGGACTGAGCCTCTTGGTGGCGCTATAAATGAACAAAATATGAAATTCCCATTGACTTCAATACAGTTTTGTGAAATAAAATGCTATACTAAACAAATGCATTGGTGTAATATTACGAAACTCAGATTGTGTCATCAGCACCATCCCCTGAAGGCAACCAAAATATTTCAAGACAGCGCCACCTAGTGGTCAAAAGTTATAACAAAATTTCCAAAAAGGCTAATAACTTTTGAATAAATCTGGCTATTGAAATGCCACGGGTCTTAATAGATTCCTTGGGTCAAGCCGAGAACATAGATACCAAGTTTTCCTTATTTGGCCAAACTTCCTGTCCGCCATCTTGATTTTCATTCAAAACCTACTTTTTCGAACTCCTCCTAGACCGTTTGTCCGATTTTCACCAAAATCGAATCGTATCATCTCCAGACTGTGCCGACAAAAAGTTATGGATTTCGTGTTGATTGATGAAACCGTTTTTGTATAGCACAGCAGCAAAGTTGAGGCATGATGCCAAAATGACTATTCAGGCTTTATATCTGCAATGCCTCGACATATTGACACAAAACTTTGTATGTGTCACTGTCTCCTTACTCTGACCA
Source organism: Abramis brama (assembly GCF_963993115.1). Taxonomy (NCBI): domain Eukaryota; kingdom Metazoa; phylum Chordata; class Actinopteri; order Cypriniformes; family Leuciscidae; genus Abramis; species Abramis brama. The sequence goes on from NC_139974.1 coordinate 20,978,033, forward strand.
CACCACATCAATTTCGTAACAGCGCCACCTTTTGGTCAAAAGTGACAATCCATTAAATCATATTTTGAATCACTTTTTACATGATTTTTCAGCCATTTCGCCTAAAATCCTCTTTAAATGTCTTTAATTGCTCATTGTTGCAGTTGGTCTGACACTTTCAGACATGTTGGCATGTCTTGTCGTCTTATTCTGCTTGGCCCCGGTAATTGCTGCTTGCAGCTATATTTATTATTATTATTCTTCCGCTCTGGGAGTCTATGGCAGCCCATAGAACCGATTGCGGGAAAGTTGTTTTGGTTTGACATTCTGATAGAGGACAGTCCCAACATTAAATACACCAATTTTGGTGTTTCTAAGTCATTCCCTCTAGCGCCACCACCTGTCCAAAGTTTCACTTTTACTTTGCTAATAACTTTTGAACCGTAAGGCCAATCAACAAAATTATTTTTTCCTCTGATTCCTGAGCTCATGGCGATTCGATTGCACCCTATGACGTCATTTTCCGTCATAAAAATATGGCCGCCATCTTGAATTTTCAAAAAAAGCTACTTTTTCGAACTCGTCCTAGACGGTTTGTCCGATTTGCACGAAAATTGAACCAGATCATCTTCAGGTAGTGCTGACAAAAAGTTATGGAATTCAAATGGATTCGTCAAACCGTTTTCGATAAACGCACAAATACATTTTACGTAGCGCTAGCAAAAACAGTCGTAAGGCCGTATCTCCGCAACGGTTTATCGTATTCAGACCAAACTTGGTACTTGTACTCACAAGCATGACCTGAGGCTACATGCTGTGTTTCGGCGCAGCGCCACCTACTGGTCCGGAGATATGAAAAATGGCTATTTTTGCTTATAACTTCTGAACAGTTTGTCCAAAAATCATAAAATTGGTCTCGTTAGATTCAGGGCAACATGCCGAGTCGACTGATATCCAATTTGACCATATCGGTCATTTTGGCTGTCGGCCATTTTGAATTTTGTGCTAAAATTCTGTATTTTATGAACGCATGAACGGATTGTTACGAAACGTGGTATGGGTCATCAGCACAATGCCCTGAATGAGCCTGAGAAGTTTCGAAACAGCGCCACCTAGTGGTGATTTTTTTTTTTCAAATGCTTATAACTTTGGGTGTGGTCGACTTATTTTCACGAAACTCATCTTTTTAGACTTCTGAATCGTTGCCGAGTCCTACGATACCAAACATGCTAGGTTTCGCCTTACGGTTTGTGTAGCGTTGTGATTTAGCGCTTAAAAAACATTTGGCTATATCTTTGAAACCGCTAGTCCGATCGAGACGAAACCACCGTCAGAAGTTTGGAAACATAGGTCGATAGCTATATGCTAATGCCCAAATGCGAAAATATTGATGTTTAGGGGTACTAATTTCCAATCAAAGTCATGTGTCAGTCATTTTTTTCGTGTTTTTTCATATAAATGTCTATAACTCCGAAGCGAATTGAGATATTTTCACCAAAATTGACACACATATGTATGGGCTCACTCTGAGGACACGTAAAAAAAATTGTGGGACTGAGCCTCTTGGTGGCGCTATAATTGAACAAAATATGAAATTCCCATTGACTTCAATACAGTTTTGTGAAATAAAATGCTATACTAAACAAATGCATTGGTGTAATATTACGAAACTCAGATTGTGTCATCAGCACCATCCCCTGAAGGCAACCAAAATATTTCAAGACAGCGCCACCTAGTGGTCAAAAGTTATAACAAAATTTCCAAAAAGGCTAATAACTTTTGAATAAATCTGGCTATTGAAATGGCACGGGTCTTAATAGATTCCTTGGGTCAAGCCGAGAACATAGATACCAAGTTTTCCTTATTTGGCCAAACTTCCTGTCCGCCATCTTGATTTTCATTCAAAACCTACTTTTTCGAACTCCTCCTAGACCGTTTGTCCGATTTTCACCAAAATCGAATCGTATCATCTCCAGACTGTGCCGACAAAAAGTTATGGATTTCGTGTCGATTGATGAAACCGTTTTCGTATAGCACAGCAGCAAAGTTGAGGCATGATGCCAAAATGACTATTCAGGCTTTATATCTGCAATGCCTCGACATATTGACACAAAACTTTGTATGTGTCACTGTCTCCTTACTCTGACCACACCACATCAATTTCGTAACAGCGCCACCTTTTGGTCAAAAGTGACAATCCATTAAATCATATTTTGAATCACTTTTTACATGATTTTTCAGCCATTTCGCCTAAAATCCTCTTTAAATGTCTTTAATTGCTCATTGTTGCAGTTGGTCTGACACTTTCAGACATGTTGGCATGTCTTGTCGTCTTATTCTGCTTGGCCCCGGTAATTGCTGCTTGCAGCTATATTTATTCTTCTTCTTCTTCTTCCGCTCTTGGAGTCTATGGCAGCCCATAGAACCGATTGCGGGAAAGTTGTTTTGGTTTGACATTCTGATAGAGGACAGTCCCAACATTAAATACACCAATTTTGGTGTTTCTAAGTCATTCCCTCTAGCGCCACCACCTGTCCAAAGTTTCACTTTTACTTTGCTAATAACTTTTGAACCGTAAGGCCAATCAACAAAATTATTCTTTCCTCTGATTCCTGAGCTCATGGCGATTCGATTGCACCCTATGACGTCATTTTCCGTCATAAAAATATGGCCGCCATCTTGAATTTTCAAAAAAAGCTACTTTTTCGAACTCGTCCTAGACGGTTTGTCCGATTTGCACGAAAATTGAACCAGATCATCTTCAGGTAGTGCTGACAAAAAGTTATGGAATTCAAATGGATTCGTCAAACCGTTTTCGATAAACGCACAAATACATTTTACGTAGCGCTAGCAAAAACAGTCGTAAGGCCGTATCTCCGCAACGGTTTATCGTATTCAGACCAAACTTGGTACTTGTACTCACAAGCATGACCTGAGGCTACATGCTGTGTTTCGGCGCAGCGCCACCTACTGGTCCGGAGATATGAAAAATGGCTATTTTTGCTTATAACTTCTGAACAGTTTGTCCAAAAATCATAAAATTGGTCTCGTTAGATTCAGGGCAACATGCCGAGTCGACTGATATCCAATTTGACCATATCGGTCATTTTGGCTGTCGGCCATTTTGAATTTTGTGCTAAAATTCTGTATTTTATGAACGCATGAACGGATTGTTACGAAACGTGGTATGGGTCATCAGCACAATGCCCTGAATGAGCCTGAGAAGTTTCGAAACAGCGCCACCTAGTGGTGAATTTTTTTTTTCAAATGCTTATAACTTTGGGTGTGGTCGACTTATTTTCACGAAACTCATCTTTTTAGACTCCTGAATCGTTGCCGAGTCCTACGATACCAAACATGCTAGGTTTCGCCTTACGGTTTGTGTAGCGTTGTGATTTAGCGCTTAAAAAACATTTGGCTATATCTTTGAAACCGCTAGTCCGATCGAGACGAAACCACCGTCAGAAGTTTGGAAACATAGGTCGATAGCTACATGCCAATGCCCAAATGCGAAAATATTGATGTTTAGGGGTACTAATTTCCAATCAAAGTCATGTGTCAGTCATTTTTTTCGTGTTTTTTCATATAAATGTCTATAACTCCGAAGCGAATTGAGATATTTTCACCAAAATTGACACACATATGTATGGGCTCACTCTGAGGACACGTAAAAAAAATTGTGGGACTGAGCCTCTTGGTGGCGCTATAATTGAACAAAATATGAAATTCCCATTGACTTCAATACAGTTTTGTGAAATAAAATGCTATACTAAACAAATGCATTGGTGTAATATTACGAAACTCAGATTGTGTCATCAGCACCATCCCCTGAAGGCAACCAAAATATTTCAAGACAGCGCCACCTAGTGGTCAAAAGTTATAACAAAATTTCCAAAAAGGCTAATAACTTTTGAATAAATCTGGCTATTGAAATGCCACGGTTCTTAATAGATTCCTTGGGTCAAGCCGAGAACATAGATACCAAGTTTTCCTTATTTGGCCAAACTTCCTGTCCGCCATCTTGATTTTCATTCAAAACCTACTTTTTCGAACTCCTCCTAGACCGTTTGTCCGATTTTCACCAAAATCGAATCGTATCATCTCCAGACTGTGCCGACAAAAAGTTATGGATTTCGTGTCGATTGATGAAACCGTTTTCGTATAGCACAGCAGCAAAGTTGAGGCATGATGCCAAAATGACTATTCAGGCTTTATATCTGCAATGCCTCGACATATTGACACAAAACTTTGTATGTGTCACTGTCTCCTTACTCTGACCACACCACATCAATTTCGTAACAGCGCCACCTTTTGGTCAAAAGTGACAATCCATTAAATCATATTTTGAATCACTTTTTACATGATTTTTCAGCCATTTCGCCTAAAATCCTCTTTAAATGTCTTTAATTGCTCATTGTTGCAGTTGGTCTGACACTTTCAGACATGTTGGCATGTCTTGTCGTCTTATTCTGCTTGGCCCCGGTAATGGCTGCTTGCAGCTATATTTAGGGGCCAAGCACCGAAGGTGCGGAGGCACCTATTGTATCTGTTCCGTTTCTTATTATTATTATTATTATTAGGGGCCAAGCACCGAAGGTGCGGAGGCACCTATTGTATCTGTTCCGTTTCTTATTATTATTAGGGGCCAAGCACCGAAGGTGCGGAGGCACCTATTGTATCTGTTCCGTTTCTTATTATTATTATTATTATTATTATTATTATTATTATTATTATTCTTCCGCTCTGGGAGTCTATGGCAGCCCATAGAACCGATTGCGGGAAAGTTGTTTTGGTTTGACATTCTGATAGAGGACAGTCCCAACATTAAATACACCAATTTTGGTGTTTCTAAGTCATTCCCTCTAGCGCCACCAACTGTCCAAAGTTTCACTTTTACTTTGCTAATAACTTTTGAACCGTAAGGCCAATCAACAAAATTATTTTTTCCTCTGATTCCTGAGCTCATGGCGATTCGATTGCATCCTATGACGTCATTTTCCGTCATAAAAATATGGCCGCCATCTTGAATTTTCAAAAAAAGCTACTTTTTCGAACTCGTCCTAGACGGTTTGTCCGATTTGCCCGAAAATTGAACCAGATCATCTTCAGGTAGTGCTGACAAAAAGTTATGGAATTCAAATGGATTCGTCAAACCGTTTTCGATAAACGCACAAATACATTTTACGTAGCGCTAGCAAAAACAGTCGTAAGGCCGTATCTCCGCAACGGTTTATCGTATTCAGACCAAACTTGGTACTTGTACTCACAAGCATGACCTGAGGCTACATGCTGTGTTTCGGCGCAGCGCCACCTACTGGTCCGGAGATATGAAAAATGGCTATTTTTGCTTATAACTTCTGAACAGTTTGTCCAAAAATCATAAAATTGGTCTCGTTAGATTCAGGGCAACATGCCGAGTCGACTGATATCCAATTTGACCATATCGGTCATTTTGGCTGTCGGCCATTTTGAATTTTGTGCTAAAATTCTGTATTTTATGAACGCATGAACGGATTGTTACGAAACGTGGTATGGGTCATCAGCACAATGCCCTGAATGAGCCTGAGAAGTTTCGAAACAGCGCCACCTAGTGGTGAATTTTTTTTTCCAAATGCTTATAACTTTGGGTGTGGTCGACTTATTTTCACGAAACTCATCTTTTTAGCCTCCTGAATCGTTGCCGAGTCCTACGATACCAAACATGCTAGGTTTCGCCTTACGGTTTGTGTAGCGTTGTGATTTAGCGCTTAAAAAACATTTGGCTATATCTTTGAAACCGCTAGTCCGATCGAGACGAAACCACCGTCAGAAGTTTGGAAACATAGGTCGATAGCTATACGCCAATGCCCAAATGCGAAAATATTGATGTTTAGGGGTACTAATTTCCAATCAAAGTCATGTGTCAGTCATTTTTTTCGTGTTTTTTCATATAAATGTCTATAACTCCGAAGCGAATTGAGATATTTTCACCAAAATTGACACACATATGTATGGGCTCACTCTGAGGACACGTAAAAAAAATTGTGGGACTGAGCCTCTTGGTGGCGCTATAATTGAACAAAATATGAAATTCCCATTGACTTCAATACAGTTTTGTGAAATAAAATGCTATACTAAACAAATGCATTGGTGTAATATTACGAAACTCAGATTGTGTCATCAGCACCATCCCCTGAAGGCAACCAAAATATTTCAAGACAGCGCCACCTAGTGGTCAAAAGTTATAACAAAATTTCCAAAAAGGCTAATAACTTTTGAATAAATCTGGCTATTGAAATTCCACGGTTCTTAATAGATTCCTTGGGTCAAGCCGAGAACATAGATACCAAGTTTTCCTTATTTGGCCAAACTTCCTGTCCGCCATCTTGATTTTCATTCAAAACCTACTTTTTCGAACTCCTCCTAGACCGTTTGTCCGATTTTCACCAAAATCGAATCGTATCATCTCCAGACTGTGCCGACAAAAAGTTATGGATTTCGTGTCGATTGATGAAACCGTTTTCGTATAGCACAGCAGCAAAGTTGAGGCATGATGCCAAAATGACTATTCAGGCTTTATATCTGCAATGCCTCGACATATTGACACAAAACTTTGTATGTGTCACTGTCTACTTACTCTGACCACACCACATCAATTTCATAACAGCGCCACCTTTTGGTCAAAAGTGACAATCCATTAAATCATATTTTGAATCACTTTTTACATGATTTTTCAGCCATTTCGCCTAAAATCCTCTTTAAATGTCTTTAATTGCTCATTGTTGCAGTTGGTCTGACACTTTCAGACATTTTGGCATGTCTTGTCGTCTTATTCTGCTTGGCCCCGGTAATTGCTGCTTGCAGCTATATTTATTATTATTATTATTATTATTATTATTCTTCCGCCATGGGAGTCTATGGCAGCCCATAGAACCGATTGCGGGAAAGTTGTTTTGGTTTGACATTCTGATAGAGGACCGTCTCAACATTAAATACACCAATTTTGGTGTTTCTAAGTCATTCCCTCTAGCGCCACCACCTGTCCAAAGTTTCACTTTTATTTTGCTAATAACTTTTGAACCGTAAGGCCAATCAGCGAAATTCTTTTTTCCTCTGATTCCTGAGCTCATGGCGATTCGATTGCACCCTATGACGTCATTTGCCGTCATAAAAATATGGCCGCCATCTTGAATTTTCAAAAAAAGCTACTTTTTCGAACTCGTCCTAGACGGTTTGTCCGATTTGCACGAAAATTGAACCAGATCATCTTCAGGTAGTGCTGACAAAAAGTTATGGAATTCAAATGGATTCGTCAAACGGTTTTCAATAAACGCACAAATACATTTTACGTAGCGCTAGCAAAAACAGTCGTAAGGCCGTATCTCCGCAACGGTTTATCGTATTCAGACCAAACTTGGTACTTGTACTCACAAGCATGACCTGAGGCTACATGCTGTGTTTCGGCGCAGCGCCACCTACTGGTCCGGAGATATGAAAAATGGCTATTTTTGCTTATAACTTCTGAATAGTTTGTCCAAAAATCATACAATTGGTCTCGTTAGATTCAGGGCAACATGCCGAGTCGACTGATATCCAATTTGACCATATCGGTCATTTTGGCTGTCGGCCATTTTGAATTTTGTGCTAAAATTCTGTATTTTATGAACGCATGAACGGATTGTTACGAAATGTGGTATGGGTCATCAGCACAATGCCCTGAATGAGCCTGAGAAGTTTCGAAACAGCGCCACCTAGTGGTGAATTTTTTTTTTCAAATGCTTATAACTTTGGGTGTGGTCGACTTATTTTCACGAAACTCATCTTTTTAGACTCCTGAATCGTTGCCGAGTCCTACGATACCAAACATGCTAGGTTTCGCCTTACGGTTTGTGTAGCGTTGTGATTTAGCGCTTAAAAAACATTTGGCTATATCTTTGAAACCGCTAGTCCGATCGAGACGAAACCACCGTCAGAAGTTTGGAAACATAGGTCGATAGCTATACACCAATGCCCAAATGCGAAAATATTGATGTTTAGGGGTACTAATTTCCAATCAAAGTCATGTGTCAGTCATTTTTTTCGTGTTTTTTCATATAAATGTCTATAACTCCGAAGCGAATTGAGATATTTTCACCAAAATTGACACACATATGTATGGGCTCACTCTGAGGACACGTAAAAAAAATTGTGGGACTGAGCCTCTTGGTGGCGCTATAATTGAACAAAATATGAAATTCCCATTGACTTCAATACAGTTTTGTGAAATAAAATGCTATACTAAACAAATGCATTGGTGTAATATTACGAAACTCAGATTGTGTCATCAGCACCATCCCCTGAAGGCAACCAAAATATTTCAAGACAGCGCCACCTAGTGGTCAAAAGTTATAACAACATTTCCAAAAAGGCTAATAACTTTTGAATAAATCTGGCTATTGAAATGGCACGGGTCTTAATAGATTCCTTGGGTCAAGCCGAGAACATAGATACCAAGTTTTCCTTATTTGGCCAAACTTCCTGTCCGCCATCTTGATTTTCATTCAAAACCTACTTTTTCGAACTCCTCCTAGACCGTTTGTCCGATTTTCACCAAAATCGAATCGTATCATCTCCAGACTGTGCCGACAAAAAGTTATGGATTTCGTGTCGATTGATGAAACCGTTTTCGTATAGCACAGCAGCAAAGTTGAGGCATGATGCCAAAATGACTATTCAGGCTTTATATCTGCAATGCCTCGACATATTGACACAAAACTTTGTATGTGTCACTGTCTCCTTACTCTGACCACACCACATCAATTTCGTAACAGCGCCACCTTTTGGTCAAAAGTGACAATCCATTAAATCATATTTTGAATCACTTTTTACATGATTTTTCAGCCATTTCGCCTAAAATCCTCTTTAAATGTCTTTAATTGCTCATTGTTGCAGTTGGTCTGACACTTTCAGACATGTTGGCATGTCTTGTCGTCTTATTCTGCTTGGCCCCGGTAATTGCTGCTTGCAGCTATATTTATTATTATTATTATTATTAGGGGCCAAGCACCGAAGGTGCGGAGGCACCTATTGTATCTGTTCCGTTTCTTATTATTAGGGGCCAAGCACCGAAGGTGCGGAGGCACCTATTGTATCTGTTCCGTTTCTTATTATTATTATTATTATTAGGGGCCAAGCACCGAAGGTGCGGAGGCACCTATTGTATCTGTTCCCGTTCTTATTATTATTCTTCTTCTTCTTCTTCCGCCATGGGAGTCTATGGCAGCCCATAGAACCGATTGCGGGAAAGTTGTTTTGGTTTGACATTCTGATAGAGGACCGTCTCAACATTAAATACACCAATTTTGGTGTTTCTAAGTCATTCCCTCTAGCGCCACCACCTGTCCAAAGTTTCACTTTTATTTTGCTAATAACTTTTGAACCGTAAGGCCAATCAGCGAAATTCTTTTTTCCTCTGATTCCTGAGCTCATGGCGATTCGATTGCACCCTATGACGTCATTTGCCGTCATAAAAATATGGCCAACATCTTGAATTTTCAAAAAAAGCTACTTTTTCGAACTCGTCCTAGACGGTTTGTCCGATTTGCACGAAAATTGAACCAGATCATCTTCAGGTAGTGCTGACAAAAAGTTATGGAATTCAAATGGATTCGTCAAACCGTTTTCAATAAACGCACAAATACATTTTACGTAGCGCTAGCAAAAACAGTCGTAAGGCCGTATCTCCGCAACGGTTTATCGTATTCAGACCAAACTTGGTACTTGTACTCACAAGCATGACCTGAGGCTACATGCTGTGTTTCGGCGCAGCGCCACCTACTGGTCCGGAGATATGAAAAATGGCTATTTTTGCTTATAACTTCTGAACAGTTTGTCCAAAAATCATACAATTGGTCTCGTTAGATTCAGGGCAACATGCCGAGTCGACTGATATCCAATTTGACCATATCGGTCATTTTGGCTGTCGGCCATTTTGAATTTTGTGCTAAAATTCTGTATTTTATGAACGCATGAACGGATTGTTACGAAATGTGGTATGGGTCATCAGCACAATGCCCTGAATGAGCCTGAGAAGTTTCGAAACAGCGCCACCTAGTGGTGAATTTTTTTTTTCAAATGCTTATAACTTTGGGTGTGGTCGACTTATTTTCACGAAACTCATCTTTTTAGACTCCTGAATCGTTGCCGAGTCCTACGATACCAAACATGCTAGGTTTCGCCTTACGGTTTGTGTAGCGTTGTGATTTAGCGCTTAAAAAACATTTGGCTATATCTTTGAAACCGCTAGTCCGATCGAGACGAAACCACCGTCAGAAGTTTGGAAACATAGGTCGATAGCTATACACCAATGCCCAAATGCGAAAATATTGATGTTTAGGGGTACTAATTTCCAATCAAAGTCATGTGTCAGTCATTTTTTTCGTGTTTTTTCATATAAATGTCTATAACTCCGAAGCGAATTGAGATATTTTCACCAAAATTGACACACATATGTATGGGCTCACTCTGAGGACACGTAAAAAAAATTGTGGGACTGAGCCTCTTGGTGGCGCTATAATTGAACAAAATATGAAATTCCCATTGACTTCAATACAGTTTTGTGAAATAAAATGCTATACTAAACAAATGCATTGGTGTAATATTACGAAACTCAGATTGTGTCATCAGCACCATCCCCTGAAGGCAACCAAAATATTTCAAGACAGGGCCACCTAGTGGTCAAAAGTTATAACAAAATTTCCAAAAAGGCTAATAACTTTTGAATAAATCTGGCTATTGAAATGCCACGGGTCTTAATAGATTCCTTGGGTCAAGCCGAGAACATAGATACCAAGTTTTCCTTATTTGGCCAAACTTCCTGTCCGCCATCTTGATTTTCATTCAAAACCTACTTTTTCGAACTCCTCCTAGACCGTTTGTCCGATTTTCACCAAAATCGAATCGTATCATCTCCAGACCGTGCCGACTAAAAGTTATGGATTTTGTGTCGATAGACGAAACCGTTTTCGTATAGCGCAGCAGCAAAGTTGAGGCATGATGCTAATAGCACTAATTAAGGCTTTATCTCTGCAATGCCTTGACATATTGACACCAAACTTTGTATGTGTCATTGTAACTTCACTCTGACCACATCACATCAGTTTTGTAACTGCGCCACCTATTGGTCGAAAGTGATAATCCATCAAATCATATTTTTAATTATTGTTTCTATGATTTTTCAGGCATTTTGCCTAAAATCCTCTTTAAATGTCTTTATTGCTCATTGTTGCAGTTGGTCTGACACTTTCAGACATGTTGGCATGTCTTGTCGTCTTATTCTGCTTGGCCCCGGTAATGGCTGCTTGCAGCTATATTTATTATTATTATTATTCTTCCGCCATGGGAGTCTATGGCAGCCCATAGAACCGATTGCGGGAAAGTTGTTTTGGTTTGACATTCTGATAGAGGACCGTCTCAACATTAAATACACCAATTTTGGTGTTTCTAAGTCATTCCCTCTAGCGCCACCACCTGTCCAAAGTTTCACTTTTACTTTGCTAATAACTTTTGAACCGTAAGGCCAATCAGCGAAATTCTTTTTTTCTCTGATTCCTGAGCTCATGGCGATTCGATTGCACCCTATGACGTCATTTTCCGTCATAAAAATATGGCCGCCATCTTGAATTTTCAAAAAAAGCTACTTTTTCGAACTCGTCCTAGACGGTTTGTCCGATTTGCACGAAAATTGAACCAGATCATCTTCAGGTAGTGCTGACAAAAAGTTATGGAATTCAAATGGATTCGTCAAACCGTTTTCGATAAACGCACAAATACATTTTACGTAGCGCTAGCAAAAACAGTCGTAAGGCCGTATCTCCGCAACGGTTTATCGTATTCAGACCAAACTTGGTACTTGTACTCACAAGCATGACCTGAGGCTACATGCTGTGTTTCGGCGCAGCGCCACCTACTGGTCCGGAGATATGAAAAATGGCTATTTTTGCTTATAACTTCTGAACAGTTTGTCCAAAAATCATACAATTGGTCTCGTTAGATTCAGGGCAACATGCCGAGTCGACTGATATCCAATTTGACCATATCGGTCATTTTGGCTGTCGGCCATTTTGAATTTTGTGCTAAAATTCTGTATTTTATGAACGCATGAACGGATTGTTACGAAACGTGGTATGGGTCATCAGCACAATGCCCTGAATGAGCCTGAGAAGTTTCGAAACAGCGCCACCTAGTGGTGAATTTTTTTTTCCAAATGCTTATAACTTTGGGTGTGGTCGACTTATTTTCACGAAACTCATCTTTTTAGACTCCTGAATCGTTGCCGAGTCCTACGATACCAAACATGCTAGGTTTTGCCTTACGGTTTGTGTAACGTTGTGATTTAGCGCTTAAAAAACATTTGGCTATATCTTTGAAACCGCTAGTCCGATCGAGACGAAACCACCGTCAGAAGTTTGGAAACATAGGTCGATAGCTATACGCCAATGCCCAAATGCGAAAATATTGATGTTTAGGGGTACTAATTTCCAATCAAAGTCATGTGTCAGTCATTTTTTTCGTGTTTTTTCATATAAATGTCTATAACTCCGAAGCGAATTGAGATATTTTCACCAAAATTGACACACATATGTATGGGCTCACTCTGAGGACACGTAAAAAAAATTGTGGGACTGAGCCTCTTGGTGGCGCTATAATTGAACAAAATATGAAATTCCCATTGACTTCAATACAGTTTTGTGAAATAAAATGCTATACTAAACAAATGCATTGGTGTAATATTACGAAACTCAGATTGTGTCATCAGCACCATCCCCTGAAGGCAACCAAAATATTTCAAGACAGCGCCACCTAGTGGTCAAAAGTTATAACAAAATTTCCAAAAAGGCTAATAACTTTTGAATAAATCTGGCTATTGAAATGCCACGGGTCTTAATAGATTCCTTGGGTCAAGCCGAGAACATAGATACCAAGTTTTCCTTATTTGGCCAAACTTCCTGTCCGCCATCTTGATTTTCATTCAAAACCTACTTTTTCGAACTCCTCCTAGACCGTTTGTCCGATTTTCACCAAAATCGAATCGTATCATCTCCAGACTGTGCCGACAAAAAGTTATGGATTTCGTGTCGATTGATGAAACCGTTTTCGTATAGCACAGCAGCAAAGTTGAGGCATGATGCCAAAATGACTATTCAGGCTTTATATCTGCAATGCCTCGACATATTGACACAAAACTTTGTATGTGTCAGTCTCCTTACTCTGACCACACCACATCAATTTCGTAACAGCGCCACCTTTTGGTCAAAAGTGACAATCCATTAAATCATATTTTGAATCACTTTTTACATGATTTTTCAGCCATTTCGCCTAAAATCCTCTTTAAATGTCTTTAATTGCTCATTGTTGCAGTTGGTCTGACACTTTCAGACATGTTGGCATGTCTTGTCGTCTTATTCTGCTTGGCCCCGGTAATTGCTGCTTGCAGCTATATTTATTATTATTAGGGGCCAAGCACCGAAGGTGCGGAGGCACCTATTGTATCTGTTCCGTTTCTTATTATTATTATTATTATTATTATTATTATTCTTCCGCCATGGGAGTCTATGGCAGCCCATAGAACCGATTGCGGGAAAGTTGTTTTGGTTTGACATTCTGATAGAGGACCGTCTCAACATTAAATACACCAATTTTGGTGTTTCTAAGTCATTCCCTCTAGCGCCACCACCTGTCCAAAGTTTCACTTTTACTTTGCTAATAACTTTTGAACCGTAAGGCCAATCAGCGAAATTCTTTTTTTCTCTGATTCCTGAGCTCATGGCGATTTGAGGGCACCATATGACGTCATTTTCCGTCATAATAATTTTTCCGCCATTTCGAATTTTCCGAAAAAGCTACTTTTTCGAACTCCTCCTAGGCCGTTTCTCCAATTTCCACGAAAATTGAATCAGATCATCTTCAGACCATGCTGACAAAAAGTTATGGAATTCGTGTTGATTCGTCAAACCGTTTTCGATAAACGCACAAATACATTTTACGTAGCGCTAGCAAAAACAGTCGTAAGGCCGTATCTCCGCAACGGTTTATCGTATTCAGACCAAACTTGGTACTTGTACTCACAAGCATGACCTGAGGCTACATGCTGTGTTTCGGCGCAGCGCCACCTACTGGTCCGGAGATATGAAAAATGGCTATTTTTGCTTATAACTTCTGAACAGTTTGTCCAAAAATCATACAATTGGTCTCGTTAGATTCAGGGCAACATGCCGAGTCGACTGATATCCAATTTGACCATATCGGTCATTTTGGCTGTCGGCCATTTTGAATTTTGTGCTAAAATGCTGTATTTTATGAACGCATGAACGGATTGTTACGAAACGTGGTATGGGTCATCAGCACAATGCCCTGAATGAGCCTGAGAAGTTTCGAAACAGCGCCACCTAGTGGTGAATTTTTTTTTTCAAATGCTTATAACTTTGGGTGTGGTCGACTTATTTTCACGAAACTCATCTTTTTAGACTCCTGAATCGTTGCCGAGTCCTACGATACCAAACATGCTAGGTTTTGCCTTACGTTTTGTGTAGCGTTGTGATTTAGCGCTTAAAAAACATTTGGCTATATCTTTGAAACCGCTAGTCCGATCGAGACGAAACCACCGTCAGAAGTTTGGAAACATAGGTCGATAGCTATACGCCAATGCCCAAATGCAAAAATATTGATGTTTAGGGGTACTAATTTCCAATCAAAGTCATGTGTCAGTCATTTTTTTCGTGTTTTTTCATATAAATGTCTATAACTCCGAAGCGAATTGAGATATTTTCACCAAAATTGACACACATATGTATGGGCTCACTCTGAGGACACGTAAAAAAAATTGTGGGACTGAGCCTCTTGGTGGCGCTATAATTGAACAAAATATGAAATTCCCATTGACTTCAATACAGTTTTGTGAAATAAAATGCTATACTAAACAAATGCATTGGTGTAATATTACGAAACTCAGATTGTGTCATCAGCACCATCCCCTGAAGGCAACCAAAATATTTCAAGACAGTGCCACCTAGTGGTCAAAAGTTATAACAAAATTTCCAAAAAGGCTAATAACTTTTGAATAAATCTGGCTATTGAAATGCCACGGGTCTTAATAGATTCCTTGGGTCAAGCCGAGAACATAGATACCAAGTTTTCCTTATTTGGCCAAACTTCCTGTCCGCCATCTTGATTTTCATTCAAAACCTACTTTTTCGAACTCCTCCTAGACCGTTTGTCCGATTTTCACCAAAATCGAATCGTATCATCTCCAGACTGTGCCGACAAAAAGTTATGGATTTCGTGTCGATTGATGAAACCGTTTTCGTATAGCACAGCAGCAAAGTTGAGGCATGATGCCAAAATGACTATTCAGGCTTTATATCTGCAATGCCTCGACATATTGACACAAAACTTTGTATGTGTCACTGTCTCCTTACTCTGACCACACCACATCAATTTCGTAACAGCGCCACCTTTTGGTCAAAAGTGACAATCCATTAAATCATATTTTGAATCACTTTTTACATGATTTTTCAGCCATTTCGCCTAAAATCCTCTTTAAATGTCTTTAATTGCTCATTGTTGCAGTTGGTCTGACACTTTCAGACATGTTGGCATGTCTTGTCGTCTTATTCTGCTTGGCCCCGGTAATTGCTGCTTGCAGCTATATTTATTATTATTATTATTATTATTATTCTTCCGCCATGGGAGTCTATGGCAGCCCATAGAACCGATTGCGGGAAAGTTGTTTTGGTTTGACATTCTGATAGAGGACCGTCTCAACATTAAATACACCAATTTTGGTGTTTCTAAGTCATTCCCTCTAGCGCCACCACCTGTCCAAAGTTTCACTTTTATTTTGCTAATAACTTTTGAACCGTAAGGCCAATCAGCGAAATTCTTTTTTCCTCTGATTCCTGAGCTCATGGCGATTCGATTGCACCCTATGACGTCATTTGCCGTCATAAAAATATGGCCGCCATCTTGAATTTTCAAAAAAAGCTACTTTTTCGAACTCGTCCTAGACGGTTTGTCCGATTTGCACGAAAATTGAACCAGATCATCTTCAGGTAGTGCTGACAAAAAGTTATGGAATTCAAATGGATTCGTCAAACCGTTTTCAATAAACGCACAAATACATTTTACGTAGCGCTAGCAAAAACAGTCGTAAGGCCGTATCTCCGCAACGGTTTATCGTATTCAGACCAAACTTGGTACTTGTACTCACAAGCATGACCTGAGGCTACATGCTGTGTTTCGGCGCAGCGCCACCTACTGGTCCGGAGATATGAAAAATGGCTATTTTTGCTTATAACTTCTGAACAGTTTGTCCAAAAATCATACAATTGGTCTCGTTAGATTCAGGGCAACATGCCGAGTCGACTGATATCCAATTTGACCATATCGGTCATTTTGGCTGTCGGCCATTTTGAATTTTGTGCTAAAATTCTGTATTTTATGAACGCATGAACGGATTGTTACGAAACGTGGTATGGGTCATCAGCACAATGCCCTGAATGAGCCTGAGAAGTTTCGAAACAGCGCCACCTAGTGGTGAATTTTTTTTTTCAAATGCTTATAACTTTGGGTGTGGTCGACTTATTTTCACGAAACTCATCTTTTTAGACTCCTGAATCGTTGCCGAGTCCTACGATACCAAACATGCTAGGTTTCGCCTTACGGTTTGTGTAGCGTTGTGATTTAGCGCTTAAAAAACATTTGGCTATATCTTTGAAACCGCTAGTCCGATCGAGACGAAACCACCGTCAGAAGTTTGGAAACATAGGTCGATAGCTATACGCCAATGCCCAAATGCGAAAATATTGATGTTTAGGGGTACTAATTTCCAATCAAAGTCATGTGTCAGTCATTTTTTTCGTGTTTTTTCATATAAATGTCTATAACTCCGAAGCGAATTGAGATATTTTCACCAAAATTGACACACATATGTATGGGCTCACTCTGAGGACACGTAAAAAAAATTGTGAGACTGAGCCTCTTGGTGGCGCTATAATAGAACAAAACATAAAATTCCCATTGACTTCAATACAGTTTTGTGAAATAAAATGCTATTTTCATTAAAAACCTACTTTTTCGAACTCCTCCTACACCGTTTGTCCGATTTTCACCAAAATCGAATCATATCATCTCCAGACCGTGCCGACTGAAAGTTATGGATTTCGTGTCGATTGACGAAACCGTTTTCGTATAGCGCAGCAGCAAATTTGAGGCATGATGCTAAAAGCATTATTCAGGCTTTATGTCTGCAATGCCTTGACATATTGACACCAAACTTTGCATGTGTCATTGTCACTTCACTCTGACCACATCACATCAGTTTTGTAACTGCACCACCTATTGGTCGAAAGTGATAATCCATTACATCATATTTTTAATTATTGTTTCTATGATTTTTCAGCCATTTTGCCTAAAATCCTCTTTAAATGTCTTTAATTGCTCATTGTTGCAGTTGGTCTGACACTTTCAAACATGTCGAAATGTCTTGTCGTCTTATTCTGCTTGGCCCCGGTAATTGCTGCTTGCAGCTATATTTATTATTATTATTCTTCCGCCATGGGAGTCTATGGCAGCCCATAGAACCGATTGCGGGAAAGTTGTTTTGGTTTGACATTCTGATAGAGGACCGTCTCAACATTAAATACACCAATTTTGGTGTTTCTAAGTCATTCCCTCTAGCGCCACCACCTGTCCAAAGTTTCACTTTTATTTTGCTAATAACTTTTGAACCGTAAGGCCAATCAGCGAAATTCTTTTTTCCTCTGATTCCTGAGCTCATGGCGATTCGATTGCACCCTATGACGTCATTTGCCGTCATAAAAATATGGCCGCCATCTTGAATTTTCAAAAAAAGCTACTTTTTCGAACTCGTCCTAGACGGTTTGTCCGATTTGCACGAAAATTGAACCAGATCATCTTCAGGTAGTGATGACAAAAAGTTATGGAATTCAAATGGATTCGTCAAACCATTTTCAATAAACGCACAAATACATTTTACGTAGCGCTAGCAAAAACAGTCGTAAGGCCGTATCTCCGCAACGGTTTATCGTATTCAGACCAAACTTGGTACTTGTACTCACAAGCATGACCTGAGGCTACATGCTGTGTTTCGGCGCAGCGCCACCTACTGGTCCGGAGATATGAAAAATGGCTATTTTTGCTTATAACTTCTGAACAGTTTGTCCAAAAATCATACAATTGGTCTCGTTAGATTCAGGGCAACATGCCGAGTCGACTGATATCCAATTTGACCATATCGGTCATTTTGGCTGTCGGCCATTTTGAATTTTGTGCTAAAATTCTGTATTTTATGAACGCATGAACGGATTGTTACGAAACGTGGTATGGGTCATCAGCACAATGCCCTGAATGAGCCTGAGAAGTTTCGAAACAGCGCCACCTAGTGGTGAATTTTTTTTTCAAATGCTTATAACTTTGGGTGTGGTCGACTTATTTTCACGAAACTCATCTTTTTAGACTCCTGAATCGTTGCCGAGTCCTACGATACCAAACATGCTAGGTTTCGCCTTACGGTTTGTGTAGCGTTGTGATTTAGCGCTTAAAAAACATTTGGCTATATCTTTGAAACCGCTAGTCCGATCGAGACGAAACCACCGTCAGAAGTTTGGAAACATAGGTCGATAGCTATACGCCAATGCCCAAATGCGAAAATATTGATGTTTAGGGGTACTAATTTCCAATCAAAGTCATGTGTCTGTCATTTTTTTCGTGTTTTTTCATATAAATGTCTATAACTCCGAAGCGAATTGAGATATTTTCACCAAAATTGACACACATATGTATGGGCTCACTCTGAGGACACGTAAAAAAAATTGTGGGACTGAGCCTCTTGGTGGCGCTATAATTGAACAAAATATGAAATTCCCATTGACTTCAATACAGTTTTGTGAAATAAAATGCTATACTAAACAAATGCATTGGTGTAATATTACGAAACTCAGATTGTGTCATCAGCACCATCCCCTGAAGGCAACCAAAATATTTCAAGACAGCGCCACCTAGTGGTCAAAAGTTATAACAAAATTTCCAAAAAGGCTAATAACTTTTGAATAAATCTGGCTATTGAAATTCCACGGTTCTTAATAGATTCCTTGGGTCAAGCCGAGAACATAGATACCAAGTTTTCCTTATTTGGCCAAACTTCCTGTCCGCCATCTTGATTTTCAGTCAAAACCTACTTTTTCGAACTCCTCCTAGACCGTTTGTCCGATTTTCACCAAAATCAAATCGTATCATCTCCAGACTGTGCCGACAAAAAGTTATGGATTTCGTGTCGATTGATGAAACCGTTTTCGTATAGCACAGCAGCAAAGTTGAGGCATGATGCCAAAATGACTATTCAGGCTTTATATCTGCAATGCCTCGACATATTGACACAAAACTTTGTATGTGTCACTGTCTCCTTACTCTGACCACACCACATCAATTTCGTAACAGCGCCACCTTTTGGTCAAAAGTGACAATCCATTAAATCATATTTTGAATCACTTTTTACATGATTTTTCAGCCATTTCGCCTAAAATCCTCTTTAAATGTCTTTAATTGCTCATTGTTGCAGTTGGTCTGACACTTTCAGACATGTTGGCATGTCTTGTCGTCTTATTCTGCTTGGCCCCGGTAATTGCTGCTTGCAGCTATATTTATTATTATTATTCTTCCGCCATGGGAGTCTATGGCAGCCCATAGAACCGATTGCGGGAAAGTTGTTTTGGTTTGACATTCTGATAGAGGACCGTCTCAACATTAAATACACCAATTTTGGTGTTTCTAAGTCATTCCCTCTAGCGCCACCACCTGTCCAAAGTTTCACTTTTATTTTGCTAATAACTTTTGAACCGTAAGGCCAATCAGCTAAATTCTTTTTTCCTCTGATTCCTGAGCTCATGGCGATTCGATTGCACCCTATGACGTCATTTTCCGTCATAAAAATATGGCCGCCATCTTGAATTTTCAAAAAAAGCTACTTTTTCGAACTCGTCCTAGACGGTTTGTCCGATTTGCACGAAAATTGAACCAGATCATCTTCAGGTAGTGCTGACAAAAAGTTATGGAATTCAAATGGATTCGTCAAACCGTTTTCAATAAACGCACAAATACATTTTACGTAGCGCTAGCAAAAACAGTCGTAAGGCCGTATCTCCGCAACGGTTTATCGTATTCAGACCAAACTTGGTACTTGTACTCACAAGCATGACCTGAGGCTACATGCTGTGTTTCGGCGCAGCGCCACCTACTGGTCCGGAGATATGAAAAATGGCTATTTTTGCTTATAACTTCTGAACAGTTTGTCCAAAAATCATACAATTGGTCTCGTTAGATTCAGGGCAACATGCCGAGTCGACTGATATCCAATTTGACCATATCGGTCATTTTGGCTGTCGGCCATTTTGAATTTTGTGCTAAAATTCTGTATTTTATGAACGCATGAACGGATTGTTACGAAACGTGGTATGGGTCATCAGCACAATGCCCTGAATGAGCCTGAGAAGTTTCGAAACAGCGCCACCTAGTGGTGAATTTTTTTTTCCAAATGCTTATAACTTTGGGTGTGGTCGACTTATTTTCACGAAACTCATCTTTTTAGACTCCTGAATCGTTGCCGAGTCCTACGATACCAAACATGCTAGGTTTTGCCTTACGGTTTGTGTAGCGTTGTGATTTAGCGCTTAAAAAACATTTGGCTATATCTTTGAAACCGCTAGTCCGATCGAGACGAAACCACCGTCAGAAGTTTGGAAACATAGGTCGATAGCTATATGCCAATGCCCAAATGCGAAAATATTGATGTTTAGGGGTACTAATTTCCAATCAAAGTCATGTGTCAGTCATTTTTTTCGTGTTTTTTCATATAAATGTCTATAACTCCGAAGCGAATTGAGATATTTTCACCAAAATTGACACACATATGTATGGGCTCACTCTGAGGACACGTAAAAAAAATTGTGGGACTGAGCCTCTTGGTGGCGCTATAATTGAACAAAATATGAAATTCCCATTGACTTCAATACAGTTTTGTGAAATAAAATGCTATACTAAACAAATGCATTGGTGTAATATTACGAAACTCAGATTGTGTCATCAGCACCATCCCCTGAAGGCAACCAAAATATTTCAAGACAGCGCCACCTAGTGGTCAAAAGTTATAACAAAATTTCCAAAAAGGCTAATAACTTTTGAATAAATCTGGCTATTGAAATGCCACGGGTCTTAATAGATTCCTTGGGTCAAGCCGAGAACATAGATACCAAGTTTTCCTTATTTGGCCAAACTTCCTGTCCGCCATCTTGATTTTCATTCAAAACCTACTTTTTCGAACTCCTCCTAGACCGTTTGTCCGATTTTCACCAAAATCGAATCGTATCATCTCCAGACTGTGCCGACAAAAAGTTATGGATTTCGTGTCGATTGATGAAACCGTTTTCGTATAGCACAGCAGCAAAGTTGAGGCATGATGCCAAAATGACTATTCAGGCTTTATATCTGCAATGCCTCGACATATTGACACAAAACTTTGTATGTGTCACTGTCTCCTTACTCTGACCACACCACATCAATTTCGTAACAGCGCCACCTTTTGGTCAAAAGTGACAATCCATTAAATCATATTTTGAATCACTTTTTACATGATTTTTCAGCCATTTCGCCTAAAATCCTCTTTAAATGTCTTTAATTGCTCATTGTTGCAGTTGGTCTGACACTTTCAGACATGTTGGCATGTCTTGTCGTCTTATTCTGCTTGGCCCCGGTAATTGCTGCTTGCAGCTATATTTATTCTTCTTCTTCTTCTTCTTCTTCTTCCGCCATGGGAGTCTATGGCAGCCCATAGAACCGATTGCGGGAAAGTTGTTTTGGTTTGACATTCTGATAGAGGACCGTCTCAACATTAAATACACCAATTTTGGTGTTTCTAAGTCATTCCCTCTAGCGCCACCACCTGTCCAAAGTTTCACTTTTATTTTGCTAATAACTTTTGAACCGTAAGGCCAATCAGCGAAATTATTTTTCCCTCTGATTCCTGAGCTCATGGCGATTCGATTGCACCCTATGACGTCATTTGCCGTCATAAAAATATGGCCGCCATCTTGAATTTTCAAAAAAAGCTACTTTTTCGAACTCGTCCTAGACGGTTTGTCCGATTTGCACGAAAATTGAACCAGATCATCTTCAGGTAGTGCTGACAAAAAGTTATGGAATTCAAATGGATTCGTCAAACCGTTTTCGATAAACGCACGAATACATTTTACGTAGCGCTAGCAAAAACAGTCGTAAGGCCGTATCTCCGCAACGGTTTATCGTATTCAGACCAAACTTGGTACTTGTACTCACAAGCATGACCTGAGGCTACATGCTGTGTTTCGGCGCAGCGCCACCTACTGGTCCGGAGATATGAAAAATGGCTATTTTTGCTTATAACTTCTGAACAGTTTGTCCAAAAATCATACAATTGGTCTCGTTAGATTCAGGGCAACATGCCGAGTCGACTGATATCCAATTTGACCATATCGGTCATTTTGGCTGTCGGCCATTTTGAATTTTGTGCTAAAATTCTGTATTTTATGAACGCATGAACGGATTGTTACGAAACGTGGTATGGGTCATCAGCACGATGCCCTGAATGAGCCTGAGAAGTTTCGAAACAGCGCCACCTAGTAGTGAATTTTTTTTTTCAAATGCTTATAACTTTGGGTGTGGTCGACTTATTTTCACGAAACTCATCTTTTTAGACTCCTGAATCGTTGCCGAGTCCTACGATACCAAACATGCTAGGTTTTGCCTTACGGTTTGTGTAGCGTTGTGATTTAGCGCTTAAAAAACATTTGGCTATATCTTTGAAACCGCTAGTCCGATCGAGACGAAACCACCGTCAGAAGTTTGGAAACATAGGTCGATAGCTATACACCAATGCCCAAATGCGAAAATATTGATGTTTAGGGGTACTAATTTCCAATCAAAGTCATGTGTCAGTCATTTTTTTCGTGTTTTTTCATATAAATGTCTATAACTCCGAAGCGAATTGAGATATTTTCACCAAAATTGACACACATATGTATGGGCTCACTCTGAGGACACGTAAAAAAAATTGTGGGACTGAGCCTCTTGGTGGCGCTATAATTGAACAAAATATGAAATTCCCATTGACTTCAATACAGTTTTGTGAAATAAAATGCTATACTAAACAAATGCATTGGTGTAATATTACGAAACTCAGATTGTGTCATCAGCACCATCCCCTGAAGGCAACCAAAATATTTCAAGACAGTGCCACCTAGTGGTCAAAAGTTATAACAAAATTTCCAAAAAGGCTAATAACTTTTGAATAAATCTGGCTATTGAAATGCCACGGGTCTTAATAGATTCCTTGGGTCAAGCCGAGAACATAGATACCAAGTTTTCCTTATTTGGCCAAACTTCCTGTCCGCCATCTTGATTTTCATTCAAAACCTACTTTTTCGAACTCCTCCTAGACCGTTTGTCCGATTTTCACCAAAATCGAATCGTATCATCTCCAGACTGTGCCGACAAAAAGTTATGGATTTCGTGTCGATTGATGAAACCGTTTTCGTATAGCACAGCAGCAAAGTTGAGGCATGATGCCAAAATGACTATTCAGGCTTTATATCTGCAATGCCTCGACATATTGACACAAAACTTTGTATGTGTCACTGTCTCCTTACTCTGACCACACCACATCAATTTCGTAACAGCGCCACCTTTTGGTCAAAAGTGACAATCCATTAAATCATATTTTGAATCACTTTTTACATGATTTTTCAGCCATTTCGCCTAAAATCCTCTTTAAATGTCTTTAATTGCTCATTGTTGCAGTTGGTCTGACACTTTCAGACATGTTGGCATGTCTTGTCGTCTTATTCTGCTTGGCCCCGGTAATTGCTGCTTGCAGCTATATTTAGGGGCCAAGCACCGAAGGTGCGGAGGCACCTATTGTATCTGTTCCCGTTCTTATTATTATTCTTCTTCTTCTTCTTCCGCTCTTGGAGTCTATGGCAGCCCATAGAACCGATTGCGGGAAAGTTGTTTTGGTTTGACATTCTGATAGAGGACAGTCCCAACATTAAATACACCAATTTTGGTGTTTCTAAGTCATTCCCTGTAGCGCCACCACCTGTCCAAAGTTTCACTTTTACTTTGCTAATAACTTTTGAACCGTAAGGCCAATCAACAAAATTCTTTTTCCCTCTGATTCCTGAGCTCATGGCGATTCGATTGCACCCTATGACGTCATTTTCCGTCATAAAAATATGGCCGCCATCTTGAATGTTCAAAAAAAGCTACTTTTTCGAACTCGTCCTAGACGGTTTGTCCGATTTGCACGAAAATTGAACCAGATCATCTTCAGGTAGTGCTGAGAAAAAGTTATGGAATTCAAATAGATTCGTCAAACCGTTTTCGATAAACGCACGAATACATTTTACATAGCGCTAGCAAAATCAGTCGTAAGGCCGTATCTCCGCAACGGTTTATCGTATTTAGACCAAACTTGGTACTTGTACTCACAAGCATGACCTGAGGCTACATGCTGTGTTTCGGCGCAGCACCACCTACTGGTCCGGAGATATGAAAAATGGCTATTTTTGCTTATAACTTCTGAACAGTTTGTCCAAAAATCATAAAATTGGTCTCGTTAGATTCAGGGCAACATGCCGAGTTGACTGATATCCAATTTTACCATATCGGTCATTTTGGCTGTCGGCCATTTTGAATTTTGTGCTAAAATTCTGTATTTTATGAACGCATGAACGGATTGTTACGAAACGTGGTATGGGTCATCAGCACAATGCCCTGAATGAGCCTGAGAAGTTTCGAAACAGCGCCACCTAGTGGTGATTTTTTTTTTTCAAACGCTTATAACTTTGGGTGTGGTCGACTTATTTTCACGAGACTAGTCTAATTAGTCTCCTGAAACCTTGCCGAGTCCTACGATACCAAACATGCTAGGTTTCGCCTTACGGTTTGTGTAGCGTTGTGATTTAGCGCTTAAAAAACATTTGGCTATATCTTCGAAACCGCTAGTCCGATCGAGACGAAACCTCCGTCAGAAGTTTGGAAACATAGGTCGATAGCTATACGCCAATGCCCAAATGCGAAAATATTGATGTTTAGGGGTAGTAAATTCCAAACAAAGTCATGTGTCAGTCATTTTTTACGTGTTTTTTCATATAAATGCCTATAACTCTGAAGCAAATTGAGATTTTTTCACCAAAACTGACACACATATGTATGGGCTCACTCTGAGGACATGTAAAAAAAATTGTGAGACTGAGCCTCTTGGTGGCGCTATAATAGAACAAAACATAAAATTCCCATTGACTTCAATACAGTTTTGTGAAATAAAATGCTATTTTCATTCAAAACCTACTTTTTCGAACTCCTCCTACACCGTTTGTCCGATTTTCACCAAAATCGAATCATATCATCTCCAGACCGTGCCGACTGAAAGTTATGGATTTCGTGTCGATTGACGAAACCGTTTTCGTATAGCGCAGCAGCAAATTTGAGGCATGATGCTAAAAGCATTATTCAGGCTTTATGTCTGCAATGCCTTGACATATTGACACCAAACTTTGCATGTGTCATTGTCACTTCACTCTGACCACATCACATCAGTTTTGTAACTGCACCACCTATTGGTCGAAAGTGATAATCCATTACATCATATTTTTAATTATTGTTTCTATGATTTTTCAGCCATTTTGCCTAAAATCCTCTTTAAATGTCTTTAATTGCTCATTGTTGCAGTTGGTCTGACACTTTCAAACATGTCGAAATGTCTTGTCGTCTTATTCTGCTTGGCCCCGGTAATTGCTGCTTGCAGCTATATTTATTATTATTATTCTTCCTTCCGACTGGGAGTCTATGGCAGCCCATAGAACCGATCGCGGGAAAGTTGTAATGGTTTGACATTCTGATAGAGGACAGTCCCAACATTAAATACACCAATTTTGGTGTGTCTAAGTCATTCCCTCTAGCGCCACCAACTGTCCAAAATTTCACTCATGTTTATTCTAATAACTTTTGAACCACAAGGGCTAGAAACAAAATTCTTTTTTCCTCTGATTCCTGACCTAATGACGATTCGATTGCACCCTATGACGTCATTTTCAGTCATGAAAGGTTTTCATGAATTTTGATTTTTCCGAAAAAGCTACTTTTTCGAACTCCTCCTAGGCCATTGCTCCAATTTCCACGAAAATTGAATCAGATCATCTTCAGACCATGCTGACAAAAAGTTATGGAATTCGTGTTGATTCGTCAAACCGTTCTCGAATACCGCGCAAACAAATTTTATGTAGCGCTTGCAAAAATAGACACAAGCCAGTATCTCCTCAACACTTTATCATATTCAGACCAAACTTGGTACATGTCATCACAAGCATGACCTGAGGCTACATGCTGCGTTTCGGCGCAGCGCCACCTGCTGGTCCGAAGATATGAAAAATGGCTGTTTTTGCTTATAACTTCTGAATGGTTTGTCCAAAAATCATAAAAGTGGTCTCGTTAGATTCAGGGCATCATGCTGAGTCGACTGATATCCAATTTTCCCCGATCAGCCATTTTGGCTGTCGGCCATTTTGAATTATGTGCTAAAATGCTGTATTTTAGGAATGCATGAACGTATCGTTACGAAACTCGGTATGGGTCATCAGTACAAGGCCCTGAAGGTACTCAAAAGATTACGAGACAGCGCCACCTTTTGATCAAAAGTTATAATTAAATTCCCAAAAATGCTAATAACTGTTTACTACGTATGCTTACGCTTGTGGGAAAGTTATGAAATTTGGCACACTGACAGAGGAGAGTCTGAACTATCAGCATAGCAAATTTGGAGTCTCCAACTCATTCCCTCTAGCGCCACCAACTGTCCAAAGTTGCACTCATGTTTATGCTAATAACTTTTGAACCACAAGGGTTAGAAACAAAATTCTTTTTTCCTCTTATTCCCTAGCTCAAGACGATTCGATTGCACCCTATGACGTCATTTTCCGTCATGGAAAGTTTTCCGCCATTTTGAATTTTCCGAAAAACCTACTTTTTCGAACTCCTCCTAGACCGTTGCTCCGATTTTCACCAAAATCGAATCGTATCATCTCCAGACTGTGCTGACTAAAAGTTATGGATTTCGTGTCAATAGACGAAACCATTTTCGTATAGTGCAGCAGCAAAGTTGAGGCATGATGCCAAAACGACTATTCAGGCTTTATCTCTGCAATGCCTTGACATATTGACACCAAACTTTGTATGTGTCATTGTCACTTCACTCTGACCTCATCACATCAGTTTTGTAACTGCTCCACCTATTGGTCGAAAGTGATAATCCATTAAATCATATTTTGAATGACTTTTTATATGATTTTTCAACCATTTCGAAAAAAATCCTTTCTAAATGTATTTAATTGCTCATTGTTGCAGTTGGTCCGACACCTTCAGCCATGTTGGCATATCCTGTCATCTGCTTGCGCTTGGCCCCGATAATTGCTGCTTGCAGCTATATTTATTATTATTCTTCATTTTTCCGACTGGGAGTCTATGGCAGCCCATAGAACCGCTTGCGGGAAAGTTATAAAATTTGGCACACTGATAGAGGAGAGTCTGAACTATCAGCATAGCAAATTTGGAGTCTGCAATTCATTCCCTCTAGCGCCACCAGCTGTCCAAAGTTGCACTCATGTTTATGCTAATAACTTTTGAACCACAAGGGCTAGAAACAAAATTCTTTTTTCCTCTTATTCCTTGGCTCAGTACGATTCGATTGCACCATATGACGTCATTTTCCGTCATGAAAATTTTTCCGCCATTTTGAATTTTCAGAAAAACCTACTTTTTCGAACTCCTCCTAAGCCGTTACTCCGATTTTCACGAAAATTGAACCAGATCATCTCCAGACCATGCCGACAAAAAGTTATGGAATTCAAGTTGATTCTCCAAACCGTTTTCGATAAACCCTTGAACAAATTTTACGTAGCGCTTGCGAAAACAGACATAAGGCTGTATCTCCGCAACGCTTTATTGGATTCAGACCACACTTGGTACATGTCATCACAAGCATGACCTGAGGCAACATGCTGCGTTTCGGCACAGCACCACCTACTGGTCCGGAGATATGAAAAATAGATTTTTTTTCTTATAACTTCTGAACAGTTTGTCCAAAAATCATAAATTTGGTCTTGTTAGATTCAGGGCGTCATGCTGAGTCGATTTATATCTAATTTTCCCAGATCAGCCATTTTGGCTGTCAGCCATTTTGAATTTTGTGCTAAAATGCTGTATTTTAAGAACGCATTAACGGATTGTTACGAAACTTGGTATGGGTCATCAGCACAATGCCTTGAAGTAGCGTGAGAAGTTTCGAGACAGCGCCTCCTAGTGGTCAAAAGTTATAACAAAATGTACATAAAAGCTAATAACTTTTGAATAAATCTGGCTATTGAAATTCCACTGGTCTTAATAGATTCCTTGGGTCAAGCCGAGAACATAGATACCAAGTTTACCTTATTTGGCCGAACTTCCTGTCCGCCATCTTGATTTTCATTCAAAACCTACTTTTTCGAACTCCTCCTAGACCGTTTGTCCGATTTTCACCAAAATCGAATCGTATCATCTCCAGACCGTGCTGACTAAAAGTTATGGATTTCGTGTCGATAGACGAAACCGTTTTCGTATAGCGCAACAGCAAAGTTGAGGCATGATGCCAAAAGGACTATTCAGGCTTTATCTCTGCAATGCCTTGACATATTGACACCAAACTTTGTATGTGTCATTGTCACTTCTCTCTGACCACATCACATCAGTTTCGTAACTGTGGTCGAAAGTGATAATCAATTAAATCATATTTTGTATTACTGTTTATGTGATTTTACAGCCATTTCGCCTAAAATCCTCTTTAAATGTCTTTAATTGCTCATTGTTGCAGTTGGTCTGACACCTTCAGCCATGTTGGCATATCCTGTCATCTGCTTGCGCTTGGCCCCGATAATTGCTGCTTGCAGCTATATTTGTGTTTGGATTTATTACTTTATCATTGATGGTTGGCTGGCAGATGTTAGTAGCTCCAGACTGCATAAGCTTTGTGTGTGAACACATAGTGGTTGTACTAAACATTTAGTTGAGCAGAGTATTCTGAAAATCGATAAGTTCCTTCATACTTATTTGGCATTTGAAAGAAAGCACATGATTATTGTTGCTAGATTGGTCAAATTGATTATAACATTGAGTGGAATATTTCAGAATTGTACAAGTTCAATGCTCTGATTGGGTGGTTTGGATCTTGTGGAATCTGGCAACACTTGTGGAGGCTCATTAGGTCCTTTTTTAATATAATAGAGCTATTGAAAAGAGGGAGAAAAAAACATTTTCAGGATAAATGATCTATGGGCTGGATTAAACCACATGAGCGGCCGAATCCGTCCAGCTGGCTGCAGTTTGCCCATGTCTAATGGCTTATGGGCCAAATAAACAAAAAAGTGCATTAAATCACCACATTATTCGCATTGTTTTGTATTGCCACCAAATATATATATATATATATATATATATATATATATATATATATATATATATATATATACAGTGAGGAAAATAAGTATTTGAACACCCTGCTATTTTGCAAGTTCTCCCACTTGGAAATCATGGAGGGGTCTGAAATTGTCATCGTAGGTGCATGTCCACTGTGAGAGACATAATCTAAAAAAAAAAATCCAGAAATCACAATGTATGATTTTTGAACTATTTATTTGTATGATACAGCTGCAAATAAGTATTTGAACACCTGAGAAAATCAATGTTAATATTTGGTACAGTAGCCTTTGTTTGCAATTACAGAGGTCAAACGTTTCCTGTAGTTTTTCACCAGGTTTGCACACACTGCAGGAGGGATTTTGGCCCACTCCTCCACACAGATCTTCTCTAGATCAGTCAGGTTTCTGGGCTGTCGCTGAGAAACACGGAGTTTGAGCTCCCTCCAAAGATTCTCTATTGGGTTTAGGTCTGGAGACTGGCTAGGCCACGCCAGAACCTTGATATGCTTCTTACAGAGCCACTCCTTGGTTATCCTGGCTGTGTGCTTCGGGTCATTGTCATGTTGGAAGACCCAGCCTCGACCCATCTTCAATGCTCTAACTGAGGGAAGGAGGTTGTTCCCCAAAATCTCGCAATACATGGCCCCGGTCATCCTCTCCTTAATACAGTGCAGTCGCCCTGTCCCATGTGCAGAAAAACACCCCCAAAGCATGATGCTACCACCCCCATGCTTCACAGTAGGGATGGTGTTCTTGGGATGGTACTCATCATTCTTCTTCCTCCAAACACGTTTAGTGGAATTATGACCAAAAAGTTCTATTTTGGTCTCATCTGACCACATGACTTTCTCCCATGACTCCTCTGGATCATCCAAATGGTCATTGGCAAACTTAAGACGGGCCTTGACATGTGCTGGTTTAAGCAGGGGAACCTTCCGTGCCATGCATGATTTCAAACCATGACGTCTTAGTGTATTACCAACAGTAACCTTGGAAACGGTGGTCCCAGCTCTTTTCAGGTCATTGACCAGCTCCTCCCGTGTAGTTCTGGGCTGATTTCTCACCTTTCTTAGGATCATTGAGACCCCACAAGGTGAGATCTTGCATGAAGCCCCAGTCCGAGGGAGATTGACAGTCATGTTTAGCTTCTTCCATTTTCTAATGATTGCTCCAACAGTGGACCTTTTTTCACCAAGCTGCTTGGCAATTTCCCCGTAGCCTTTTCCAGCCTTGTGGAGGTGTACAATTTTGTCTCTAGTGTCTTTGGACAGCTCTTTGGTCTTGGCCATGTTAGTAGTTGGATTCTTACTGATTGTATGGGGTGGACAGGTGTCTTTATGCAGCTAACGACCTCAAACAGGTGCATCTAATTTAGGATAATAAATGGAGTGGAGGTGGACATTTTAAAGGCAGACTAACAGGTCTTTGAGGGTCAGAATTCTAGCTGATAGACAGGTGTTCAAATACTTATTTGCAGCTGTATCATAAAAAATCATACATTGTGATTTCTGGATTTTTTTTTTTAGATTATGTCTCTCACAGTGGACATGCACCTATGATGACAATTTCAGACCCATCCATGATTTCCAAGTGGGAGAACTTGCAAAATAGCAGGGTGTTCAAATACTTATTTTCCTCACTGTATATATATATATATATATATATAATTCGGAGTTGTCTACTTTCTTTTGGGCTAAAATTAAGGTGGAAACTCAAAAGAGTTGTTATGTTATTTTGTATGTTTATGTTTGTTTCTTGTTTTCTCCTTAGGGCAAAGCAAGCGAGGAAGCTCTCATGACAAGATTTAGGGGATGTAAGGCAGGATGTAAGGTGATCGTCTTCGTTCTAGTTTGTTTGTGGTTGCATAATGTCAGCTCTTTTGTGGAGCTCACATGTCATGTGGTGGGCATCGTGTTCAGTGGGAATGAATTTGCCCTGTCTATTATCAGCCGTTGTCATGCCATTTTACCAGATTTGTTTAGAGCAACATTTCTATTAAACAAATTCTGTTATCATTTATTCACTCTCATGTCATTACAAAACGGCATAGCAGTTATTTTCAATATAATGAAAGTGAATGAATGGTGACCAGTGGCTGTCAAGCTCTAAAAAGAACAAAAAAGCACCACTGAAGTGTCATAAAAGTTGTCCATATTAGGGCTGCATGATTTGCAAGAAAAACATTTAATTGTGATTTTTAAAATGCATATGAATTTTTTTGT
Organism: Abramis brama; assembly: GCF_963993115.1. Classification (NCBI taxonomy): domain Eukaryota; kingdom Metazoa; phylum Chordata; class Actinopteri; order Cypriniformes; family Leuciscidae; genus Abramis; species Abramis brama. Next base: position 21,009,804 of record NC_139974.1, read on the forward strand.
ATTATTATTATTATTATTATTATTAAATAAAATATTAAAATATTAAATAACAAAAGAAATGTTACTATTGTAATATTTCATTTAAAATTTTTAAGAAAAATAATATTACAATAATAATTTTATTTCACATTACAACTGAAAAAAAAACACTAATTTTTAAAAGCACAAAGTCTTAAATTCTTCCTTTTCAAATGTTAAACCATGTAAGCTCGCACTCGATTGGCCCAATGGAGGCATCCGACCAGCGCGGAAGGTCTTAACACGTTACTGTCTTTTCTCGAAGCAAAGTATTTTTTGATTAAATGCAATACATTTGAATATGAATTCTCTTGTTATTTCATCTGACTCCATAAATGAAAAGGTTTTAATGATATCTGTAGAGCATTAATTATGAGCGAATGTTTGACTATTCCTTTTAACTCTTTAATGAAAATAATGTCAAAGTCAGTTAGAATAATCAAATGTAACAATTTATTATGTCAGGTAAATGTATCATGCCAATTTCATAATCAATTCAAAGATAATCGATACAAAACATCAAATGCTCTGGAATAAAAAGAAGAGATGCAACCCAACATTAAGAAATACATGAGGCTGAGAGGTCTCACTCTCAGCCTCACGGGCTAATCTGAGGTACAGAAAAGGCCCCGAATCCCCTGCTACATTTCATTATATAGTCAGAACCTCTTTCACTTGGAAACATCTTTTAACAATGGAAATTTGCATTCAGAAGTTACACCTTTTGGGGGGGTCGGAGACCATTTGTCTAGAGACCACCTTCCTTCGTGTGTCAGTTATCCCTAATCTCTTAAAAACCTTATTATCTTTTGTTTTACTAATTTGGAAGTGAGACATTTGTACCAGTCACACTGTGACATTTTAAATGATACCAAACATGAAAAATACTCTGTGATAATCATTCACATTAAACTATAAATTTTCTTGGGTGAATTCAGGTGATCTGAGCATGAGAGAGGGGGTGAGGGAAGAGGGAATGAAATGTAGATTAGGATGACTCGGAGGTGAGACTTTCGTCTCGATAGTGCACGAGGGCTAGTTCAAATGTTAATTTCCAGAGAGGTCCTTTGTCCTCTCAGGGTCTGGTCGCTCTTCAACCAGACTGTCCGGCATTTTGTAATTTCTCAATTCTTACAACCATTAAACTTATTTTGACCAAAAACCACAGGGAGGCCTTAAAGCTTCTCTTTTGTTGAAAAAATGCTTCTGAATACAAGAATGGAACGTTGGTTGGTTCCTGTTTGCATTCCCAAATGCATGTTAAAGTGACCAAAACTGCAAATGCAGAGATAGTTCATTTGGCGCAGAACACAGTGCCACGCTTCACTCTGAAACACTCATATATTTATATATATATTTACTCATATATATGCATATATTTAATTAAATCGCAGCCTTTCGCAGCAATTTTATAATCTCACTAAACTGCATTTCTGGCTTCAATAATTTTTTTGCCTCTAGTCCATATTACTTGTGAGATGTATTCCAAGCAGTGGCGTAGACGGGCAGGGCCATGTGGCACTAGCCCCTCCTGATAACTGATGGGTCCCCCAGTGTGTTTTTTTTTTTTTTTTTTTGGCCGGTATACATGCAATATCTTGGGCTGCCAAAGCAAATCGTATGTTATCTCGCGTTATTTAAAAGCTCTAAATATCATAGGTGGTGGTCTCAAGTTACGAATTTAAAGAACATAAAATGTTGGCCACAACGAAAGACCATTTTTGACCCATGAAAAACCCTGTTTAATGTTTCATTGAACAACGAGCAAGTCTGAGAGATAAAGGGATAGCTCACCCAAAAATTATCATTCTGCTGTCATTTACTTTCTTTCATGTTATTCCAAGCCTTTGACTTTCTATCTTCCATAGAACAAAAAAGAAAATGTTTTTGTCCAATGTAATGAACGGTAATGGAGACCAAATCAATCTCTGTTTTGATCACCATTGACTTTCATTTTATATATATATATAATATTCTTATATATAAGTGGAAATAAATAAATGCATAAATAAATAAATAAATAAATGAATAAATAAATAAATGTGGAAAAAAATACAATTATACATAAATAATATGTATAACAAATATATTTATACACACCTGTATATAAATTTAAACAGAGACACACACACACACACACACACACACACACACAAAAAAAAAAAAAAAAAAAATATATATATATATATATATATATATATATATATATATATATATATATATATATATATATATTTATTATTATTATTATTATTATTATTATTTATTAATGTTTTTTTTTTTTTTTTGGTGAATTATACCTTTACCATTTAATTACAAAGCTAAAGACTTTGTCGTCTGCTACTAAGACAAATAAAAACATAAAAATAAGATTGGCCCCTCTTTTAATTGTGGCCTCTCTCTCCTTAACAAACCTGTCTCCGTCCATACCATACCTTCTGACCTATAATGCTGCCTGAATAATAATCATACACTGTTCGTACGTTGGCCAGAGGAGAACTGGCCCCCCGACTGCATGGAATGCCAGACCTGACTTAATAATAAATAAATACATAAATAAATATACAAAGAAATGTAAAAAAAACAAAAATAAATGAGTATTTATACTTTTATTTCCTTATTCATGTATAATTGTATTTTTTATATAATTTATATAATTTATTTATGCCTATTAATTTCTTTATGCATTTATTTATTTCCACTTTTATTTATTTTCACATTTATTTAGGTATATATGTATTTATGTATACATTTATTTATTTATTTATTTAATTATGGATTTATTTATACATTTCTTCCTCTGTATGCTAATGAGGGCGTGTTTTACCTCAGACATAGCAATCAAGCTCAGAGTGGTAATGCTGAAGCTTTGAGGATACAGCGACACCTTGGTGTGAACAAAACGCAAGAGGTGTATGGATGTGCCTTTGCAAAAAGTCCCACAGGGAATGAATGACTTGGAGATGGACAATATATCCAAAATCTTATATCACGGTTTAAGTCATTTATTATCACCATAACTGTATGCATACAGGGTTCCCTTTCGAGAGGTCTCTCGTATTGCGTAAGTAGCTTACACTATGGGAAAACTCCTTTTCTCGAGAATATTGAAGCCAAATGTTTTAAACGCAGTGCAGCTGCACAGCAGACAGCTAGCTGAGCGTCAAGCCTGGTCATTGGCTATGCTGCAGCAACTGCACAAACCTATGGCGAGGCGGCTCGTGCGCGCGAACAACCCATGCGTGTCAGAGCATTCCGGAATGGGCGTAGCTTATAGCTATATAAGCCCCCATTTTCGCCATAGAATCAGATTTAATCTACTTCAGCAAGTTTCCACTTCGCTGTCCTCCGGATTAAAGAAGCCTTCTTCGCTGCCGTCGAAAAGCCTTCAGCGGAACAAGCCACCTACTAAGCAGATCTGAGGATGCCGCCTTTAGCCTGCTGTTCTGCTGTGCCATCCGGCGCGCTATGTCCTTTTACAAAAAGCTAGTGTGTTCGCCGCTGCGACTCACTTTCTAAAAAAGCAATTTCACAGACGTTGTTTCAAATGCCTCGGGTCACCTGCGCCTCGTGCAGAGGCCCTGTCTTCGTCACAGATTGTCACATCCTCTGCGCTTCCTGTGTGGGCCATGACCACACAGAAGCTACACTCTCTAAGGGCGGCTGCCCGGAGTGTGATGAAATGGCGCTCTCTACACTGAGGGCTCGACTGACCAGCTTCGCCGACGACGACCCCGCGCCCACTCCCCCTTTTCCTTTGCTCGAGCCACGCACGAAAAAGCGTCGCGCACAGAGGATGCCAGAGCGGACGAATACGAGAGAGCACACGCCGTCCCAGTCCCCGCGTACCTCTCTGTCTCCCAGAGAAACAACCTCACCGGTCCTGTTCACACAGGTCTCGTCTCATTTGGGGCATCAGACGAGGAGGACGACAAGGATGACAGCCTTTCCCTCGCTGCATCTGAATGTGAGGAATGGACGTGCTCCGTGGCCGACCCCGCACCCTCAACACAAGCTAGCACGAGCGACTTGAGAACCAGCCTTGATGCAGAGCTTCTCCGCGTGCTAACTAGGGCCATTCGGTCTATCTCTAGCACCCCGTACATTTACTGGATGCAGCTCTCACCCCCCTGAGACAACGGGTTAATAACTCACAGATCCTGGCTCCTCAGCCATATAGAATGCCTAGGTCTCAGGATCAATGCTTTCAAAACCTCACTGTCTCCCAGCCAGAGCATTTCCTTCCTGGGAACAGTCATAAACTCAATATACAATATAGAAATGAGAGCGCGGCTTATGTCAGAGCGCATGCTCACCATTCAATGCCTAGCGACATCGTTCAGAGCGGGCGCTTACGCGCCTCTCAAGAGATTTCAGAGGATGTTAGGTCTCATGGCCTCAGCATCATCAGTACTCCAACTGGGTCTACTGTACATGCGTCCTCTTCAGCGCTGGTTAAAACCCTGTGTACCAACTCATGCGTGGCGATCTGGCCACTTACGCATCAAAGTAAACCATGGCTGTATCAGAACCCTGGCTCCTTGGAAAGCAACCGGCGAACGGTTCAGCTGATATGGAACATCTTTGGCGAAGTAGAAGTCGACCTCTTCGCCTCAGAAGACAGCGTTCGTTGCCAAACATTTTTCTCCAAAGACAGGGATGCGCTAGCCCACGATTGGCAGAGCCGCCCGTTGTATGCATTCCCTCCGGTCACGATGCTTCCTCAGATCATCGAACGGATCAGGGAGAGCAAGTGTGCAGTGCTTTTGATAGCTCCTCTCTGGAAGAACCAGCTATGGTTCTCCGAGTTGACTCAGCTGCTGGAAACAGCCCCATGGCCGATTCCACTGAGGAGAGACCTCCTCACGCAGGCGAACGGAACGATCTGGCACCCCTGTCCCGACTTGTGGGCCCTCTATGTATGGCCCCTCAATGGGTATACAGGGACCTCCCAGAGAGGGTGCTGAAAACCAGAAGGCGTCTTTACGCTCTCTAAAATGGTCAGTGTTCTCCGGCTGGTGTACAGCACGGAGCCTGGACCCCTACTCATGCGGAGTGCCAAAGGTGCTCTGCTTTTTACAAGAGCTCTTGGATGCGGGGTGCACCCCTTCCACCCTCAAAGTATATGTAGCAGCCATAGCAGCATTTCACGCTCGTGGCTGGGCAATCACTGGGAAGAAACGACCTGGTCGTGCACTTCCTCAAAGGGGCCAGAAGGCTAAACCCACCTCAACCCACCTCGACCCCCCTCTGTCCCTGTCTGTGACCTCTCCATGATCCTGGTCCTGGAGGCCATGAAGGGAGCCCCATTTGAGCCACTTCAGTCAGTTGGCCTGAAGCTTCTCTCGCTCAAAACTGCTCTCTTACTAGCACTGGCATCAGTCAAGCGAGTAGGTGATTTGCAAGCGCTTTCAGTAAGCGCTTCCTGTCTTGAATTCGGGCCCAACAACTCCAGAGTTGTCCTTAAGCCGAGGCACGGGTATGTTCCTAAAATGCTCTCCACTCCGTTCAGAGTGCAGGTCATTTCGCTATCAGCTCTTCCCTCGCTAGAGGATGAAAGAGACGCAAATCTACTCTGCACTGTCAGGGCTCTTAGAGCCTATTTAGAACGTTCTGCCCCATTCAGGCAGTCAGAACAGCTCTTCCAAAGGGCTTGCGGTCACAAAGCAAAGATTATCACGCTGGATAGTGATAGAGTCTAAGGGCCTCCGTTGTCCCATAGGCGTCAGAGCTCATTCCACGAGAGGCATGGCCTCGTCATGGGCATGGTCGAGTGGAATATCAATTGAAGATATCTGTGCGGCGGCTGGCTGGGCCTCGCCGTCCACATTTATGAGATTTTATAACCTGGAAGTTCCCGCTTTACAAACAAATGTTCTTTCAATATAATAAGTGTTAAGCACAATTCACCATACTATAAGGCCCGATGTATATCTGGTCCTGGTTCAACCTGAACTACGGTTCTTATACATTATAAATAAGGGGCTTGGCCCTTTTTAAGGCCCATTCCTTGGTTCCCTATATGAGGCTTGTCACTGGTCTGGCCTCTATTAGGACTCATAACTTTACTCTTCTATGTGCCTTGGGCGCTCTGCCCTAGGCTATAGTATGGGGCGAAGTTTTAAGCACGCACGGCATTTTGAAAGGGGTTCCCATAGCGTAAGCTACTTACGCAATACGAGAGACCTCTCGAAAGGGAATGTCTCGGTTGTTAGTAACAACCTGAGAGAAGTCCCTGAGAGAAGGGAACGAGCATTGCGCAACCCACCGTGCTACTGTGCTTAGATCAGGGGATCGCACAGCCAATGACCACTCTTGTCGCTCAGCTAGCTGTCTGCTGTGCAGCTGCACTGCGTTTTAAAAATGTGGCTTCAATATTCTCGAGAAAAGGAGTTTTCTCATAGCGTAAGCTACTTACGCAGTACTCGTTTCCTTCTCTCAGGGAATCGAGGTAACGTTAGTAACTGAGACGTTACCATCTTTATTCCGGACATGGAAAACAAACTGTTCCAAATCCGGTCAGGATTTCTAAAATGTCTTGGCAGCACACAATAAGAGAAACAGCATCTTCAACAGATTTGATAACAGACACTTTGACATGGAAGCGCGTGAAAGTGTCCACTATTGATCACATTTAATGTAAAGTGCTGGGTGGGGCTGATAGCTTGCGTTTGTTGTCGATGAGACTCGCACAGCAGCTCAGAACGCGGAGAGAAACCAGCGCATATTTCACTGGAGTCTGTATTGAAGTTTACATTCGCGTTTCCTAATTTTGCATGCATTCACATGCTTGAAATATAACGCATATTTCATAGATGCTGGTCTTAGATACTGCATCAATTGAAATTATTCCGGATTAAATCAAACCAAAGGTGCTCATGTAATAGCAGCTAGTGAGACATGCATCTAACGCCATGCAGTGTATATATGTGCACAGAAGCATCATGCCCATTCAAACCGCACCTGTCGTGTCCCCTCAGATTTTTGAGCTAATTTAATTTTTATTTAACTTCCAAAAACAATCTTGACAGCAACAGAAACAAAATTTCCTATTAAGAGGTGATATTTCCCCCTATACATTTATTTCCAGGGACATGTTTTAGTTAAAAATGCATCATCATAAAGAGATAAATTCGGTTATCAGGCTACAATAAGTAGGCACTATATGGCTGTTTAGTGTACCAGTCGAATAAAATCAACAAAAGCCATCTTTGCAGGACCTCTGCTGTGCAGAAGCTGTCTCTTCAAGTGGCATTAGGTATATTTTACTGCTTAATGCAGAGGAGAATGCCTTTACTCTGCAATTACAATTGCATACAATTTTTATTTTTTTTATATAACATTTTGAATGTAGAAATATGAAATGACAGAATCGATGAAATTATACGTTTAAATATGAAACTAAAACAGCCAGTAGGTGGTGACAAGTCACTGTCTTAACGAGTGAGTTCAATCATTAATTCAGCCAATTCGTTAGAGTAAGATTCGTTCAGTAAGAAAACAGCATGTGTTGCTTAGAGGCGCAGCGGTTCTGTGGAGTTTGGAACTTTTTTTCCTGAAGGAACAGCAAAAAAAACACTCTTCTCGTGTGATATCTAGTATATCATATTATGTTATATGAAATGATCACATACATGGGCTTTTTTTTATTGAGAAATAAACAAATATTCAAACAAATAGGCACTGAACAAACAATATTAAACAATTAACAATTCTCAAAAGGCAGACATAGTTGCAAATTACAATAAGTAACGACAATGAAGTCTCAAATCATATTTACAATCATGAAAGGCAAGGAAGAGAAAATAAATATATTAATAAAAATAATAATAATTGAAAGATCAACATTTATAGCAAAGTAAGTTATTGCAAGGGGTAGCAAGGAGCTATAGGGTACATAGCTCATTGAAGAAACTACTGTAGCAGCTTTTTCATTTGAAAGGGTACAAAGAGAAGCAGCAAAAGCTTTAAGTTCATTAGTAAAATGAGGAAAGGACGGGGGTTTTCAAAAATCTGCATTTATGAATGAAGTGTTTAGCAAGTTCAAAAAGGTTATTGACCAAATAGTGTTGTGAACAATCTTTCTTCAGTACACCAAACTTAATTTGTTTGTATTCAAGGGGATTCACATTATACACAACCTTTTACTGCACAATTGAGACCAAAACAACTTTGAACGTACAGTATGGGATTTTTTCTCCACTAGGGGTCGCTAACCTATTTACAATAACAAAGGCGTAGTTTGATGACGCAACATTTGCTAAGAATTATGGATCTTGTCGTCAACGTCAAGCCGACCGATCTAATGTTTATGGATGACTGAATACATCGATGTTTTTATCATGACTGTGATGTGAAGCAGTTCGGGATTGCTAAGAGACAGCTATCAGCTCCACAAGCGACGCGAGTCCCGCGGATATAAAAGGAATATGGACATTTCATTCTACCGAACTACACGCAGAATCACTACTCACAGGTCAGTTTATTAGACAAATTAAACTTGTGAGGTAACGCAGCACTGTTTCACTTGGTCTAACATTACACTATCACACTAAACTGCATTTAAATGTGTTGAAATGTAACTTATGTGTTAGTTTGTTTGTATGAGACTAGCAGTAACGTTAAGCTAGATCAACATTAGAATAACATACAGATCATATTCTGACATTTTATCATTGTTGAACTATATAACATTGATTAGTTTTATGTAAATGTGCTCACCTGTTTAATGAAGTACATATAGGAGCGGTCGAAGTCTCGGACGTGGAGCTCTCGTTTATATACTGTCTATGGGAGCTCTAGGCATCTCGAAAACACCGCGCTGATATTGATTCTCGTTTTAGTTCTCCTTTTTTATCCAAAGTCTGCTTGCCATGGTCCATAATGTTTGAACGAAACAACAACAGCGTGCAGATAGACATTGCGAACTACAGTGGTCCACGTCTGTCGTCTTGGTTACTATCAGAGGGCTCTGGTTCATAGCTCTGGTTACCATGGCAGCACGAGCGGAAACCAGGGACAACGCGGATATGACGCCATTGACTGCGACATAACGGAAATAAAGACACGGTCCGTGTCTTCGAATTAAAATATTAATTTCTCTGGATTTAGAAGTTAATTGGAACTGTCGGGATAATGTAAATACACAACTTTAAAAAATATATAACATAGATATAGTGATTTTTTATATTTTTAAAGCAAAAAAAATACATATTGTGCCTTTGAGTAATTACAATAAAAGAAAATATGCTCAGTGGTTTCAATATCAATTTCACAAAATTGACAAAAGTTTTCTCCATTGTCAAATTTTGATTTAAGGAATTCTTTAGATGAGTATATGTAATTTATTATTTTAAAATTAAGTTATTTCACTTTAGGGAGACTTGGAAAGGTAAGATAACTCATTCTCATTTCCTTCACCTCTTTCAGGTTAAAATCTTTGAAAATGTAGTCACATTTAATTCTACACTTCTTTGTTGTTGCATTTATGATAGTAATAATAAATCACCCAGACAAGGAGATGGGAGTGAGAATGTCAGAGTAGTGTGAATGAATCCCTTTTACAGTAATGCATGTTTTTGATATGGCATTTACAACTGTACAACTCATTAGGATGACATACAAATCAATGTTTTAAACAAAAATCATTGTAATTTAGAACTATCTAAAACTATCAGATCTGTTGAAGATGCTGTTTCTCTTCATGTGAGCTGCCAAGACATTTTAGAAATCCCGACCGGATTTGGAACAGTTTGTTTTCCATGTCCGAAATAAAAGATGGTAAACCTATACAGTTAAGGTGATATAAAATGACTTAAACCGTGATATAAGATTTTGGATATATTGCCCATTTCTAAGTCATTCATTCCTCTTGCGTTTCGTTTGTTCACACCACAAGGTGTCGCTGTATCCTCAAAGCATCAGCGCTGCCACTCTGAGCTCGATTGCCATGTCTGAGATAAAACACGCCCCCCTCATTAGCATACAGAGGAAGAAATGTATAAATAAATGCATAAATAAATAAATGTGGAAATAAATAAATGTAGACATAAATACATATATACCTAAATAAATGTGAAAATGGGGAATGTGGAAATAAATAACTGCATAAATAAATGAATGAATAAATAAATGTAGAAAAAAAATACAATTATACATAAATAAGGACATAAAAGTATAAATACTTATTTTAGTTTTTTATATTTATTTATGTTTTTTGTTGTTGTTGTTGTTGTTTTTACATTTCTTTGCATATTTATTTATGTATTTATTTATTTTTTATTAAGTTCAGATTTCCTGGTTTCTCTCAAGGTTTTTTTTCTCTATTCTGTCACCTGATGGAGTTTTGGTTCCTTGCCACTGTCACCTTTTTCGCCTTTTTTTCACCTTTGTTGCCATTGGCTTTTGCATTTAATTTAATATTCAACAATATTATTGATCTGCCTGCATTGACACCATCATATGAGAACTGAACGATGACATCATGGTTTTCTCCAGAGCAGCCATATATATATATAAATTAACTAAATTAATAACTTTTTTACAACAAAAATGAAACATCTGTGACAGGCTGTGACGTGGCAGAGCACTATAGTACTTTGATGACTCATCAGTGTCTCATAATTATTCATGTATTGAGTTTTCTTATCCAATGAGAAGACACTTGCTCTTAATTATTAATGACACCATGTGGAACTTTCCAATGACAGACATGTCAAACTGTGATATCGCATAGTAGATGAGAGAGGCAATGATGGGACGCGCGTTTGTTTTCGTGGTGCAAAAGTTCCAGTGCATCTTTCCCCGCGATTCTGCCAGGGCTGGACTCCGGCCATCAACCACGGACACATCTAAACTATGTGTGTGTAACAACCATTCAATGGAGAATGGTGGACTTCGGCCTTGTACACCAATGCAGGTTTCGTCTTGCGAGTGATGTGGTCCCGAGGACTTTTCTATCGCTTCAGAGGTGTGTGTGTGTGTGTGTCTAAAATGTAACGCTGACCGTTTTACATGCCTTTTGTTAAATAATCACTCGTTATTAAACTTTACCCAGACAGCAAACTGACTACGAAACGCATCCGCCGCGGAGGTACAGTGAACTCCGGAACGGATCCAGAAAGCGGATCCGAAACTGCGTCCACTTGCACACCGCGCCGGATACGCCACGGTGGCGGCTCGCGGATCCGGTCCGACACCGCTGCGGTCCCTTTGTAGCCTGGTTAAAACCAGACTATTCTCAGTAACTGAGTTATAGTCTGGCAAAGCTCCATAGACAAATCATTTCCAAAGGGGCGTCACCAACGGACGTCGCTCAAATGCCTCTGGGCGCAATTGGATAGACCTAAAACCAATCAGAGCGATCGTCATCGTGTAAAGCCATATGCTGCGTCCCAATTTGCCTAAGTTACACTACGCCATAAAAGTATGTACTCTTTTTGTGAAGAAAAGGTATTTACTTTTGAATGTGTAGCAAAAAAGTAGGCAAGCTTTAGGACATACTACTTCGTCATCTTTTTCGGACGGATCTGTCGCGTGCATCCTGTCACTTAAACTGCCCTGTCAATCATCGTGTCACAGTTAAAAAATCCTCTATTAAATCGAATTTAATTTCTTACCGTTTCGGAGAGAAATGTAGTAGCACGTTCATCTGCCAAGTGGGTCTTTTATGGAGACTGTCCTCATGTGTTTGCAATTTGAATATATTGCATTTAAAAGTTGAATGGACGTCGCTCAAATGCCTCAGTCTGGGCGCAATTGGATAGACCTAAAACCAATCAGAGCGATCGTCATTGTGTAAAGCCCGCCTCAACGTTTCTGATTGGTGCCGCGATTTCGACTGCATGGAAATGGGCTTGAATGAGCTCTTTGCCAGACTACTTCTCGAGCAAATCTGAATTTGCCGGAAGTTGTCTGGGTTTTCCCAGGCTAGTCCCTTTGCGTATCCGTACATAAATGGGTACATCCACCCCGGCTTCGCTTTGGATCCGCGAATGAGCCGCATATCTGCTCCGGGTCCGTTTTGGACCCGGTCATATGAGCATCGTATCCGGCCCGGGTCCGTTTTGGACCCGTTCATAAAATTCCGTCTGCAATGCCACTTTTTTCCCCACACTGCCTGATTATCTGGCCAAAACTATAGCTACAGATATATTTAAAATCTAATGGTGGACGAACATTAGATAGACTGGATTGCTCTATAAAAACTTGAATAGTTATGTATCTGCCTTTATTAATATGAATAAAACATGAAATCATTAAACATTAATATTTTTTAGCCAACTAACAATAACAAAATAGGTTATTACAGACTATAAATGTATTTAATATATTTTTTTAATAGTTTTATTCATGTATACATTGAATAGACATTACAGAAAAAAATCAAATCAACCATGAATTGTACCAAGAACATCATTTTATTTAGTGAAAAACATTACAATAAAATGATAAAGTCTTTTTTTTTCACTACTGTTGGGTCAAGGTTTGCTGACGGGGGGACGGCTCCTTGAGCTTCCCCTATCTGATGCCAGGTTGAACCACCGGATTACATGTTTTGTAATGTCGTCATCGGTGGCGGCACGGGAGTCTTTTTGGTCTCTTTCTCACAGCACCTGTAATACATAAGCAGATTTTCATTACATGTCATGAAATCACATTGAAGCTACCAGGTTGTTGTTTTTTAGAGGATAGGCATAATTCTTTTTTTAACTTAAAATAATGTCAAGTCGTAACAGGGTGAAAGGCACTTCTGCCTCCGCTTTGCGGTCCTTTATCTGCTATACCCACGCTATGTAAGATTGCCAGATCGGGGCGCGTTTCTGTAGTTCTAATGAGACATAAGAAAACTACAGATTTTAATAGACTCCTTAAAGAATTTGGCACAAACACAAACAGAAGCTCAACTAAAATGATTAAGTGATTATAATTTTAACCATTATACAGCGTGACAAAAAAAAAAAGTTTTCCTTGAATAAAACTTGAATGGCCATAAGTTTAGTTGACTAAAAAAAGAACTAAACAAAAACAGGATAAGGTTGACTAAATATGATAAAAGTTAAATAGTAAATTTGACACAGGACTAAGCATGCATAAAAATAAAAAAGCTGACAAAATAAACTCTATTTGAGTCTTGTATCTAATGAGGTATTGCTCACCAGAGCAGGCAATACTGTCTGATCCACATCTTCCCCCCCGCCAGGTAGGTCTGTAGACCCTGCTTGCAGAAGGGGTTTGCTCTTCTGCTGGTCTCTGTGAACAGTGAGGCGGTGAAATGGGTGGAGGTGGAGCAGCTGTGGATAGCTACTTAGGATAAAAGGTGGTGGTGCGATAACAGGAGCTGATGGTTGTTTTAAAAGTTTGCCTCTCTTTTTATGAGCATCTTCCTCCTCGCTCTCATCACAGCACCTGTAATACAGAGTCTCCCAAGAAATGACTATAAATTAGGGTGGAAAAAAACATGCAGTAAACATCTTATTAATTACTCTTATTAATAATAATAATAAATGTAAAGCCTTCCTGTAGCTCAAACAGTAGTGTGTTGGCGCTTGCAATGCTAAGGTCATGGGTTCAATTCCCAGGGGAAGCAAGAACTGATAGGAATGTAAATGTGTACCTTAAAATGCAATGTAAGTTGCTTTGGATAAAAACGTTTGCCAAATGCATAAATGTAAATGTAATTACATAAACATTTTCACTGGCCTAAAAACTTAAGTTGTAAATCAATGTAATTGGTTGAGAATGGTTTCTCTGAGAAACCAGAAAACATACTGTCCATTTAACTCTATTTCAGCTGGCTTTACGTGTGGTGGTTGTCGGGTTCATCATATCATAACACTAAATTATGTTTTTGAGAAAATATAGAGGCCAAAAAGTTAATGTAAAATATAAAAGATAATATACGTACACTAACATCGGCTTTGGCCTTCTTTTTGGCCGAATCTCCTCCTCTTCCTCTTCAGACTGTAGATCTGATGTGTTGCAATTTAGAGCTTTCTTCAAGAGTTGTCGTGCCACAAAGTAGTCATCTAAAAAATAAATAGCCTACATGTTAAACTTCAGTAGACCTTCAAATTAATAGAGTAAAAAAGAACAGAACTATAGACAACATAACAATATGAGAATGTAATTAAAAGGATTTTCTTCCCATATAACATATTGGCAAAATACTTTGATATTTGCTTACAAAAGCCATTTAGATTATTTAAAAAGAAAATAGCATACCACATGATTTAATAACTCTGGCATCATATTTTTTCCAGTCAGGTCCAGGTTCCTCAGAATTTTTCACTGCCCCGTTCACTCTCTCATCATTTTTGTAGTTTGGCCAATAGGTAACTCCATCACTGTACCAATTTTGTGGCACCAAACATCCTTAAACGAGAAGGAAGTAACAAACAGCACCAGATAAATTTAACTTCCTGTTTCAAGAACAGGTCAGTATGTCTACCTTGGGTTATTTCACCAAGTGCATGGTGTAATTGCATATGGGTCACTTTTAAATTAAAGAAGCTGGTCCAAAAAATAAAAGAAATTCAGATGTGGTCAACAAATCAGAATTGGGCATCAAGATCTGCAGTATAAATGTGGCCTTATTGAACTTAATTGAATCAACAATGAACTGTCAACTCACAGTGAAGTTGCTGAAGAACTTACTGTCTTAAGGTGGAGCTGGAGGCAGGTACAGTTTTTCTATTCATTTTATCTAAAAGAAACGTAACAGAAACACAAAATACACATTGCAACTAGTGAGTTGTGGAAAATAACCTAAATTTTTAGTGTTTTCAAAAATAATTATACAGCAGGGCTCGACAATAAGGACTGCCTGATGGCCCGGGGCCAGCGTGAAAGACACTTGGGCCAGTTGCAGGAACTTTATTGGGCCAGTGCTGCAACTTCAAGTTGATAATTAGCAAATTTTTAAGCCTTGACAATTTAAATGCTGTAGTGTGGACCAGTGTCAGTATTTGACAACATATCTGGCTAAATCAAGTTGGAACAGTATTAAATCTTACTTTACTCTGATGTCAGGAAAAGATGAAACTCCAAAATAAGACTGGTGGCACTTGAACGAACTGTGAACTGTAAGCTGCAACAGAACACACACACACACACACACACACACACACACACACACACACACACACAGTATCTTAATATGATATGAAATAATTATCTGAAACAACATTACATGGGGAGGTGGTGGAGAATATATTTGTCATGATGTAAACAAAAATGGACTCAAACTAACCAAACCAGTACAGTATTAAATGCTGTAGTGTGGACCAGTGTCAGTATTTGACAAAATATTTGGCTATATCAAGTTGGAACAGTATTAAATCTTACTTTACTCTGATGTCAGGAAAAGATGAAACTCCAAAATAAGACACTTGAACAAACTGTAAGCTGCAACAGAACACACACACACACACACACACACACACACACACAGTATCATATGATATTAATTATTTTTTTTGAAACAACATTACATGGGGAGGTGGAACTGTCAAAATGTAAACAAAAATGGACATGTTATACCAGAAATTCAGTGAAAAAAGTAAGTTAGGTAACGTTAGGCCTAACATGATAATATCTTGCCTGACATTTTAACTTTACTGGAGGGGAGAAAATACGCGCTCAGGGTTTGATAAAAATCCGGACAGCTAACGTTAATTAAATGACCTAACCTCCCAGAGAGAAAGAATATACCATCCAAATAGCTTTTTACTCAAAGTTATTAGATATTTCGATAATACCTCAATTGTATGGAGAATTGTATGGAGCGTATGCTTAATTTGTGCAAATTTCTGTCACTGTCCTTTATTATGTGGGTTCAGGGGGCGCGTAGATCTAGTACGGAACGTTTTTTTTTTTTTTTTTAAGCGGAAAATTTATTATTTTCAAATATGTGACCCTGGACCACAAAACCAGTCACATGGGTCATATTTTTGAAATTGAGATGTATGCATCATTTGAAAGCTGAATAAATAAGCTTTCCATTGATGTATGGTTTGTTAGGATAAGACAATACTTGCCCGAGATACAACTATTTGAAAATCTGGAATCTGAGGGTGCAAAAAAATCGAAACATTGAGAAAATCGCCTTTAAAGTTGTCCATTTATGTTAATGATTGTGCTGCATTCACTCACAAAAATACATGTTTTATATATTTACGGTCGGAAATTTACAAAATATCTTCATAGAACATGATCTTTACTTAATATCCTCATGATTTTTGGCATAAAAGAAAAATCTATAATTTTGACCCATACAATGTATTGTTGGCTATTGCCACAAATATACCAGTGCGACTTATGACTGGTTTTGTGATCCAGGGTCACATATATGCATTTATAGTGTGTATATAAACAAATATATATTTTATAATGACATAATTATACATATACATGTTATATGTTTTAAATACAATTATAAATGGCTAATATATGTAGCAGGGCATTCAGTTACTTTTGAAAGGACAAAAATAAAGTGTCAGTGTATTTCATTAGACTTTAACTTTGCCAGCTGTAAAAAAATCTAGCATTTCCTCACATTTTATCACTGATTTTTAGTGACAGTCGATATGCATGGGCCACTGGCAATGACAGTTCCCCCCCTCCCCTCTCCCCTGCCGTGCCATACCACACCCACTCCCCTCCCTTCTTCTCACAGCCACCACGCCCATTTAAGTTGCATTTTTCAAAAAGATTGTGAGCCAGACTTGAGCTGAAAGAGGGGGGTTTCATGACCCTTTAAAGAAAACATTTTTAGTTTCATATTTATGTTTAAATATTATAGGCTAATGTTATATTTTTATTTAATAAATGTTGATTATGAAAGTGAGCATGTAGCATGCGAAAGATAATAATACATCATGAGATGCACAATATGTCTGGAGACACGGAGTGGGTAAGACATGGTTTTGAACACTTCATTGAGTTTTGTTTTGTAGAAAGACTATTTTTAAAAGATTTTCGTTTTGTAGAAATTGTATCTTAATTTTGATCAATGTTTTATCAACCAATTGCCTGTATTTAATAAATAAGAAGCAACTATATAGCAGACAATGTAATAAGGCGCCGACACGATCACTTGCATTGCACGTGAACTGGAGGGCGGCAAAACTCAGCTTGTGCCTCACAGATTTGAGAAATATAGGCTATCTATTATAGAAGGCTTGAAATGTCTACTTTTAAGCAAAACTATTCAAAACAGAGTCCTAACAGAGAGGTCTACTGATGACTGGATTGAACACAATTAATTTGTTAACTTTTCACTTGATGTATTGCACTTATATTTATATACTTTAAAAGCAAAGAAGACTCTGACTGGATCTCACAACTCTGGAAGAGACGTATATTTATCTGTACTGAATGTTGTGCTTCGTACTTAAGATTGTCAGTTCATGATCTTCATATGTAACAGGAACATTAATCATGATCAAGTCATTTTATATATATTTTATTCCCAAAGGATTCAGAAACTTTCAAATTATTAAAATGTGTACATCAAATGTATTTATGTATTTGAATCTTTTAATTCTGACAAGAACATTTAATAATGCATGCATAGCAGGGCTTTATTCCTAGAGCGTGTACATATAGTTCGCAGGAGACAAATGAATACAGTAACAATGCATCACTTTCAACCTCTTGTTGAAACAACTGTCAAAATGGATGGCTTGCAACATGACTGTTTTGAAAGAATTACAGTAGGAATGGTAAGATCACAGTACTGGTTGTCTGCAACTTCATACATCATCTGTCTCGGAAATCTGAAACAATAATACTACATAATATATGCAGCTTAAAACAAAAGAGATGTCTCCATATGCACTTCATTACATACATTATCATCAGTTGAATGTGTGGTGGACAGGACATGAAAATCCATCAATACTAAAAATAAATGTTTATGTTCACATGTGGACTAAACAGCAGTTAATAAACTATTGCTTCAACTGATCTCGAACTCTTTAACTTCAGTAAACACAGAAATGAACTGATCAGCTGCAGTGCACATACCTCTGCTCAGCCACAAACCGGTTCTTGGTCGAAAGCTGATGACGTAACCTCACGTGATACCGATTGGTCGATTGTTAAGCTTAAATCTAATTGGCTGAAGAGTACGACTGCTCTGTGTAGGAGGAGTTCGCTGCCAGGAAAGTCTCAAAAACACACACACACAAATCCAAGGCAAAATCCAAAATTCACATTCAAGGATAAACTCGTACATTTTAAACAGGCAAAGGTTTTTGTACACAGTTGTATATCTACGAATTGTGTTTTGCATTTGTGACATGTAATTTATGAATATATAATTTTATTTTGCGCATGTGAATTGCTTTTTGTGAATGTATATTTTTTTCACGCACGTGAATTTTTTTTGTGTGTACGTGAATTAGGTTTCATGCATGTGAAATTGTCTACGCATGTGTGAATCATGTTTTTTGCGTGAATTATAATTGAGACAAATCTGCTTCCATAATGAACTGCAGTCAGTTCGAGACCCCGATGAGGACAACGAGCATGCAGATGAGCTTCCCTGAGACGGTTTCTGACAGTTTGTGCAGAAATTCTTTGGTTATGCAAACCGATTGTTGCAGCAGCTGTCCGGGTGGCTGGTCTCAGACGATCTTGGAGGTGAAGATGCTGGACGTGGAGGTCCTGGGCTGGTGTGGTTACACGTGGTCTGCGGTTGTGAGGCCGGTTGGATGTACTGCCAAATTCTCTAAAATGCCTTTGGAGACGGCTTATGGTAGAGAAATGAACATTCAATTCACGGGCAACAGCTCTGGTGGACAGTCCTGCAGTCAGCATGCCAATTGCAAGCTCCCTCAAAACTTGCGACATCTGTGGCATTGTGCTGTGTGATACAACTTTTAGAGTGGTATTTTATTGTGCCCAGCCTAAGGCACACCTGTGCAATAATCATGCTGTCTAATCAGCATCTTGATATGCCACACCTGTGAGGTGAATGGATTATCTTGGCAAAGGAGAAGTGCTCACTAACACAGATTTAGACAGATTTGTGAACAATATTTGAGAGAAATAGGCCTTTTGTGTACATAGAAAAAGTCTTAGATCTTTGAAAAATGAAAAAGCTCATGAAAATGGGGGCAAAAACAAAAGTGTTGCATTAATAATTTTGTGTAATTTGGTAGTAATTGGTTAATAAAAACAATGAGGTTGTGCTATACTGCATATCTTGAATTTTGTCACTATGCTGTGCGAATCTAACAACAGCCTCTTGAATTTACAACATAAGACTGTCTGAATTATTATTTTTAAATCCATCTGTTACTTGCTCAAATCAACAATACTGATGTAAATTATCATTCTGTGCAGTCTGTTGTTGTAAAAATGGTGATGCTCAAAACCAAAGATTTCTAAAGAATGTGGAGCAGCTGCTGTTGAAAAATACGTGAGTGTTTTTGTTTGCATGCAGGAAGAGAGGATACAATTATGGAAGGACAGGAGTTATGAAAGATAAATGAGAATGGAAAGAGAGGCAGGCCGAAATGAACAGTGGATGAGACCAGCATGTTGCATAACCACTCTGACATCTACATGCAGCCGGCTGTTCTAGGGCAGCGAGAGTCTCTCGATGGGGAAAATGTTCCAAATCAGGGCCATTCAGGGTGAGAATGAGTCACATGACAGCCAGCCTCAAAAATGGCCTGCTTTCATTTGGACATAAATTACTGCAGTTATAAAATGGCATATTTAGACACTGAATAAATAAATAAAAACTTTCTTTGTTATTTGTTAAAGGGATCTTATTTTTTTTCACTATTTGTTTTATAATTTAATTTATTTTATTTTTTTTCCTGAAGTCCGCATATAGGTTTTGTTTGCACCAAAAGTATAAAGTAATTAAAATGTTATATAGCTATATAGCACCTTTTAATGTAATATGTAATATTTAATATTTAATATGCTGATCAGCCAAAACATTATGACCAACTGCCTAATATTCTGTTGTTCCTCCGCATGCTGCCAAAAACATCGCCGACTCTGCAAGACCCTTGAAGGTGTTCTGTGGTATTTGGCATTAGCAGCAGATCTTTCAAGTCCTGTAGGTTGTCAGATGGAACTGCTGTGGATCAAACATGTAATCCAGCACATCCCACAGATGCTCAATGGATTGTTCTCTGGGAATTTTGGAGGTCTGGGCAACACCATGAACTCTTCATCAAATTCCTCAAACCATTCATGAGCAATGTCAAATTTACGTCCACATGAATGGCCGGACTCAGGGTTTCCCAGCAGAACATTGCCCAGGGCATCGCACTTCCTCCACCGGCTTGTCGTCATCCCACAGTGCATTCTTGTGCCATCACTTCCCCAGGTAAACGGCGCACACGTAAATGGCTGTCCATGTGATGTAAAAGAAATCTGGACTCATTGGAAAAGGCAACCTTCTTCCACTTCTCCAAGTTCTACTTCCAACACTCGTGTGCCCATTGTAGGAGCTTTTGATGGTGGACAGGGGTCATCATAGGTACCCTTCATCATAGGATGATTGATCTAAAGCTACGCAGCCCTATATGCAGTAGAGTGCAATTCATGTGTTGTGACACATTCCTCCCATAACCATCATTAACATTTTGTGTGACTTGTGCCACAGTAGACCTTCTGTTACCTCGGACCAGACGGGATAGCCTGCGTTGCCCTCATGTATCGATGAGCCTTGGGTGCACAACACCCTGTTGTCGGTTGTGGTTTGTCCCTCCTTGGGCAACTGTTGGTTAATTTTCACCACTGCTGACCAGGAGCAACCCACAAGCCTTGCTGTTTCAAGTCAAGTCGCCTTTATTTATATAGCGCTTTTTACAATACAGATTGCATCAAAGCAGCTTCACAGTGATAACCTGAAAATAATACAACAAAGTTTGTTTCTAGAAGAAAATTGCGTCATTGTCCATCCTTAAGTAAGGCAGATCAATAATATTGTTGAATATTAAATATCCCCAACTAAGCAAGCCAAAAGCCAAGGCAACAGTGGCAAGGAACCAAAACTCCAACAGGTGACAGAATGGAGAAAATAACCTTGGGAGAACCCAGGCTCAGTCGGGGGCCAGTTCTCCTCTGGCCAACGAGCGAACAGTGTATGATTATGATCCAGGCAGCATTACAGGTCAGAAGTCAGATTGGATCAGAACATTCAGAATATTTATCCAGTTCCATCTGGTTGGAAGTCGGAGTCATCACGCCGGTATGGAGACGAGTTTGTTGAGGATCAGTGCCAATGGCTGTCGTGTCGATGAGGCCTTCACAGGCCTGATGAGGCTGGCACTTCAGGGATGCATCATGGATGGGTCCAGGTGCAGGTCCACCATCTGATCTGGATACGGCCGGGATCTGGCTGACTTCAGTAAACAGGGGAGGGACTGGTTGACACTTCAGGACTGCGTTGTCATAGTGTCCAGACGCAGGTCCTTCATCAGATCTGGATACGGCCTGGATCCGGTGGATTGCGGTAAACCTCGGATAAACAGAAAGACTAATATTAGCGTAGATGCCATCCTTCTTATGATGTAACAAGTACATCAGGATTTACGGTTCCTGCTGACCTAAACTATGCAGCCTAACATTGAATTATAGAAGTCTATAATGTGTTATGTGTATGCTGGGCCAAAGAGATGTGTTTTTAGTCTAGATTTGAACTGACAGAGTGTGTCTTGCTTCCTGGACAATGTTAGGAAGATTTTTCCAAAGTTTTGGTGCTAAATAGGAAAAGGATCTACCGCCAGCAGTCGATTTTGATATTCTAGGTATTGTCAACTGGCCGGAATTTTGAGATTGCAATAGACGTGAAGGACTATAATGCATTAAGATCTCGTTCAAGTACTGGGGAGCTAAACCATTTAGTGCTTTGTAAGTGATCAGCAATATTTTAAAATTTATACAATGTTTAATAGGGAGCCAAAGCAGTGTTGACAGAACCGGGCTAATAACTTCTTGGTTCTGGTAAGAAATCGTACTCGCTTTCCATTGAAAGTTCTTCGTCTCGGAGCAGCCGCCCGTAGAGAGTGCGGTGGCGGCGTGCTCGCGGCCCAGGCAGAGAGCGCAGATGAGGTGGCGGTCTCCGTTGCTGAGCGGGGCGCGGCACAAGCCGCAGGAAAAAACGAGGCATTTTTAGAAAAACGCCTCGTGCTCTTTTAGAATGAGAGAAAGTATGTGTCGCAGTAGGCGAACACACACAGCAGTAAAAGGATATGTCGCCGGATAGCGTAGCAGGCACGGATGGCTGAAGGCGGCGAAGGCGGCCGGCTTCTTCAGGCGCTGTCCTAGGCTTGCTGGTCGCTGGTTTCAACGGCGGCGGCTCTCAAGATCCAGCGATGCGAAGAGCTTCGCTGAAGACAAGAAAATCAGATATTCAGCCTGTGAGCCTTTGTTATATACACTCTGGCCACACCCATCTTGACGGTTAGAAGGGTGTGGAGGGCGCGAAGCACCCTCATTGGAGGCCACATTTCACGAGGCTCACTGATAGGCTTAAGCAGTTGCCGCCGAGCAGCCAATGAGCACGCTTATACAGCCTGCCTTGGTCTGCCGGCTGCCGCACTGCGTTGACAATGAATACAAAATTAAGGATAATTTTTGGCTTCAGATCTCGAAGAAAGAAGACTTTCCCGTAGCGTAAGCAACTTACGCAATACGAGAGAACCTCTCGTAAGAGAACTAGCTGCTGCATTTTGGACCAGCTGTGGTTTGTTTACTAAGTGTGCAGGGCAACCACTCATAATAGCATTACAATAATCTAGCCTTGATGTCATGAACGCATGAACTAATTGTTCTGCTTTTTTCATTGAGAGCATATGACGTAATTTAGATATATTTTTAAGATGAAAAAATGTGGTTTTACAGATGCTAGACACGTGACTTTCAAATGAAAGATTGCTATCAAAGAGCGCACCCAGGTTCCTAACCGACGATGAAGACTTGACAGAGCAGCCATCAAGTGTTAGACAGTATTATAGATTATTACGTGAGGAAGTTTTTTGTCCAATAATTAGAATCTCTGTTTTTTCAGAATTAAGTAGTAGGAAGTTGCTAGTCATTCAGTTTTTTATATCCGCTATGCATTCCGTTAATTTTGTGAATTGGTAAGTTTCGTCAGGGTGTGAAGAAATACTGTATAGAGCTGAGTATCATCAGCATAACAGTGGAAACTAATGCCATGTTTCCTAATGATATCTCCCAAGGGTAGCATGTACAGAGTGAACAGCAACGGTCCTAGTACTGAGCCTTGTGGTACACCATACTGAACTTGTGATCGATAAGACATCTCTTCAATTACTGCTACAAACTGATAACGGTCAGATGATTTATGATTCAGAAGTATGATTTAAACCATGATAATGCAATTCCACTAATGCCAACATAATTTTCGAGTCTATTTAAAAGAATGTTGTGGTCGATAGTGTCAAATGCAGCACTAAGATTGAGTAACACTAATAAAGAGATACAACCACGATCGGTTAATAAGAGCAAATCATTTGAGACTCTAATGAGAGCTGTCTCAGTACTATGGTACGGTCTAAATCCTGATTGAAAATCCTTGCAGATATAATTTCTTTCTGAAAAGGAACATAGTTGTGAAGATACAGCCTTTTCTAGTATCTTTGACAGAAAAGGTAGATTTGAGATCGGCCTGTAATTGACTAAATCTGTAGGATCAAGTTGTGTTTTTTTAACAAGTGGTTTAATCATAGCCAGCTTAAAAGTTTTTGGTACGTATCCTAATGACAAAGATTAATTAATGATATTAAGAAGAGGATCTATGACCTCTGGAAGCATCTCTTTCAGTAGCTTAGTCTGTATAGGGTTTAACATACATGTTGTCGTTTTCATACATACATTTAGATGATGTAACGAGTTTAGAAAATTCTTCCTCTCCTTAGTAGGGCGGTTAAGCGCAAAAATAGATCATTTTGCGATAAAAGCATCAAATTTGGTAGGAAGGCTCACAAAGGGGGTCTGATCAGATTTAGGACCGTAGGCGCTTGAAATTTGACCCCTGGGGGTCATGGCGGCCATTTAATGGCCACCAAATATGGATTTCGTAATGGGAAAATGGATTAAAAGCTGCCAGAAACATAAAATGCAATAACATATTTCACCATAAATACATGTAAATATGAGCACACTTTCACAAAGAAGGTCTTTAAACTTTAAAATATAAGATATGTTTTAAAATTTGCTCCTGTAATACTAAATATTACTATACATGGGTTAATGAATTATCTGTAAATTCATGTTATGTGATCAAAATTAGACATCACACTAGCCGCGTTTTAAAGATTCGCGCAAAACTTTTGCGTTTTTTTCTAAATATCGATAATAAACTATTGCGAAATGACGGCGTTTCTATTAACCGATGTTATGCGACTAAAACGTCATTTTTTCCTCTCGCGATAAGTCATTCCAAAAATCATGGCAACGGATGTTGGATAGTTTATATATACATATCACAGCCACGTACCGCACTAGACATTATTATTATTAATGGAAGGGAACGTAGGCGTGTTATCCAAGCATTAATGACAAGGAAAGACCCTTATAGGCTACTGTGTCTGTGAGCGGCACATGTGAAGTGTTTCTGGGTTTTTCCTCACTCATTTCAGCTCCGAGGTCTTGATTGTGCCATTTCTTTGAGGTTTAGAATCCAGTATTCCTGTCATTCTTTTGTCTTTTATGAATTCAATAAAGAACTCCAAACACACCGCGTCGTCTACGTCAGGTGACCTGTAAATGCGCAAAAACTGTTTCCATTGCAGTTTTGCGAAATATTTCTTTTTCGAATTGCCTGAAAAACCACCTCATGCGAGCGTAAAAACTTTTTGCGATAAATGGGAGTTTTTGCGAAATTGACGTGTTTCCATTGAGCGTATTTTCAATTCGCAATTTCAATTTGCGCAATTTGAAGGATAATAGAAACGCGGAGTGATTAAGAGCTGATCTTTGTCTGGTCTCTACCAAAGCAATTCACCAATGGTGATACATAAAGGTCAACTGTTTTTAAACAGCTGACATGGAAAGAGACACGCAAGCTAATCCACCACGGCAAGGTGCCAGCTCATTAGGATTAGTTTTTTTTTTTGTTGTTGTTCTTTTTTGTTTTTGTAATTTTTTTTTGTCTTTTTAATGTAGGCCTGCATAACAAGAAACAGAACAAAGAACCAGTAGTTCAACTCTTCAGCAGTTGAGCTTTGAATATTAACACAAGATTTAATTAATAACATCACATTTAAGATTATAAAATTCCATGCTGAATTCAATGACCACTTTTTTCTCGGTCAAGAAGCAAAAAAATGATTAACACAGCTTTACACTCTCTGACATTCTCCCTCACATAAACATAAAGCAGTACACTGCAGTGATGCTGCTCTGCATTTGCATTGCTTAATACAGCCTTTTGTACATTTGCAGGCAATAAGTTCATAGCAGGCTTTAGATGCTTCAGCAAGTGAGGTCCAGTGTGGTTCAAAACTGCCATCCTCTGTTTTGACCCACCCCCATTTAGATGGACAAAGCAAATGAGGAGAAGGCAGTAATACTTGGCCCCAAATATGACCACCCTGATATGTTGCCCTTTTCACATGCTGTTCAAGAGCTGCACTTGTTGGTGGAATTCGGCGAACACTGTGCCTTTTTGAAAAAAGCTTTTTCCTAGCCGTGTTCACACTCTCACATGTACTGGTTCTGTCATACAGCAGAACTGTGAACCTTTCAATTGTCTCTGATATATGTGAGGGAATATCAGATGGAGCACAGCTCATTTCCAACAATGCCTGAGTAAGTTCGAGATATCGGGAGTTGTTTTAAGTTCATCAAATTTTAATAGATTCTCTGCCAGATTTTTGTAATGTTCATTATTGACCTGCCCTTGACAATTTGATGGGCATCTGAGTGGCTCTTGAGTATTATTCTGACAAATGAAACACAATTCCCAGTCATTTATTTGTGTTGGGGGATCAGTATATCCAGGATTAAATAATTTGAAGGTTTTAGCCATTGCATTGGATCACAGTAGTTCTTGTGTAGTGGTCTTGTTGTTTTAGTTTTTCTTAAAACGTGGAACTGTATTTGAGGTCTACTACTGTTGTAAAGTTTTCTTTCATCGAAGCAGAGACCAGGAGACAGTTGGGATCGCATTCAACGGAAGTTATTCTTTATTGAGAACTCCGCTGTACGTTGCTGTAGTACTTCCAACATGATCTAACTCTAATACAGTATGCATTGTAGTTATATACATTCCAAGGGGGAGGGATTACATAGAGGCGGGAACTCTGAATAAAGCATGCAAATGAAGTGGGAACACACCCTACTCTGAGTCCAATTGAATCAGCATAACTATTCACATGCTGATACTGGCCAGGAACTCCAATTCCAAGAGCCATCTGAGAGCCATTAAAGACAAAAGGTGAAAGTCAATCAACCTAATGATTCAACGTCTGGGCTCCGAAAGGTGAGAATCTCAGTGATCTGACTCATTTAAAACACAATAGAGAAAAACAGGACTGGCAGAAACTGTTGTTACTATTATCCTAACCTAACCTTAAAATGCTAACTTCAATGTACTCAACTTTTACTGTTGCAAACTAAATTAAACATTTAATAAATTTGTAATCCAACACTACTAACTTAAAAGATGTGTGCTAATACCTTAAAAAAATATTGGCTACTCTATTTCACTTAACTGGCACAAAAAAGATTAAATCGATTGACTAATTGTGGTAATCATGCTAATCGTGCTAATTTACGTTTTTCTTGTGAGGAAAACTCGGTCTACAATGTGATGTGTAGGCCTACCTACTAAACCACTTGCAAATAATCCAGCAGGACTCAACAGTTCTTACAATTAATATTTCTAGTCAAGGTGAGAGCATTTGGAGAGCAAAGAATTGACTGAGATTAACTTTGGGTGGTATAAACTAGCCGTACAAGAGCACAGAGTTACAATGAAATAAATAGGATGAATTGCAGCTAGTTTAGATAACCAGCCTAAATGAAATTCTGTGGAAATGTACACCTACTTTATTTCACAGAATCCTAACTCTAAATTCCTGTAGACTAAAATCTATTTTATGTTATATTTGCCTGTCTGAGTTATGTTTGCTTACTTGCAGTATTAGCCTACACTATTTTTACTGAGTAACAGTGAGAAACACATTCAACTGACTTTGCCTTTATCTCACTTGTAGTCAAGAGTAAAACATCCCACCAGTTCCCTAGATTTTAAAGAGAATAATATTCAACTGTGGCCACCACAAGATGAAACCTACTGACTGAATAAGGAGGAGTCACTGACAAACTACCAAGTAAAAATGATGTGTATTAGTATATGCACACAATTTAATATAAAATATTTAAATATACATTTAAAAAGTACATAATTTCTGATAGATATCATAACCTCTTTTCCTTTTTGTTTAAAAATGAACTAGATTGATTAATGATCAAATGTGCAACTTTTTTAATTGTTAATTTCTGTCGTCTATCCATTATGACATTATGAAATCCATACTTGGCGGCCATTTTCAAAAAAATATTTTTAAACATATCTTATATTTTAAAGTTTAAAGACCTATGTGAAAGTGTGCTCATATTTACATGTATTTATGGTGAAATGTGTTATTGCATTTTATGTTTCTGGCAGCTTTTAATTCATTTCTGTGTGAAGTAACATAATAAAAATACAGCTGTTCATTGTTTGTTCAACTAAGATTAACAAAGATTAATAAATACAGTAACAAATGTATTGCTCATGGTTCATGTTAGTTAGCCTAATACATAAACTAATGTAAACAAATCAAACCACATTTAACACCTCTTAAAATGAGAATGTAAGTGTGCTTACCCCATTTTTTTAGTAAGAGTGGTTAGCAAGATCTAACCTTAATAAACTACTGTATTTTCAGGTTATTTATATGACAATGTGTAGAACAATTACCAAAACAATCTTTTAGTTTAGACTGGAGTGAGGTGAAAACAGAAAAAAAGTGTAAAGCAAGTTGTTGTTAGCTAGCTGCTAATTGTATTCAATTGTATATGGTAGACTAAGTAAGACTTGAACCATTGAAGTGCAGTTCCTGAGATGCCCTTCCTCTTTAGGATTGACAGGAGGATCTGGTGGTTAACTGTGAAAAAGATAAAAACTTTGGAGTTTGGAGATACATTTTTTTATTTATCGTTGTTCGTGCTTAAAGTCCCCTTGTGGTGAAAGTCAACCATTCCAAATTCATGGATCATTCGGTTGTGGAGTTATAGTGCTTTTTTAGTTATAGCACCCCCATCAGCAGCATTTTTATTCTTTTGATAACTTTTTACCAGCACTTTCCCTAGCTGCTAAATTCCTATTTTGGTGAAGATCAGACCAAGGGCCTAGGAGGAGTTAAATTTTGTTTTTGTTTTTTTGTGAAAATTTAAAAATGGCACAAAATGTTATAGCCAGAAATAAAATTGGATATATACATTGTGTATGGCTCGGGATTTTTTTTTCTTTTTTTCTAGCTCTTAGGGTTCCAAAGTAATGATCCAGAATGCAAATTTCCTTATTATAGCACCACCTACTGTTGAAAGGGTGGGTATCTGTTCTCCTGAGTAGCGGTGCATGATTAGGACCATACTTCTAATTTTGGGGTCTCTACAATTTACTGTCTGACGCCCATATACATTTAAGGGGAAAAAATAAGGAAGAAAATTAGCTCCTTTGATGCTTGGAACCCTAATAATGACATCACTGAGCAATCACTGAGTGCAGTCTTTCCTGTTGAAATAGGCAATTTGGGCAAGGCATATGGAAGGGTTTGCACTTGTTTCTTACCAACCTCTACCCTTTGGTTTAGGGCTGTGTTCACAATCATGTTGCATTGTGATCAATGGATCTGTCTGAAGTGTACATACAGTATGAGTAGACTCACTCCCTCAGCCAAAATCGAGGGATCGGGGGTCTGTCCAAATAAACTTGCCTCGTCCACTTGACAAAGTTGAACACTTTGTCGAGGATTCCCCCGAGGCGGGGGAAGGGGTGGAGGGTCAATATTAAATGTAATGAGTCAGTATCTGGTGTGGCCACAAGCTGATTTAAGGACCACAGTGCATTCCATCTTCATGGACTGAACCAGATTTGCCAGTTCTTGCTGTAAAATGCAATCCCACTCTTCCACCAAGCCATTTGCAAGTTCTCTGTAAACTGTTAATGCTTCAAGGACTGTTCCATAGGTGCACATGCAATAATTGTTTAAGGTTCATTGAGCATGCATTAAAAACATTGTTTAAACACTTTCCTATAAAGATCTGTAAAACTTCAGTGTTTCCCCTGCCATTATATTAGGGGAATCAGGGTATCTTCCGTCCATTTCATTTCCTATTTGAAATGAAATAAGCAGAAACGAGAAGCAGCGCCTTTATTCGTTTTTTCGTTTTTTCCAAAAAACGAAAAAACAAGATTTCGGCTTGATTTTTCGTTTTTTAGTTCACAGGCAAAAAACGAATAAATTACTTCAAAATTCGTTTTGCACATGTGGACGGTCATGAGGCGCCCCTGTCAGCCGATTGGTCAAGAAAATCTGAGCATGTGACGTCATCGGTAGTTCCCTAGGTTTATTCAACAAAATAATAGTCCTATGGCTCTGCGTACCGCATATTAAACTGTTCAGGGCAGGTCCTGGGCTTACTTATGTGCAACTTAACGCGTTTCAGAGAAATATTTATATATCAGAAATATTAAATATTAATCTGCTGCACCCAGACGGTTTTATTAGCTGTGCGGAGTTAAATCTGTCTGGTGCTGCGCTAGGCAGCGCAGCGGGTGAAGCACAATGTTCAGTCAAGTGTAGCATATACGCAGCAGTCATAACTCTTCTTTTAGACAATACGCTCAGTTTTGGACAAGGGGTGGTTATTATTGCAAATACTGTAATGCAAAACTGCTGATGGTGGTTGGTACCGCGATGATGGTAAATAAAATTGTATTTGTACTGTAACTGTAGCCGCGAGAGTGAGACAGCGAGATGATTGACAGGACGATAGCGGAGGAAAAAGCGCAAGATTTTGTTAGTAAAGAAATATTTATTTGTTTAATATAAAAGTGAGTTTGTCTTTGAAAACAACAACTAAACAAAGTGGTGAAATAACAGTGTGATCACAAAACTGAGCGTTCGTCTTAAAGGGAAATTTCCAAATATATTTTATTTATTTGTTAGCCTAATGCTGTTGTTTTATGCTACAAGTTTAATACTATGCGGATGCGGGAGTTAAAACTGTGCTGGGCTATGTTGGTGACCCAGTGTAATTGTAGCCTACAGCGTAAAATACAACCACAAACACACGTAATATGTATGCATAGCCAAAACACAACACGAGTTTGTTTAAACTTGATTTTTACCATCCATATTTTTTTTCTTCCGGACTCCACGCCAGAGGTCCCCCTCAGCACCCCTAACCCTTGTGTTATGTTGCGGGTCAATTTGAACCGTTTAGGGTGCTTTCACATCTGTAGTTCCGTTCATTCCGGACCAAGGGAGAAAAATTATACTTTGTAGCATTTTTCAGGCGTTTTGGTTCGTTTTCACACCACACATTTGTGATGTTCCCGCCTGGGTCAATTTGTCCCTCAGCTATTCAAAAGCAACTGTATGGACACATGTGTTTGTATGACAGGGCACTTCAACTCCAGTTCTAAAGTGCAAGTGTCTAAAAGTGATCTAACCCTATCCAAACACACTTGAAAAAGCTAAATCACGTTGTTCAGAATTAATTGCAAATTACAGATGAAAATCTTTGTCAGACAAATAAGCTCTCATTTCTATATTCAAGATATCTGAAATACCTAGCTTTTAACCTTTTATGATTTTCAAAGGCAGCTTTACAGAGCCAATAAATAAATAAAAAAACATTTATTTGATGTATGTTTTTGTTATGTTTTGTTTCTCACTCCCATGTGAGTGAATAATGAGCTTTCCCACAATTTTGCTTAGTGTGGCACAAGACTTTGGCATAGACAGCAGGAAAAATGAGATCCCAAAGATTGACATTTAAATAAGTATTTTCATTATATAGCTACATTTAATTGTTTAGTTATGATGTTATAAGCATAAAATGTATAAGAAAAAATGAAAACGTAAAAAAAAATTATGCAAAAAAAGTCAGTAGGCCTATACTGTTTATAAAAAGAAAACGGTTTTAAAAATGGTTAAAAAACAATTTGACCAATTTGTCAATTTGACCCGCTCCGTAAGTAGCCTAAGGAAATCGAACAGTGCACGAGGGTACGTTCAGCATATAGCGCTTATTTTAGATTTTTTTAATGTTTGACAACATCTTCCTCCACTCTTTGAACAATTTTAATTAACATTAGCCTATTTGTTATTAACAAAGCGAATAAGACGGATGAGATAACACAACTTATCTCATGGCCGCGGGCCGCCAGTTGTCGTTCCCTGACCTATGGATTAACCTTTCAAACGAATGCGGTTCATTGTTATTTTTTAATGAAAACACAACAACAATAAAATAGTAGGCTACAATAAAAAAAACTCCTGCATAGTATTAAACTTGAATTAACAAAACGATTAAGACGGAATAGCAACAGCATAGGCTAACAAATAAATAACAAATAAATAAAATATATTTGGAAATTTTCCCTTTAAAACGAACGCTCAGTTTTGTGATCACACTGTTATTTCACTGTTTTGTTGTTGTTTTCAAAGACAAACTCACTTATATTAAACAAATAAATATTTTTTTACTAACAAAATCTTGCGCTTTTTCCTCCGCTATCGTCCTGTCAATAATCTCGCTGTCTCACTCTCGCGGCTATGATTAGCTACAGTTACAGTACAATTTTATGTACCATCATCGCGGTACCCACCACCATCAGCAGTTTTGCATTAGACCTACAGTATTTGCAATAACCACCCCTTGTCCAAAACTGAGCGTATTGTCTAAAAGAAGAGTTATGACTGCTGCGTATATGCTACACTTGACTGAACATTGCTTGCCTAGCGCAGCACCAGACAGATTTAACTCCGCACAGCTAATAAAACCGTCTGTGTGCAGATTAATATTTAATATTTCTGATATATAAATATTTCTCTGAAACGCGTTAAGTTGCACATAAGTAAGCCCAGGACCTGCCCTGAACAGTTTAATATGCGGTACGCAGAGCCATAGGACTATTATTTTGTTGAATAAACCTAGGGAACTACCGATGACGTCACATGCTCAGATTTTCTTGACCAATCGGCTGACAGGGGCGCCTCATGACCGTCCACATGTGCAAAACGAATTTGTGATTCGTGAACTAAAAAACGAAAAATCAAGCCAAAATCTCGTTTTTCGTTTTTTAGAAAAAACGAAAAAATGGATAAAGGCGCCATTTCTCGTTTCTGCTTCTTTCATTTCAAATAGGAAATGAAATGGACGGAAGATACCCTGATTTAGGGGGACACACCAACCTCTTCAGGGAAAAGCAATCAAGGAAAATATGCCTAGAGCACCTTCTAGTGGTCATTATATAAATCACAAAGGAAAAACCCTACATGAGATTGCTTTAGAACTTAACAGCATTAACTAAAAATATACACAACCTTAACAGAATTATTCCGATAAGAGTGTTTTCCAACAATGACATATCTCTAACGTAAGAGCCCTAGAGCAGGAGTCGTCAAGTAACTTTGGCCGCGGGCCAATATTTTTTTTAGCCAGTAGATGGCGGGCCAGCTACACAGAGTAGGCCTATGGATACAAATTAAATACTCTTATATAGGCCTATAATCGCAGAATATGATGGGTCCGTCACCGTCCGTGGATCATTCGTTCAATCGTTTTTTCAAAGTATAACCAAAAATAAAAAGATGAAAACCGACTTGTTTTTCCATGATTTATTTCCTGAACTAAAATGAAAAAACGTATAACGACAGGTTTTCTGATTTTCTGATTGTGCTCAGATCAAAAATAGAAAAAATTAATTACTGGATTAGACAAATTTTAATTTTGATTTTTAGGGCCCGAGCACCGATGGTGTGAGGACCCTCTTGGAATTGCTCTGTTTATTAGGGCCCAAGCCCTGAAAGGGCGAAGGCCCTATTGTTTTCGTAAGGATTATATATATTTTTTTTTTCTTCATTATTTTTTTTTGTGCCTTTTTGCCACTTTTGGGGCCCTTAACATGCTCAAAAACTCTTGAAATTTTGCACACACGTCAGAACCTGCGGCCATCAGGGCCGGGCTGAAGCTGGTACCGGGGCGTGGCAGGGGGGCTCGACAGCGCCCCCTGGAATGGGGTCCGAAAACTTGGTCCATAAATCAAACACGCTTGCATGTAATAATATGAAACTCAGTACACATATAGATCTCATCGGGCCGAACAACTTTCGTGCTCTAAGTTTTACAAAAGCCCAACAGGAAGTCGGTTATTATACGTTGTTTGTAAAACGCATACAATGGAATGTGAAATACTCCTCCTAGGGAATTCATCCGATCGCCACCAAACTCGGTGTGAATGAAGTCAAGACATTGAGGATGAATTCTTGCGAACAGATTTTTGATATCTCAAACGGTTTGGCCGTGGCGAGGAAACAAATTTATGGCGAATAATGGGACACAGGAAGTGTGTTATAACTTCTGCATACATTAACTGATCTTGCTGAAACTTCAGCAGTGTGTTCGTTGTAAGAGGCCGATCACATGGATGTGACATTTGTGAGTCAAAGTTATAGTGCCACCAACTGGCAACAGGAAGTGTGTCATTTTCAAAATGCTTTGAAATCACCCTCTTATTTTTACCCGATTTGCTTCAAACTTTATGTGTATAATGTAGACACACGGCAGATGTAGACCTGAGAAAGGATTATTGATATCTTAGATACTGTTGCTGTGGCAACACATCAAACTTTAATATTATTTTCGGATGCTTTTGAGACTCTTCACATACTTGAAAATGCATGAAACTCGACAGACACATCACATTTATTATCCAGTAGACATGTGCAAAGTTTCAGAAACGGGCGTGGTGGAATGGCTCAGTAGCGCCACCTTTAGTCAAAAATGGGGGCTTAGTTTTTCCTAGAATCACAAAACTTGGTAGGTGTATTATTCTCATCAAGCCGGACAACTTTCTAATTTACAGTCATTACCTCAGACCAACAGGAAGTCAGATATTTTGGTTTGAATGTGGATTTTCTGGAGAATTTTCTCTCTCTGTCTGTGTGTCTGTGGGGGGGATTTGTCTATTCTATTTAATCTTTGTTTTTCAAGGTTTCAGGGGCTTTTGGGGCCCTTAACATGCTCAAAAACTCTTGAAACTTTGCACACAGGTCAGAACCTACGGTCATCAGAGCCGGGCTGAAGCTGGTACCCGGGCGTGGCAGGGGGGCTCAACAGCGCCCCCTTTGAACACGGTCTGAAAACTTGGTCCATATATCAAACACGCTTGCATGAATTAATATGAAACTCGGTACACATATAGATCTCATCGGGCCGAAAAACTTCCGCACTCTAAGTTATTAGCTCCGTCCAACAGGAAGTCGGCTATTATGGGTTGTTTGAAAAACGCATGCTGTGGAATTTGATGTATTCCTCCTAGAGAATTCAGCTAATCGCCTCCAAACTCAGTCAACATGAAGTCAAGACATTGACGATGATAAATTGCGGACGGATTTTTGATATCTCGAACGGTTTGGTCGTGGCGAGGAAATTAATTTATGGCGAGAAAAGAGAAACACAAAGAAATATAACTTCTGCATACATTAACTGATCTTAATGAAACTTCAGCAGTGTGTTCATGCTAAGAGGCCGATCAGATGGATGTAACTATTGTGAGTCAAAGTTATAGCGCGACCAACTGGCAGCAGGAAGTGTGTCACTTTCAAAATGCTTTTGACCGCACTGACATGGATAATGGTGCAGAGCGAGCGTTTTCAATGAATTCCTATGGAAGTAGGAATGAACTAAAAAACGTTCGCTCTTCTCTGCCCGTTCCTCGCCGTGGACGCACATCATATATATATATATATATATATATATATATTTTGTTACATATATATATATATATAATGTCTGTGTGTGTGTATATATATATATATATATATATATATATATATAAATATAGCTGAGAGCAGCGATGGAGGGCCCAAGCCGGTGACACCGCCACCCCGGTGGCTTTAAAGGCACCAGGGTGGCGGTGCCACCGGCTTGGGCCCGCAATCGCTGCTCGCAGCTATATTTATTATTATTATTCTCCGCATTTAATTGCATTTTTGAGGGCCTAAACATGCTCGAAAACTCACGAAACTTTGCACACGTGTCAGAACTGGCGAAAATTTACATCTGATATAGGTTTCAGAATTGGGCGGGGCAAAATGGCTCGATAGCGCCACCTATAAAAGTTCAACGGAGTGCGCCTCCCACTGTGTTCCACGTACGTGTACGAAATTCGGTACATATATGTAATGACCTAATACCTACAAAAAAGTCTCTTGGAGCGTAGCCCTAAACCCAACAGGAAGTCAGCCATTTTGAACTTCCTCTCAGATTTTTGTGCAGTTTTTGCCATTTTCAGGCCTCGTACTTTAACAAACTCCTCCTACAGTTTTAATCTGATCATCTTCAAATTTGGTGAGTGTAATCTTAAGGCCTTTGCGACGTTAAATTGCGAAGATCTTGAGTTTTCGTCGAAGGGCGGGTCCTCGGCGGCCTGACAAATTTCGATGTTTTGCCATGAAACAGGAAGTTGCTGTAACTCAGGCATGGAATGTCCAATCTGCCCCAAACTTCACACGTTTGATAAGCATTCTGTCCTGAACACATGACCATGCTCATATTCATTTATAGTCATAGCGCCACCTGCTGGCAACAGGAAGTGACATGTTTAACACTGTTGTGGACTCCTAATAACATATAAAAAAGTCCCAGCAAGTGCTAAACATGCTAACAACATACTAGAAACATGCTAAAACATGCTAGCAAACACTTAGCTAAGTGTTAAAGCATGCTATTACTGCAATTGAATAGGAATTTGCTGTAACTCAGACATGGAATGTCCAATCTGCCCCAAACTTCACACGTTTGATAAGAATCATGGCCTGAACACATGTCCATGCTCAAATTCAGTTATAGTAATAGCGCCACCTACTGGCAACAGGAAGTGACATGTTTAACACGTTGATGCTGTTCTAGCAACATGTTAAAAATGCCATTGAGTTCTAAACATGCTAGAAACATGTTAAAACATGCTAGCAATACTTAGCTAAGTGCTAAAGCATGCTAATTCAATGAAACAGGATGTTGTTGTTACTCAAGAAGGCAATGTCCAATCTGCGCCAAACTTCACACTTTTGATAAGCGTTTTGTCCTGAACACATGACCATGCACATATTCAGTTACAGTCATAGCGCCACCTGCTGGCAACAGGAAATGGCATGTTTAACCCTGTTGTGAACTCCTGATAACATATAAAAAAGTGCCAGCAAGTGCTAAACATGCTAACAACATACTAGAAACATGCTAAAACATGCTAGCAAACACTTAGCTAAGTGCTAAAGCATGCTATTACTGCAATTAAATAGGAATTTGCTGTAACTCAAGCATACAATGTCCAATCTGCCCCAAACTTCACATGTTTGATAAAAGTCCTGCACTGAACACATCTACATAGCGATATTCAGATATAGACATAGCCCCACCTACTGGCAACAAAAACTGACATGGTTAACACAGTAATGCAGAACTAACCACATAACTATTGTGTACTAAGCATGCTAGAAACATACTAAACATGCTAGCAACTACTATACCTCCTTAAATGCACATTGCCCAACCATGCTCTGTCTTCCTAAAGCCACCGAGTGACGATGGCACAGGTGCGAGGGCCCTTTCATCGCTGCTTGCAGCTTTAATTAATTTTTAATTTAACACCTTAGGCATATATCAAGGAAATCATTTTAAACAGATCAAGTACTATTAACAGATTACAGCCATTTTAATAAAGGTGTGAATAGCAATCATACCTCATTCGCTTACAGTCCGACTTTTGAACTTTATTCCTTTTTTTAATTTTTTTATTTATTCGGGACACACACATACACACCTAAGGTTTAAGGAGGTCTGCGCGGGACTGTTTTTTTTCCGTCCCGCTCCCACAAGGTTCTATTCAGCAACCGTTTAAAATACACTCGGTGTTCACCCGCTTTATTTCCCGACCTGACGGGTCCGCAAAATTTAGATCTCATTTCCATAATCTCACATTCAAATGTCTCTAACGGAAAGAATGAGATTAAGTAGCCTATAATAAATGCTATACAAAAATTGTGTTCGTGTCAATTAGGCTATTTTAACATTGTACTGTCAGCAGAGAAAAAAAATGCCACAGAAAAAAATTATGAAATATAAATAGCCTAACATAAATTAAATAGGACAAAGCCTATCACTCAAATTTCTAAGCAACACAAACGAAAATCATATTGCCCTACTGACAAATGAAGTAGGCTATTTTCTGCCGAACTATTTCAAACATCCTTGCAAAAAAAGAATGTTGTTGACTGACAATGGTTTCAGTACCAAACAGCTCCTCAGAGCTAGGTGTACAGGTGGTCAGAATTAAGTGCGGATACGCTGTCAAAAGATGTCGGGAGTGGGCTATTGTCAGTCAGACCGCCCGTTCCGTCCAAAGTACACCAGAGTTCCGACCGCTACCGTCTTTTGACGTGCGAATGGACACAAAGTGGTCAAGCGTATAACTAGACGCGGCAGGCGCGAATTTGACGCGCTATTCGCGTCCGGTGTGAACGCACAGTTATACTTTAAAATGTAATCCCGCGCCGCATTTTTCCCTATGGGTGTTTCACACAGTATGCGGCGGTGAAATCGCCGCGCGACTACGGCTTTTCTCAAGTAGTGGAAGAGTTTTGTGCAGCATTTAGGACTTCCAAAATAATCCGGCAGGCCAGAAAATATTGCTGGCGGGCCAGTTTTGGCCCGCGGGCCGCCAGTTGTCGTTCCCTGCCCTAGAGCCTCCTTTAAAGTTCAGGTACAAGTCAATGCACAGACTTTTTCTTTGTTCAATTTGCACACTGAACATGGGTTGGAGCTCTTAATTCGATCTCTTAAAGTGCACCAGATTAATGAAGTTATCTTTAAAATGTACAAAACATTCTCCCTTTCCGATGTTTAGTTCAATGAATTCAAATAATTGTACAGTTAGATTGACTGCAGTCAATAAAAGAAACACACCATGATACCTTTAAGTGTTACAGTGTTGAATCTCATTGTTCACATTAATTCTTGCATACACACCTGCTCACTATTCCTGTGGTTCTCTTACGAGAGGTTCTCTCGTATTTGCGTAAGTTTAGCTTACGCTACGGGAAAAGTCATCTTTTCTCGAGATACTGAAGCCAAAAATTATCCTTAATTTTCATATATTGTCCACGCAGTGCAGCAGGCAGCTAGCAGAGCTAGAGCGAGCAATACTGCACGCTCATTGGCTGCCGCGCGGCAACTGCTTTAGCCTACCGGTGAGCCCGGCGTGACGTCACGCCCAATGAGGCGCGCGCGCCTCGCGCGTCACAGCCCGCCAGAATGGGCGGCGTCAGAGCGTATATAAGGAAGGCTCGGAGGCTAAAACTCTGATTTCTGTCTCTTCAGCGAAGCTCTCTGCATCGCTGTTCTCCGAGAGAAGCCGCCGCCGTCGAGAAAGCATCGAGCCAGCGTAGGACAGCGCCTGGAGAAGCCGGACGAGTTTTCGCCGCCTTCAGCCTGCCGTGCCAGCTCAGCTATCCGGCGACATATATCCTTTCTCTTGCATTGCTTGTTTTGTGTGTGTGTTTCGCTACACGCGACACTAAAAGAGCAGAGGCGTTTGTTGCAAAATGCCTCGTAATTCCTGCGGCTCGTGCCGCTCTCACCTCAGCGATAGATACCGCCATGTGATCTGCGCTCTCTGCCTGGGACGTGACCACGCTGCCGTTGCCATTGCTTCGGGCGGCTGTGAATACTGCGAAGAACTGCCGATGTCGACCCTGCGGGCTCGACTCGCCTTGTTCAACGCTGACCCCGCTCCAGTCTCTGTGCCGCGGAAGAAGAAGCGCCGCTCCCAGAGACCACCGGAGCCCGAGACGCGAGTCAGGCTTTCGCCGGAACTCCTCCCGCGAGCCTCGCTCTCTCCCTCTCCGCCTCCGCTTCCCGACGCGCAGCCGCCGGCTCTCGCCCTCGGTGCCGTCGCCTCCTTCCTCTACACGCGAGTCTGGTAGGACCCACGCCAGTGTGGACGCCGAGCTTCTCCGCCTCCTCACTTTGGCCGTTGAGAACCTGGGCCTCGAATGGTCCCAGCCTGCGGTGCCCGCACCGAACAGGCTCGACGGGTTCTTCCTACCCAGCCGCAGCCACTCGCCAGCGTCCAGACCAGCGCCTTTCCTGCCTGAGCTCCACGCGGAGCTCTCTAAGTCGTGGGACGCTCCAGTTTCAGCCAGACTCCACTCTCCAGCTTCGTCGACGCTTTCGCACGTGGATGGAGCCGAGGCGAAGGGATATAATCACATCCCTCCGGTTGAACAGGCGGTCGCAGCGCACCTTTGCCCCCCATCCGCGAGATGGCGCTCAAAGTCTGCCCTCCCGTCTAAAGCCTGCAGGACGACTTCCGCCTTTGTCGGCCGCGCTTTCTCCGCCGCCGGTCAAGCCGCTTCAGCCCTGCACACTATGGCGGTGCTTCAGATCCTCCAAGCCGACCTCCTCCGCCAGCTGGACGAGAAGGGCTCGGATCAGACCGCTTTTACGGACCTGCGCAGCGCGACGGACCTCTCCCTTCGCGCCACGAAGGTTGCAGCACAGGCTATCGGTCGATCCATGGCCTCGCTCACCGTCACTGAGCGCCACCTCTGGCTCACGCTCGCTGACATGGGAGAATCTGAGCGGTCCGTTTTCCTCAACGCCCCGCTCTCCCCCACCGGCCTCTTCGGCCCTGCTGTGAGCGGCCTCGTCGACAGATTTTCGGAGGTGCAGAAGGCCTCGCAGGCCATGAATCTTTTTCTGCCTCGCCGCTCGAGCTCTGCTGCAGGCCGCTCTCAGTCTAAACAGCCTCCTGCACGCAGCTCTACTCAGCGCTCGTCTCGACCTCCGCCTTCGCAGCAGCGTCAGCGTGGCCGCCCCAGGTCACGTTCAACCAGCCAGCACAGGCCGCCTCCCCCGCGGGGGCCCCGGCCTAGGATTTCGCTGAAACCTGAGCCTGCGAAGACCTCCTAGCACGCGCCGGGAGGAAAAGACGGTTGAGTCCCGCCGAGGCCGGACCGCCGTCCAAACTCATCTGCCTTCCTCTGCCAGTCCCCTTAGTAAAGGCTACTGCAGTAGTGTTCTCCGCAGCCAACGAGCCAGTTTCAAAACTCTCTCGCCTGCCCCCAAACGCCGTTTTTACGGCGAACCAGATAAATCGCAAAATGAGCATAATGTCTGGTCACCCGGCTCTCGCCGACGGTGTTATAAGTGTAGTAAATATGCCCACTCCCAAGTGTTCATGTCTACACACAAGCACGATCTCCCCTGTGTATCCCACAGAGCACACTCACATAAAGCGCGCGCTTGCCGCTCGAGTGTTAAGTGTAGGAAATGTGCCCACTGTCCAGTGCTCACTCCCACACACTGCCCGCTCTGTTTCACACATTCAGGGTTTAGATCACATAAAGCCCCTTGCCACCGGCCGTGTTTTAATAAAGAGTTCCGTGCCCGCTCCTCAGCGCTCACACTCTCCTGTAAACACTCTCATGCCCGCCCCGCGTTCGCGCCCCGGGCTGCCCATTACAGCGCGTTCTCAGTCTCCAGAGACCGTGTCTGTGAGCACTGCTCAGCCGGTTGTCGCTATCAGCGAGCCCCCGTTTCCCAGCACCGACAGCGCGCACGCGCTTTTGCCGCTTCGGGCCACGTGCCCCGCGCAGAGCAGCGGGCGGGACCCAGAGGCCATTCGACCCCTAGCTATGAGTGCAGATGCATGGAAAGCTATCCCGGGTGTGTCGAAATGGGTACTGAATACAGTAATACGGGGCTATTCGCTACAGTTCATTTGCCGTCCGCCGCGGTTTCAAACGCGCGTCGAGACAGTGGTGAGCTCAGAAGCAGTCCATCTGCTTCACACAGAAATAGCGAAACTATTGCACAAAGGGGCCATAGAGAGAGTTCACCCTTCTTTGACTGAGGCAGGCTTTTACAGCCGTTATTTCCTCGTTCCCAAGAAGGACGGAGCGCTCAGACCTATATTAGATCTGAGATATTTGAACAAAGCTCTCATGAGACGGCCGTTCAAAATGCTCATGACCAGACAAATCCTCGCGCAAATTCGCCCGAGGGACTGGTTTATTTCTCTCGATCTGAAAGACGCATACTTTCAGATTCAGATTATACCCCGTCACAGGCCATTCTTGAGATTCGCCTTCGACGGCCAGGTATATCAATACACCGTCCTTCCGTTCGGCCTGTCTCTGGCACCCCGTACCTTTACGAAGTGCATGGATGCGGCTCTCGCTCCCCTGAGATCACAGGGGATGCGAATCCTGAACTATCTGGACGATTGGCTCATTCTGGCGCAATCGGCGGAAGCGCTCGCTTCCCACGGGATGGTGCTTCTCAGTCACTTAGAAAGCCTGGGTCTTTCGGTGAACTGGTCCAAGAGCTCTCTGATCCCCAGCCAGTCGATCTCCTTTCTGGGAATAGAACTGGACTCGGTGGCCATGACAGCCAGGCTGTCAACACAGCGCGCGCGCTGTGTTCGACACCTCGCCGCGTCTTTTCGAAAAGACAGGTATTTCCCCCTGAAAACCTTCCAAAGGATGTTGGGCCATATGGCTTCAGCTGCAGCAGTTCTGCAGCTGGGTTTACTGCGGATGCGCCCGCTACAATGCTGGCTGAATTCGAAAGTGCCCCGCAGAGCATGGGCTTCAGGCCACGTTCAGGTCAGAGTGACTCAGGGCTGTGTCTCAGCCCTGCAGCCCTGGCTGGCAGCCGAATGGTACCAAATAGGAGTTACGATGGGGGTGATTTCACACCGCAAAGTGATCTCGACAGACGCGTCCAACTCAGGTTGGGGAGCGCTTCACGAGGGCAGACCGGTCTACGGCCGTTGGTCGGACCAGGAGAAAAGCCTTCACATAAACTGTCTGGAGATGTTGGCGGTCGAGAGCGCTGAAGCACTTTCTCCCTTACCTGCACGGGCACCATGTGCTAGTCCGCACGGACAACATGTCAGTGGTGTCGTATGTGAACCGTCAGGGCGGAATCAAATCCAGAACCTTGCGCGCTCTGGTAGAGCGCCTTCTGGTTTGGACTCAGGGCTCGCTGCGCTCTCTGAGAGCCGCGCACGTGCCCGGTCACCTAAACGACGGACCGGACAGGCTGTCCAGGGACAATGTTCCCCCCGGGGAATGGGCTTTACACAGCCAAACAGTCCAGACGCTGTGGCGTCGCTTCGGCAAAGCAGAAGTCGACCTTTTCGCCACGAGCGAGAACGCTCAGTGCCAAAGGTTCTTCTCAAAAAGCGAGGACGCGCTGGCCCAAATCTGGCCCAACGTCCCATTGTACGCTTTTCCCCCGATCTCTATGCTGCCTCAGGTGTTAGCGAAGATCAGGGAAACGCGCTGTGCGGTGCTCCTCATAGCCCCGCGCTGGGAAAACCAGTTTTGGTTCCCAGAGCTGACGGCGCTGTCGGGAACAGCCCCGTGGCCGATTCCAGTGAGGAGAGACCTTCTCTCTCAAGCCCGAGGCTCAATTCTGCATCCCCATCCAGAGCACTGGTCTCTGCATGCGTGGGTGATCAGCGGATATTCGTTGATTTGCCAGAAGGGGTAGTTAACACGATCGCGCAGTCCAGAGCTCCCTCTACGAGGCGTCTCTATGCGTCTAAATGGTCTGTGTTTAACAAATGGTGCGCGGAGAAGAGTTTGAATTCTCAATCCTGTGGGGTTCCACAGGTTTTGAACTTCCTTCAGGAGCTTTTGGACGCGGGCAGGTCCCCCTCCACGCTCAAGGTCTATGTTGCGGCGATCGCCGCGTTCGCCGATTCGGCGCGCGGCCGCACATTGGGAAGGAATTAACTCATTACCCGCTTCCTCCGAGGGGCCAGGAGGTTGAACCCTCCACGGCCACCTCTGGTACCCATATGGGATCTGTCTTTGGTCCTAGAGGCCCTAAAAGCTTATCCCTTCGAACCCCTGGGCTCTACGGAGTTGAGATACCTGACGTTTAAAACCATTTTTCTGTTAGCTCTGGCTTCAGTAAAACGCGTGGGCGACAGTTAGCGCGGCGTGTCTTGAGTTTGGACCTAATGACTCTTTGGTCATTCTCAAACCAAGACACGGTTATGTCCCCAAAGTGTTGGGTACCCCGTTTAGAGCTCAAGTTATTTCCCTCTCAGCTCTGCCGCCCGGCAGTGGGGATGACAGTGGCCTCCTTTGCCCTGTCAGGGCTCTAAGGTGTTACGTCACGCGCTCCGCCGCTTTTCGGCGCTCGGAGCAGCTCTTTGTTTCGTTTGGTGGGCTCCCCCTCTACATTTGTCAGGTTCTATAACCTGGAAGTTCCCGCCCTGCAGGCTAAACTTCTGTCAGTCTAGTCGGGTCTATGTCCTGCTTATGTGTGCGCAGGCTAGTTACT
Source organism: Abramis brama (assembly GCF_963993115.1). NCBI lineage: Eukaryota > Metazoa > Chordata > Actinopteri > Cypriniformes > Leuciscidae > Abramis > Abramis brama. The sequence goes on from NC_139974.1 coordinate 21,053,463, forward strand.
CGATTTAGCTCTCCTGGTCGAGCTGCACCTCAGGGTATGTCAGTGATATATAGACCGGCCTCGCCGTTCTATCCTTTTTCCCTATGAGTGCTTATGGACACGTGTTGGCCCGCTCTGCTGGCCACCTGTTCTTCCACTTTTAGACCACCCGGGTCTCCCGGGGGTTTATATGTGGATGCAAGGCGCGCACGGCGTTGACAATGGGGTTCCCGTAGCGTAAGCTAAACTTACGCAAATACGAGAGAACCTCTCGTAAGAGAACGATACTGGTTACTCACGTAACCTCGGTTCTCTCTAGAAGAGGGAACGAGTATTTGCGTTCCCTGCCGTGCTCGCGCCGCGAGCTCATGTCGCTTCATTCGACAGAAACCAGAGTTTTAGCCTCCGAGCCTTCCTTATATACGCTCTGACGCCGCCCATTCTGGCGGGCTGTGACTGTGTGCGCCCTCATTGGGCGTGACGTCACGCCGGGCTCACCGGTAGGCTAAAGCAGTTGCCGCGCGGCAGCCAATGAGCGTGCAGTATTGCTCGCTCTAGCTCTGCTAGCTGCCTGCTGCACTGCGTGGACAATATATGAAAATTAAGGATAATTTTTGGCTTCAGTATCTCGAGAAAAGATGACTTTTCCCGTAGCGTAAGCTAAACTTACGCAAATACTCGTTCCCTCTTCTAGAGAGAACCGAGGTTACGTGAGTAACCAGTATCGTTATTTTCTTTCTCTGAGATTAATGCCAAACTCATCATGGTGACATGCATGCACAGCCAGGGCCGTTACGCTGTAACGTCTCCGCTTTGGTTGCGAGTGTGTTTAATCGAAGTTTTTTTCAACACACGGACAGTATAATCATCAGCGATGCATGCGATTACATTTAGAAATAGACAAGATTTGTTTCCAAATGCACCAAGCAAAGATCCTTTCAATTTTATAAACTTTTATAAACCCAGCCAATATAATCACAATGAACACATCCAAAATAAAATCTTTAACACATATATAACAACTGCAAAACCACTCAATTGACATAAAAAACGACCAAATAGCCGTAAAAAAAAAAAATGACACATTTGCGCGTAGCCTACTTGTTGTGGACCAACTCAACTCTGACAGATTGGGGAGGGAGGGGGGGAGTGATAGTGGTCATGTAATCTTTATTTATTTATATATCCATATATTATTATTATTGTTAAATTAGTGTTCATAAACGAGTTATGTATGGTCTTTCAAGAATTTCAAGTTAATAATATAACAATTTATGAAAAATATTTTTAAAGCTTGTGTCATGTGGTGCCCCCCTAGTGGTTGTGAATGGTTGGTGCCCCTGGGCACTGGCCCAAGTGCCCTTATGGATAATCCGGGTCTGTGCACAGCTTGCGTCATGTCACAGTTGGCACAGCTGACCTCTCACCAGCCCTTTTTTTCTGTATTTCTGCCATATGCTCTTACTGTAATTTACAGGTCACAGTAGGGTTAGGCAGATATTATATTCCACTATTGTCACAGTTATGTTCAGTTTCACTGTTTTCATTAGTTTCTTAATCTTTGTTTTAGTCTAGTAATTTAATTCTAGTCATTTATCAGTTGTCATGGTTTCTAATTCATCCACACCTGTTCCCTTTTTTGTTGATGGTCTTCCCTCTGTGTAATTACGCCTTCATTTTTCCTCTGTACTTGGTCTTGTGCTAATGTTACGTTAATGTATGTAGTGTTCATTCGTTCCCAGCTTTTATTAAATGTGTTATTTTCGTTCATTCTTCATCACGCATTTCTCTCTTATTGGATTACTAAAATCAACCTGTGACAGTGATATTATTATTATTATTATTATTATTATTATTATTATTTATTGTGTGTCTGTGATGTATTGTGCACCATTGTAATGTTATAGTATATCATAGTTATTTTTGCTGTCTAAAGGAGTGAAGAACAGACCTTTTATTTGTGATTTTTTATTTATGTGATTTATTTTTTTCTTTTTAAGTTTTTATGTTTCTTTTTATTTATTATTATAAACTATATTATTATATTATTATTTTATTATTATTAAAATATTGGTAACACTTTCTAAGTCCATGCATATAATGAATTATAGCTTAATTTATATTTATTTATGAGTATGTGTTGCTATTCTGTAAAAAGAACAGTTATAGTTACATTTATATTATTTTTTTATAATTACATATAAGTCTTGCATTTGCTTTTTCAATGTGCATGCTCATAATCCATTATACACCAGGCAGCATTACAGGTCAGAAGTCAGATTGAATCAGAACATTCAGAATATTTATCCAGTTCCATCTGGTTGGAAGTCGGAGTCATCACGCCGGTATGGTGACGAGTTTGTTGAGGATCAGTGCCAATGGCTGTCGTGTCGATGAGGCCTTCACAGGGCTGATGAGGCTAGCACTTCAGGGATGCATCATGGATGGGTCCAGGTGCAGTTCCACCATCTGATCTGGATACGGCCGGGATCCGGCTGACTTCAGTAAGATTTCCCATGCTCAGTAGTTCTAAACGGTGTATATTAAAACTTTTTAAAGAAATGTACAATAAAGACATAGAGTGTGAGATCAGTGTTTTTTTTATTTATTAAAGAAGACATATGTACATTCATTACATATTAAACGTTAAAACAACAGTGAAATAAGTTTAAATTGCATTTTTCTCTAAAAGAGTTATTAAAAAATGAGTTAGTGTTATTTTAAGATGTTAAAACATTTAAAATTCAATGTTCAGTCATTTACAGAAAAATAAATGTATCCATTCAACTTTCACAGAGTATTTGTAAAACTTTTACATAAAACACAAACTAGTTTAAAAAGCCTTGCGTTTTTACATACCCAATTGTTAAAGACTCGGAGTTTAAAGATATACAAGTCCGGAGGTCTGAGAGGAATGAAGCTCTGTGAGGCCTACAGAGAGACACACGCAAGCTCCACTCCTAGCCCCGCCCACAACAGGTGTGAGTGTGGGAAAACCCCACAGCTCCTATCCACTCCCAAATAGAAAACACGTCTGGTCACTTCGTTGTCCGAACTTAAATGACCATAGAAAACCGGTGCAACGGGTCAAAGAGACCACACCCCTAACACACCCCTCTCAAAGCTGAGAGGTCAATTTCGATTTAAGGGCGTCCCTAAAATGACATCACACTCGAGGGATTCCCCCTCCCTCCCTCCCACACCATGCCAGTCGCATGAGATGTTTAAAAAGGAGCGCAAACATGACAAGAGATACTTGTGATTTTACAAATCAGATAATCTGCAATGGCAACGGCTGCACCCCCGAAAACACCTGAAAGAAGGATTACTGAGGCTATGGAGGATTTGGCTTTAGCGCCACGAAAAAAACGAGAAACGCATGGACCATGCTTAACGCGATTTCTTCACGAGCCGGCAGATTCTGTGAAATATACTTTTCACTTGTCTGAAGGACGTGCGTGTACATATGATTATGACAAAATCAACAGAGAAGTCAGATTTGTTAACGTGGATAACGACGAGCGATTCACCACAAATTCCACGGATGATCCGGATTTAAAATTCACAGAAAGAGATTGGGTTTTATTCTATTCAAAAGTATGGCGAGATTTGAATGACGGAATGGATATGCCTCTTTTTATTGGTGAGTGGGCTGGATTAACCATGGGTACAAGATATCGAATTTTGGCGGACCAGATAAATAAACACCCAGACAATTACGTCTACATTCTATGTAGTGATTTTGGAAAGAACGCAGAATACTCGTGGCCAGTATCTGAAAAAGACCACTTAAAATTATACGATCTGAAATTCATGTTCCAATGGAAGGATCTACCGGTTATGCAAAATATTTTTTCTAAGATCAATCAGCTTTTCCAGTGGACCAACGCGTATGAACGCTATAACAACATTAAAGTGAAACTTTTCCACCCCGAGTGGGCCACACCGAGTAGGCGTGGTGTCCACATAACCCCGCCTACTCTCTACAAGCATTAAAAGGCAGCCTCTTGAAAGCTTACCTCATTCAAATGCATCATGTCTCAGGATACTGGTTCTCCTTCTTCATCATCTCAACTGCTTGGAACTACTGATGGATTACCGGCTGGAGCAGAGGGATTACCGATTATGGCAAATGGATTGCCTCAGAAAAGCATCGATTGGATAAATACATTCTGTACTGAACTTGGATATCACAATCTGGCTTTCCTCAGAAACTACGGAGTTTCAACACCTGGCCCAGTGAGCGAGACCCCAGACAAAATAAATAAAAAAAATAAATATTGAACAAATTTGCAACTCAATTCATTATGACTGAAATCTCATAGTGTTGACATGGCAGAACTAATGAAAAAAATCTATTACGACCCAGCGAATTCTGGAGCTTTTGGGGGTAAAGATAGATTAAAACAAGCTGTATTAGAACAACATGGTGTAAGACTATCTGATAATGAAGTGTGCAAATGGCTCGCTAGTCAGGACACATACACTCTTCATCGAACTGCGCCAATAAATTATAAGCGGAACCGCGTAGAGGTGTATGGGAAAGACCAACAATTTCAGGCCGCTTTAGTCGATATGTCCGCATATGCAAAAGAGAACGATAATATCAAGTTTATAATTACCGTTATAGACGTTTTTAGTAAGTACACGTGGACAAGGGTGTTGCGAAATAAATCCGCGTGTGAAGTAACTAAAGCTTTTTTGTCAGTTTTGAGAGAAGGACGTGTACCCATCAAGTTGCAGACAGATAAGGGTACAGAGTTTTTCAACAAGCCTTTTCAACAGATGATGAAAAAATATAATATAACACATTTTTCAACAGTTTCTGAATTAAAAGCGAGTGTAGTCGAAAGGTTTAATAAAACTTTAAAAGGACGAATGTGGAGGTATCTTACATCGATAAATTCCAGACGCTACTGTGATATTCTGCAAGATTTGACAGAGGGTTATAACTCCAGTTATCACAAGTCTTGACAAGTCTTAACAAGTATTGTTATATACCCGTGTGAAAATAACTCTGCCAAACGGAGATGATGCGCCACAAGGAGCTCCGGTGTCTTTGATTAACTATCCTGGAGCCTGTATTTTCTCTCAGGTGGACGTTTCCCTAGGAGATCGGCTAGTGTCACACTCCTCCAGTACTTATCCTTACAGGTGTATTCTGGAGATGCTTATTAATTATGGAAAAGATACCCTAGAGAATAACTTTTCAGCAGGATTGTTTTACAAAGATACAGCTGGTCATATGGATGCTACAGATCCGGCTGGGGCTAATGCAGGTTTAACAAAAAGAGCTGCGTTTACAGACGGGAGTAACGTTGTGGAGCTATTGGCTCCAATACACAGCGATATATTTTTTCAACCGAAATTACTTTTGAACGGGGTAGATATTCGTATTCGTTTAACTAGAGCAAAAGACGCATTCTGTCTCATGCGTGGGGACGCGATTGATTATAAATTTAAAATAATCTCCGCTTCTCTCTTTATCAAAAGGGTATCAGTCTCACCCTCCGTCCGGTTGGGGCACGCTCAAGCTTTACTGTCGGCCACGGCCAAATTTCCGTTCGATAGGGTATGTGTGAAAAACTTTTCTATACCGGCAGGTGCGCGCGTCTCAAACCATGAAAACCTCGGGACTTTGCCTAAATCCATCATTATAGCAATGACGGATAATGATGCTTTCACTGGCTCATACGAAAAAAAAACATTTGCGTTTAAACATTTTAATCTAGAATATTTAAATATCACCTCTGACGGGGGGCATGTCCCAACACGTCCGTTTCAGCCGCAATTTAATTTAGGAAACGCAGTTAGAGAATTTTATATTAGTCTAGTTACAGCGACGGGGAGACATCTGAAGAACCAGGCTCTCGCTATAGACCGGGAGGATTTTCTCAACGGCTACACACTGTTTGCCTATAATCTTACTCCGGATGAAGAGTGTTCACAGCATGTGTCGCTGATTAAATCAGGGAATATTAGGCTAGAAGTATGTTTTAGAGAGCCTCTACAAAACACAGTAAACATTTTAATTTACGCTACTTACGATTGTCTCCTTGAGATATCAAATTGCAGGCAGGTGTTGGCAGAACACTACTAAAGGGATTGAAATGAACACTGTCGAGCTAACTGGAATTATGGATAACATTACGTGTAATGTAAATTTTTTAGGAGTACTCGCTTCTAATCATCTTCCCAAAGAACCGCTCATAGATGTCCCGGCTCTATTAATTTGTAATACGGATCGATCGGACGAACCGGGACGGCACTGGTTAGCCATATACATAGATCGAAACAGAATCGGATGCTTTTTTGACAGCTTTGGGAATCCTCCGGATTCAGATTTTTTTCCTCCATCCATTCTCGACTTTCTAAAAAACAATTCTACACGAGTTCATCATTCTAGCAGACAAGTCCAAGATTTTACTTCAGTGACGTGTGGACAACATTGTTTCTTTTTTCTGTATCATATTTCACGGGGTGTTGAGTATGAAGATGTAATGAAATTTTTACCATAACGATAATCTATTAAGAAATGATACTATGGTGTCTCTTTTTGTGAAAAAATTGAAACCCATGGTCTGTGTTAGTAAAAGATTTAAATGTATCCAGTGTGTACAGTCTGGTAAAATGTTCCAGTCTTATTAACACCTGTGTAACGAATAAATAAAGAATATGTAATGAATAAAAAATGACTCGTAAACAGGTGAATAATCTCGTTTTCTTTCTTTTATTTGACATCAAAACAATAACACAACATGCTGTAGAATAACATACATAGTTTAAAAACTAAAACACAAATACAAATCCTCCCACATGATAATATAATTGTTAAAAATCCATCCATTGTTTTCCATCTACTCTGGGTGAGTTAAATACGTTTTCATCAGAGTCGTGTGCGTGTGTGTGTGTGTGGCGTTTTTTCAAAGACTTAGTAGGTACAGTACCAAAGTCATCCGCATGTGTTTTTCTTTTAAACGATTCAATCATCCGTCTTACATTATGATCGGTTACAGTCGAATAAGGAATCTTTAATGCCGCAAATGCATCCAGAAACTCATACCACCCTACAGGCCGTCGGTTGTCTTGCATCATCTGCGGTGAAGTTACGCTCTTTACCAGGTCAAATATATGGGACCCTGGAATGATTCTCCCTTTATAAACAAATTCTCCATCAACTGTCCATGAAGACAAGTGTTTGGCTTTGGACATTTTATCCATAATATATTTTACATTTTTTAAACTTCTCTGAGGAACATTGCTTAAAACTTCTGAGACGACTGGGTCATCACTGACGTCATCATTCCTAACATCGAGGGTGTGGGAGGGGACAGGTGTCTCGTGTTCAGGTAATGTAAGAGTTAGAGTGTTACTTTCCATATCACCGTGTTTTACCACGTTTAAGAATTGTTGTAAAACATTAGTGTAGAGCTTGGATTTTTCGTAAGTGTTCAAATCATGCCTCTGCAGTATATCTCTAATAGATGAATCCAAGTCATTCTCCACAACCGTATGAATATTCTCACGAGGGGGTGCAGTTCTTAGTCTATCCAGTTGTTGTTTTGGGACAAGATACAATTTTTCGGTATGCTGCATTTTTCTCTTCAGATTCAGTTTCTAGTTATTAGACTAGATATGAAAGTAAGTGCTACGCTGAGAAGGGGAAGCAGAAAACCCCCTTTTTGATTAATCATACGTCTCTTCCTGCTGATATTAATCTTTTTATTTGCAACGTACTTTAATTCTTTTTTCCTTCTTTTTAAAGTCCCGTGCTGTTTCGCAGTTAGAGGGATCTTGCCATGAATAATATTGAGAGCCACTTCACATAGAGCTAATATTAACTCGTCGGGTGACGATTGGAGAATAACACGTCGCTGTTTGGGTGAGCTCTTGTATAATAACTTTAAGAGGTAGAGATTTCTAGAAAGCCTCGTACTCATTGTTACTTCTGGACGTACACCACCGGATAGTCTGACAGTAAATCCGTTCTGAGCCAGAATTTTTCAGGTGTCTGTGGTTTATAATCTATTAACAAATAACTGTAAGGACGTTCAGTTGCATCGTGATACGCTTCGATAAAAAACTTTGTATTACCCGGATACATTTGACAACCCAAAATGCCTATCTGCTGCTTGTCGCGAGGATTTTTAAATATAATTAAATAATTTGTATTTAGGCCGATTGTTCTGGAAGATTTACCCTGGAAAAACAGATTATGTATCAGTAGCAAACAGCTAATCTTCATATGGTGCACTAGTCGTGTAAAAACGTTTTCGACCTCAGAATTGGACGCAGCTTGCAGCATCACGTCATCCATGATAAGGAGAGATAGTTTACCAGGAGGAAATAATGATTCGTCATCCAATTTCTTTGGTATACCTTCAATGAATTTAATATCAAAAGCATGTGACATTTCATCATACATTGATTGCCAGGATGTATACACATAGACAAAATTGTCAAACTTGACAGAACACATTTTCTCTGAATTATACATTAGAGTCTTCACAAAAAAAGTCTTTCCACTCCCAGATGGACCTGCTACGACTGCCGAGAATGGATGATGCATTCTGCAGTCAAAAACATCTGTTTCACACATTTTTAAATATATTACTAGAAGCCGTAAGGTAATGTCATATAATCTGGTTGGAGGACTCTCTTATCGTACACTACTGAAATTTTTTCCACATCTGATCTATTGTGTAATGTGAATCTCCTCTTGTTTCTTGTGATGGTGTCTGTTTTTCCTGACAGGTGTAATTTGACACCTGTTTCGACATAGCCTCGCACAAGACCGATCAGGCTCTGCAATGTGACTATTTCTGCATTCTCTGCATTGAGTGTAATACCTTTAGCTTTGAGACATGAACGGCCATTGGTTGTTTTAAATGCATATGACTTTGGTCCTGATGAGACAAACTCCAAAATGCTGTCATCAGGATCTAGCTCATTTGTGAGCTGACCGAGATAAGATCCTGTTTCTGGCATCCAATCATCTTTTTTTGATACAAAAATTACACTATCCGTGTCTGAATAAATCGCACGCCTGTCTAACTTGTCCAAAAGATTATATAACTCGAGTCGAGCCCAACACGTTGTAAAAGCGCCCACGAACACATTCACGTTGTGCGTGGGAGCAGGGTCTTGCGTTGAGCTAGAGCATTGAATCATGGCCACCGTGTCAGATACAAAAGAGAAATGACGTATTACGTGGGCGTGGCTAAAGAGACGCTGTGTGAACTCTTCAGAATCTGTTAGGAGCTCTGTGGTTGGCAGATGTGTGCGCAGAGAGAAGCGACCCCACAATGTATTCAGAATCAGTTTGCTTATGGATCTTTTTGCTGGATTTTTTATTATTTTAGAGACGTCTAGCTGAACGCCCTCTTTCTCGAGATATTCATCCACGTAAGATTGTTTATCATCCTCTGTCACTACATGCGAGGGAAAGCCAGATGCCTCCTGTTTGAATTTTAGGAATGTTTTGACATAACCGGTGAATAAGCTGTCAGACGTGTGTGGAAAATGCCAGACCTCTTGTATTTTTATTATACGATAGCCGTGTTGAACAGCCTTCTGGAGCTCCACGCTTACCCATGTGCCTGTAATACATCTATCAGCCTCTGTGTGGCAGCATTGTGTGTCCTGAATCTGATTTTCGGCACACGTAGGAAACATTAATTTTCCCCCACATCTGTAAGGCAGTACTGGATGATACAGTCCGCAAGGCGGTAGAACTATGGCTTTTACGAGTCCAAAATAATTCTCTATCGGTTCAAAATCCTTGAAAATGATTTTAGGATGACCGATAGGATACATTTTACTCGATTGTACATACGGATACAATGATGTAAAGTCAAAGTAGTCGATTCTCTCATCATCAGCTGCTTTGTGATACAACTTGTACGCATTTGTTCTCCCTCCGTAAATAGCATCACGAGGCCTTAGTCTCTCTGGCGCATCGTAAGACTCCATAAACCGGATGACGTCAGGATCTGTCTGTTTTAACCCCTCCCACTCACAATCCCAAATAGAAATGACACGCAAGCCATACACTTTATGTAGTGATTCTAGTTTTGCATCCGTTTGCCTCCTAAGAGTACCGAAAGAAACTTTTGATAAAGGGTTAATTTCATCTGATTTAAAACGGCAATTATGTCCGTGGAAAAAACAGCCTAAGTATTCATATGCAGTTTTTAGCCCGCCTTCAGATTCATGAAATCCGTCGAGGTGGAACGGTCCAATGGCACGTTCTCCGTGATTTAAGGCATGTTCTATATTAATGCTTTGACTCGTTTTAATATACTCTAACCACTGTATGGATACGTTTGAGAACGTTTTATACTGATTTATGTAAGCGTGGCTGTGTGTTAGAGCCAGTGTGTCGCGAGGAAGAAAATTGGTTTTGAACGTTTTCATGCATGTTCCTGCCAGCGTTATTGATTTAACACTAGAACTACCGGAATTCCATAACTACTAGAACGACCATAGCGGTCATTCTGACCGTTCATACTTTGACGTTCATATGGCCGTACTGAACGTCATTTTCGTCATGTCATATCTATTGTACATGTTAACCTTCTCTTTTCCAATGAAGCTTTTAATTCCTGTCGTCATAGCCCTTAAAACAAGCACAAAAGAAAGATTCCCCCGACAGCTGCTGTCTCTATTTGAGGAACGTTTTGCGTCAAAATAATATTTTTTTCACCGCACTCACCACGTGAATAGACATGCACAAAAGTTAGGAAACGTACAGCCCTGTTTGTAAATAAGTTCAATAATCAATACAAAATCTAAAAATAAATGGATCTACAATGATAGGTAATAATAAACAGGACACAAAATTTTAATTCAAATGAATGTGAAAATGTATACAAACAGGCTAAGAAAAAAAATGAACATTAGCTAAACAAGAAAACGAACTGCTTTAGAATGATTCGTTTCAGTGAACAAAAAATATTAACGAACAAAATCAGGTTAACTGCCCATTTGAACGGCGCAAACACCCCGCATCATTGACGCTTACGCACATTCCACACAGGTAAACACTGCCTTTCGTGTGCAGCTCCCACACACTTTGTGACATTTGGCACATGTCTCCTTGGTTTTATTTTGTTTGCAGTTCCTCCAGTTGTATGGCTTTTGATTCCATGTGGTCGGAGCGAAGTTCGCTCGCCAGTCGTGTGATGAAGTCCCTCCGCGAAACTTGCAATGTACTTATGATGGACTTATGATATTTATAATGCGTGCGGTCAAAATGACCGTTATGGTCATTCTAGGTAGAAATAGTCAGAACTGTTGTGTGTTTTGTGATTTTAATAAAAGAACAGTGTCAGAATAAAATATACACATATTTAGGAAAAGTCAGAGTCCTACAGCCACATTTATTTTATTTTAACAAAGTTATTACACTGTAAAATTTAAAAACGGTCAAAATGACCGCCTTGGGAGTTCTAGTGTTAAAAGGATCAATGTTTGTAATGGTGAGGAATTCGGTTCTGTAGCGTATACATGCTTCTCGTAGAATAACAACATCGTTCCGACAGTAAAATGCGAGCTCCTTTTTGAAGTCAAATACGTCACCCGCTACACCTACATACCACTCATCAAACTGTGCGCGCTCCTCTGTATGCATCGAATCATATCCGTAAAACTCTTTTGCAGGATATGGACCGATATATTCCGCATTTTCTGGTTTATTGAAGCGATGTGGAAAGAAACCCTTTTCACTGACACCCAGATTTAAGGCTGCTGGTATCTTTGCGAGTTTAAACGGGATGAATTGCCATGAGTCTATAAAACGCTGTTTAAACACCCTATCATACATATATAGAATTCGACAGCCCTGCAGAATAACTTTAGGAGTTAAACCTTCGTCGGTGAGGTGTTCAAGAATCAGATAATTATCAAAGCCTGAAGAATTGTGCCCTATAAATGTGTATTCTGTATATTTTGCAGAACACACAATCTGTTCCACCGGCTTCAAACGTATCTCCTCCCTGTGTTATGGCACAAACATAGTTAGCCACATGTTTATCATTCTGATACCTAGTCTCAAAGTCATAATATATGTATTTCTCGCCACATAGTTCAGGTTTTAGAGGCTGTATGTAGCACTCATGAACACCTTCACTTACCAAAACCTCATCGCAGTGTATGCACCTGTCAGATTTACACTTGTGGGGTTTTTCACCCTCACCTGACGATCTATAAATGGTGTGTGTAATAGAAATTTTTATTCTAGCCAGCTTATACCATATATGGTGTTAAAGAAACTGCAAGTTGCATATCATCTTCTTCCTTACTGCTGAAGAACGAGGTCAAAATGACATTTGCAGAAAGGACAGTTTGTTCTTTCTAAATACAGATAAGCTCGCTTGCACTAAGAGCAAAGGTGTTGCATTGGAAGATATATACTCAATTGTTTTTAATGACATATGTGTGAAAAATGTGTGCGCAGCTTGGATCGAACTAAAGATAGGCAAAATGTGTGAATTTGAGCAGCAGCTAAAAAACAGGAACCTTTAGCAGACATGGTATTGTTCTGTCTAGATAGAATTTATGTTAGACGAGAGATCTTGAACAAAGATGTTTCCTTTTAAGGTAAACAAGACCTGATGTAGCCTACCCAGGATGTGTTAGGGGTATATAACCATGGCAAAGGGAACTAACCCCTTGCGCTTCTCATATCAGACTCTGACTGATGTGTGAACAGCCTTTCTTGCAAGAAATAAAGATCTTTATAACTTTTGAAATTTCCAGCTGTCTTCCAATTATTGTTTAAAGTCTAGAAAGAATTTCCACGACATGTGACATTTTGAGCAGAATTTGATCGTGTCACATTGCGATTTTTCATTAGATGTGCGCTCTTGTTTATGTGTTTTGTAGCAGAAGATGTTTTTACAGAATCTGAGACAGTCTGGACACTGTCTACTTTTGGTTGGATGTGTGCGGATGTCATGCATATTTTACAAACAAACTTGCAATTGTGTGTTCTCCTATCTCTATATCCTTTAAAACAGTATGGACAGACGTAAGGAGCTCCAAGAAAACCCTTCAAATGTTTTATTAGATGGAAATGTCCTTCGTGATTAAATAGATGTACGGTCTTTGGGTGAATTTCGTCTGTGTTTTTGTACACCTGCAGTTTCCCTGAACAGTCTCTGTGAAAAACTACAATTTTTACTCCTAATTCTCTTTCGAAAATGTTTAGATCATGAAAACCTATTTTATCATACGTTGTAAAGCCACACTGTGTGTGGATCTGAGTCGCTGGCATTTGTAGCTCCTGATCGGTGAATTTTGGATTGAGAAAATGCGCCAGACAGTAGCTCAAACACATTTCATTACCGATGTTTACTGGACTAAATAAGTGCATTTTATTTCGACTAATACTCTCACTGATTGCAATGTCTGTGATTTTCCTACGACCACCTGCTGATTTATCTCTCACAATTGAGATTTGTAATGTCAAAGTCGAATCTGTCGATACGTCACGGTTACTTTGAGCGGCTTGTTCTATCTGGCTTATGAAAACTGATGCATCATGATTATTATCCGGTGTTAAAACAGCATTTACAGAAGTTGCTAGCGAATCTCCAGCTAAAGATACGTTCATATATCCTGTTCGCCCTGCAAACTGTTGAGAGAAATCCACAACCTCATTCAAGATATTTTGCAAACGCATACTGTACTCTGCAAAATCACAAGCCTCTATTCCACGGAGATCTAGCGGTCTGTGTAACTGCACACCATTGAAACGGGGTCTCGGTGTTATTGTAAAATCAGCCACGCGTCCTCCTTCGGTCATTAATCTGTCTATTTCCTCCTGACTTAGTTCCGTACGTCCCATATTCGTTTGAGCTGAACCATCACCACCTATCTGTATGGTCTCATCTCCATCATCCACGAACGGATCTAGCCAGGCTCGCTGTTCAACTAAGATATTATTTAATCTCTCTCTATCGGAGAGGTCTGTAGTATTTAGCGCTTGTAGTTGTTCGCGTATTAAAAAGTTAAGTCTGTCGTTATTTTCAGTAGTCGTACGTCTTGCTCTTGTGCGAGTTACATTTTCATTTTCAGAATCGGGATGTGCTCTTTTTGAAAGCATTTTGATTTTTTTTATTTTTTTTATTTTAAAATTGTGTGAAACAGAAGCGTAACATCAAATATAGAACACAATGTTGCTAATATGTATACATTATAAAAGTAGGCTATCAGTAAAACAAAATCACACGCACATAGCCTATAAAAGTATCACTCAAATGAATTAAATGAATAAAAAAAACAATAACAATAACAGTCCCAAATGAATAAAAAAAATAATAATAAAAACGACAGAGAAAATCATTTAAAACTAAACACAGATGTATATAATGAAATATAAAATCTCACACATGGTAATATTTGTAAAAAAAAAAAAAAAAAAAAATCTTCTTGGATTTTGTGAATTGGTCCAATTTCTTTGAATAATGTTCAATCTTTCAGAAATCAAAGATAGTACAGTTGTACGTAATGAATCATCATTCCTCACCTCCGCAAGCTCTTGTTGGAGTGAAAACACTTCATTGCTTAATTGTCTGATTTCGTCCGATGTTTGATCGTGACATCTCCCAAAAAACTCCTGATCTGAGATTCTGTGGAGTAGCGCTATAACTTCTCTTTGTGACTCGGAAACGATCTTCTCCGTTTGATGATATGACAGTGGCGATGTAGCTATTTCCAAGACACGTTGGAAGTTTCTGTTGGCTATGCGTAAAGTGGCATAACTCAGCCCTTGGACTTCTCCAGCGTTGAATACTGGTGTGAAGGCTCGTTCATCTCCTTCATCATCATCACTGCTATCTGAAGTTTCCCGTTCAGAATTGATGGTGTTCAGAACGGCGTTCTGAGAATCTAAAAACACCTGCGCCTCTCTTTCGTCTGAGATTTCTTCTAGAGCAAAAAAAAAACAAAAAAAAAAAACAATCAAACATATATTATACGGCTTATTTAATATAGATAAAATATAATGACCCAATAAATTCTTCCGAATAAATCGGACTCTCGTGAGAATATTCCTCGAATCGTTTTTTGCTTCCAGTTGTTGATGAAACAGATTCAGTGTTTTCTTCTAAAAAACAACATTATATTATTTTAAATAAAAAAATAAAAAAAATCAACGGAAAATCAGCGGTTTGTGCTGTATAACCTTAAAAACTCTATGGCCTAAACTTTAAAACATAGGATAACTTTGTGACAATTAGACATTTCATATGGATGTTCAAAGTGATTTACAGAAAGATGTACAAAAACAAATAGCATTTCACTGTAAGTTTGCGCTCCTTTTTAAACATCTCATGTGACACTGTGACATGGTGTGGGTGGGAGCGAGGGGGAATCCCTCGAGTGTGACGTCATTTTAGGGACGCCCTTAAATCGAAATTGACCTCTCAGCTTTGAGAGGGGTGTGTTAGGGGTGTGGTCTCTTTGACCCGTTGCACCGGTTTTCTATGGTCATTTAAGTTCGGACAACGAAGTGACCAGACTTGTTTTCTATTTGGGAGTGGATAGGAGCTGTGGGGTTTTCCCACACTCACACCTGTTGTGGGCGGGGCTAGGGGTGGAGCTTGCGTGTGTCTCTCTGTAGGCCTCACAGAGCTTCATTCCTCTCAGACCTCCGGACTGTGTGGACGTTCTTTACACCGTTCCAGCACAAGGAAAACACTTGTATATCTTTAAACTCCGAGTCTTTAACAATTGGGTATGTAAAAACGCAAGGCTTTTTAAACTAGTTTGTGTTTTATGTAAAAGTTTTACAAATACTCTGTGAAAGTTGAATGGGTACATTTATTTTTCTGTAAATGACTGAACATTGAATTTTAAATGTTTTAACATCTTAAAATAACACTAACTCATTTTTTAATAACTCTTTTAGAGAAAAATGCAATTTAAACTTATTTCACTGTTGTTTTAACGTTTAATATGTAATGAATGTACATATGTCTTCTTTAATAAATAAAAAAACTGATCTCACACTCTATGTCTTTATTGTACATTTCTTTAAAAAGTTTTAATATACACCGTTTAGAACTACTGAGCATGGGAAATTTTCCCACGCTTCAGATGTTCAACCCATAAGGAGGCGTGCCACAAGTCCGATTTTCCCAGGGTGTACGTACAGCCCATAAGTGGGAGGAGCTAGCGTGGGAAATTCCCACGTCAAAAAGGGGCGGGGCTTAGAGGGCCATAAATCACTCAAAAGTGACATATGGAACCCTTCTATACTCTCTCTGGTGTGATCAAAGCCTGGAGTGGAGCAAAAGCACGTTCCTCTACAGTTACAGTTGAGCGCTGAGGTAGAGAACTATATTACAGTTACCATGGACACACTTATAATGCAGGTAGGGCTGGGCGATATATATCAATATATTTTTGAAATGCGATATGGAATTAGACCATATCGCATATATCGATATAGTTCAAATTTGCGCTGTGATCCTTGCTCCCCGCGCCCCTCTCCTCCGCTCCTCCTTTTCCACTCTACGTGCGTGTTTAGAGCATGTTATGTTATGAGAGGCGAATAATGACTACTTCAGAAAACCCAGCACAATAGGAACTACCAGGCAGTGACATAAGTGTACGCTGAAATAAAGTTTTTCACCTCAGAAAGACAGACTTTCTTGTCCTGTCAGCCGTTATCCTGTTCTCGTAGCGCACACTCTTCAATTGCACGCGCAAATGCGGCAGCGCGCGCTGTATATAAAGTGCAAAAGAAACTACGAGCATGCAACGCCGTTACGTTGTAAATTACACGAAATAAAAGTAATGCAGGTATGATTTTCATTCTATTCACCAGGAGCAGTTTCCATGTTTCATTAACAGTTATTGTTAATATTGTGTATTCACCATGGTAACTGTCATTTTAATATTAACCCCAAAATGCCACTATTTTTCTTTGTGTTATTTTTTATATTTTTAAATGACTGTAGTGGCTCATACCAACATTGTATTAACAAAAACTAGTTTGGGACTGCTATTTAATAGCTTTAGCATAATGTTTATTTATTAGTAGGCTAACGTTACTAGTCTTTACTATTAGTCATATTCTTACAATTTATGTTAAGTAAAGGGGAAAAGTACTTGTGTGTTAACAAATTTTGTGTAAACGTGTTATAATTTGCCTATATATAATATATACGTGTATATGTATGTATATATATATAAGCAAATTAGAACATGTTTAAACAAAATTTGTTTATATTTGTAAGCTTTCTTATTTGTAAGAAAGCTTTATGCGAGTAGGCGTAAACACATCCTGAATATTAATGGCTTTCACACCTGAGAAAGACAAAGACCCTCCCCTAATGGCCCTATTAGGTGCTATCAGGCCCTATCATTCTGAGCAACCTTGCACAAAGAATGAGATTTAAAAAAGAATGGCTTTTTGATTGTTTGGATTTATTTACAACACAACATAATCCAAAGATACACAACAAATGACAAAAAAGCACATTATTGAAAACAATGATCCAAAGACAGAGACCTTTATGCCGTTCCTAAAAACATTGTACATACCTTTCATCTCCAAGGTGTTTGATTTTTCACTTTACCATGTTCATGTACAGAGACTCATGTGAATGTTGAAGTCAGCAGGACTCATCAGTGGGGCATCTGGTCCCTGTAAAAAAAAACACAAAAACACTGTGAACAACATCAAGAGAAACTATAGGGCTGCACGATTTTGGGAATACATTTTAGATTTTTCTGGTTAAAATTGCTTTTTAAAATTCACAGAATACACACACACACACAAATGTTTCCAACAATATATAATGAACAGCAGGTTTGTTGCGCCTTGTAGGCATAGGCTACGCGCACTGCATAAAATACTGTATTAATAACAATAGCCTATAGCAGGCAGCCTATAGCCCTAAATCTTTAAAAAGGAACACTTCAGTAACAACTACGCTAGAGAAAAATATATTGATTATCATATGTTACTTCAAATGTTTCCATTCGTTATGATGTTATGAAATGAGATTGGAGTTAAAACATGAAGCCTAATGTTTGGTGCGTTTTGCTTTTCAAACGCACAGCGTGTTTTGAATATGAAACATTCAAACGCACAGCGCGCTCCAAAATATGAAACATTATCGTTAACATATTATACATATCTACGTTTGAGCAGATATCCACAAACACAGTATTTAACAGTAAACACAGGTCTAAATATTATAATATTCACCATATATCTAGCAACAGTTCAACTGCAATGTGAAGTTTATGCAACAATAACATTAACTAATATAATTCAGAATACATTTCTTACCTTACATCTTTCTTGTCTTCAAATCGCGTTCTTCTTCTTCTGAGGTAAATCCAATGTAAGCTCACGGCATGTCTTCCAAACTCGACGAAAAGCAGAGACTGATGAAGTTTGGTGCTTTGTGTTTGAGGTAATGAGCGCGTTTGCGTTCCATGTGGACGATTTGCATGTCAATCTCTTTTGCGCGCGTGGGCGTGGTCAAATTAAAACTAATGAGCAAGGGTTTGAGAAACTGGACATCTTTTTGGTTTTATACAAATTACTTAAACAGAGAATATTTGTTTTCAGTTTGAATCCTATCATTTAAAAGTACACACTTAAATGTTTATAAAGATATACAGTAGGGCTGAACGATTAATTGCATTTGTGATAATATCGTGATATGATGAAATGCGATTTTTTTAACTGCAAAGCTGCGATTACAGTCTGGTCACGTGACACGCGATTGGTCTTGCAGATGAAGCATCAACTTGGCACACTACGCATATAGGCCTGGCATAGGCTACAGGAAATAACAGTTTATGTTTAATTTATGTGATATTGTGTTATAGATTCTCTCCAACGATTCTGTATCGATTAAGATAATTTCAGAATAGAGTCTGAGCTTAGTTCTAAACACAGATACGTGATGACGCGTGTGCTTTATAAATAACCGTATTCTGCTTGCTTCTAATTCCTCTGTCACACACACACACACACACACGCGCACACACACACACACACACACGACACCACTCGAACCTTATGAGAAATAATCTTTAATAAAGTTCGGAAAAGTTTAAGCGAATTACAAGAACATTCGCGGGCTTCATTGCACAAGATATGAGATACGAGCGTTTGAGCATGCGGCTGTGAACGACTCCGTCTACGTGGTTAAATGTACTTGCATCTCAAAATGCTTTTATGACGCGAAATAAATGTGACACAGTCAGTTATATCTTAAGTTATTAAACAGACAGGACAAACCACATCTTATTTCAAAAGAGATGAAAACGTTCAGACAGCCTACTCTTAAATACTGAAAGCACTCTTTGTTTATTGCTTGTAATATTTTTTCCCCTCTTTGTTATTTGTTTTGCAGCTATATTTGTTAAAATTATTAACATGTAATTGTATTAATTTAGTTTTTTAATGTGTAATTATTATAAGTAGGCCTACATAATTATGTTTACATAAATATGCTATAATTATGTAAATAATGTTAATAAGATCAATTAAAGAAAACGTTAGATCGGCTCATGAGGTGCCTAAAGATTCCCTTCCCTATTTTACAATGATTTATTGCCTGTTTTTGTTGAATAATAGAAAAGATAAAGAGCTTAAAAAATAATCGCATATTAAATCGCAATATTGGTAAAACTAAATCGCAATTAGATTATTTTCCAAAATCGTTCAGCCCTAATATACGGCTCATAAATGTGTGACAAGTATTCGCTGAGTTTTGTTTCAGTTTATAGACGTGCTCAAAAAAAAAAAGTTCACCGAGACGGAGAGGCAGAAAGCACACCCTGTTTATTTTCTTTATTTTACAAAAACACAATGTTTTGATTTGATTGTAAGTGGACACATACAAAAGTAGACGTATCACAGATTCTTTTTTCATATTTCTTTTTTCTGTATGACCATAAATGACGGAGTAATTTAAGTCTATTGTGCTACTATGTGAAGAAAATCCAGCAAAACGCGCCGGCGCGTTTGCCGACCCCAGAGGGTTAAACCATGCAAATGCAATTCCACTAATGCCAACATAATTTTCAAGTCTATTTAAAAGAATGTTGTGGTCGATAGTGTCAAATGCAGCACTAAGATCGAGTAACACTAATAGAGAGATACAACCACGATCGGATGATAAGAGCAAATCATTTGTGACTCTAATGAGAGCTGTCTCAGTACTATGGTACGGTCTAAATCCTGATTGAAAATCCTCGCAGATATCATTTCTTTCTAAAAAGGAACATAGTTGTGAAGATACTGCCTTTTCTAGTATCTTTGACAGAAAAGGTAAATTCGAAATCGGGCTGTAATTGACTAATTCTGTAGGATCAAGTTATGTTTTCTTAACAAGCAGTTTAATCATAGCCAGCTTAAAGGTTTTTGGTACATATCCTAATGACAAAGATGAATTAATGATATTAAGAAGAGGATCTATGACCTCTGGAAGCATCTCTTTCAGTAGCTTAGTTGGTATAGGGTCTAACATACATGTTGTCGATTTAGATGATGTAACGAGTTTAGAAAATTCTTCCTCTCCTATAGTAATGAATGAATCGAATTTTTCCTTAGGGTGACTACAATGCACTCCCTGATGCTATACTGTAGTAGACGGTTGCATAGTTATAATTTTCTCCCTGATATTATCAATCTTATAAGTGAAGAAGTTCATAAAGTCATTACTGCTGTGCTGTTGGAAACTTCTGGGCTTGAAGCTTTATTTTTCATTACTTTAGCCACTGTTTCAAATAAATACCTAGGGTTTTGTTCATTTTCTTCTAAAAGGGTTGAAAAATTAGCAGATCTAGCAGTTTTTAAGGCCTCTCTGTATGCAATCGAGCTCTCTTTCCATAAAAAGCGAAATACCTCCAGTATTGTTTTCTTCCAGTTGCGCTCCATTTTTCTGGCTGCACTCTTAAGGGCCTGAGTGTGCTTGTTGTACCACGACGTTGGACTATTTTCTTTAATCTTCTTTAAGCGCTACGGAGCAACTGTGTCTAAAGTGCTGGAAAAGAGAGAGTTAAAAGTTTCTGTTGCAATATCGAGTTCTTCTAAGCTATCTGGGATGCTGAGATGATGAAACTGATCAGGAAGATTATTAATAAAGCAATCTTTAGTAGCAGAAGTGATAGGTCTAACAGATTTGTAACGGAGTCGGCTTTGCAGACTTGGCTAAATGAAGTTTACACAAGACTAGATAATGATCTGAGATGGCATCGCTCTGCTGCAGAATTTCAACGGCATCAACATTGATTCCGTGTGATAATATTAGATCTAGAGTATGATTACGACAATGAGTAGGTCTTGACACGTGTTGTCTGACTCCAATAGAGTTAAGAATGTCTTTCAATGCCAATTCCAATGCATCTTTTTCGTTATCTACATGTATATTAAAGTCACCAACAATTAGGAGTTTATCTGCAGCCAGTACTAACTCTGATAGAAAGTCAGTCCCTGGTGGCCTGCAGTAGCCAGCACGAATCTCAAACGTGATTTATCATTTAAACTATATATTGTTACATTAAGCACCAACACTTCAAAAAAATTATATTTGAAACTAGACTTCTTAGTAATTCTGAAAATATTACTATAAATTACAGCAACACCTCCCCCTTTGCCTTTCAGACGAGGCTCATGTTTATAACTGTAATCTTGGGGGGTGGACTCATTTAAAGTCATGTAATCATTTGGTTTTAGCCAGGTTTCTGTCAAACACAGCCCATCTAGGTTATAGTCTGTAATCATATCATTAACAATAAGTGCTTTTGAAGTAGGGGATGGAATATTCAGCAACCCAAGCTTTATCATTTGCTCATTTGTATTATATCTGTTTTTTATTTGTTGAACATCAATTACATTTTTAACCTTATGCCCGTTTCACACATACTCCATTTGCACTGCGTATGCGTTGCGTGTTGTAGTGCATGCGGTACAGGAGCAGCACGCACTATCATGCTTGGTAACACTTTATAATAACGTTCAGTTGTAAGTCATTTATAAGTGGTTAGTTAATGATGAACTAATCATTTACAAAACATTCAGAAATGATTAGCAAGTGATATACTAACATTTTATGTATGTTTTGTAAATTCCATTACAAGTCATTTACAAGTGATTAGTAAATGATTAACTAATTATTTATGAAACATGACTATGCGTTCATAAATTATTAATAAATAATATGTTAATTATTGTATGTATGTTTTGTAGATTCAGTTCTAAGTCATTTACAATTGATTAGTTAATGATTAACTAATCATTTATAAAACATGACTATGCGTTTCATAAATGTTTAATAAATTGTTATTTTTTTGTATGTATGTAGCAATTAGAGGGTGCAATTAGTTGTAAATGCCTTGTATACACCTACAGATCATTTGTAACAGGTAAGTAACACTTTCTGCATCCCCTAATCTAGTGTAAACTATTCATCATTTGTAAATGTGTTACACATCATTTGTAGATTACCACTTCAAGAATCAATAAGGTATAAGATCTACGAATCTTATCTATATATGATGTGTAACATTTACAAGTGATGAATAGTTTACACTTTAGATTAGGGGATGCAGAAAGTGTTGTAAATTATTTATTCATGCGTTTACACATCTATAACAGGTGTTGAACACTGTAGTGTGTACTGCAGTGTAAGTGCTGACTGGTGAGGGTATAGACAGCTGTCTTCTCTGAAACACATGGAGTCTTTAACCACTGTGCAACTGAGGTGAGCAAAACATACAAAAAAAGTAACATCACTTATTAATCATTTATGAATGCATAGTCATGTTTCGTAAATTATTAGTTAATCACTTGTAAATGACTTGTAATGGAATTTACAAAACATACATAAAATGTTAGCATATCAATTGCTAATCCTTTATGAATGTTTTCAAGTCAAGTCATCTTCATTTATATAGCGCTTTTAACAATGTAGATTGTTTCAAAGCGGCTTTACAGTAACACACATTGTTTTGGCTTTAGTTAGTTTTGATTGATTCACTTCCATCGCAAGGATCATTAGTTATTAAATTAGAGGCCGCTGAGACGACATCGTTCTCTCTATACAGACTTTAAACGCGAACCTGTGAGAAAAGCTGATGGTGCTCACATGCGCATCAAGAATTAATTCTATAGCTATGCGCATTTGAATATATGTGCGCAGGTTTGTAATTCCCTACAAACCAAGCCTTAAACTACTTGTCTGGCCTTAAAATTTTGATACAGAATTTTATCACTTCGGGGTAGATACGCGAAACCGATATTATCCCGACAACGCTTTATCTATAGAGTGGGAAAGAGATCCTTCACAGGGGAGTGACTAGTTGGCACTTCAGCACTGCGTTGTCATCGGGTCCAGGCAAAGGTCCTTCGTCAGATCTGGATACGGCCTGGATCCGGCAGGCTGCGGGAAAACTTCGGGATAAACAAAGACACTAAAATTAGCGTAGATGCCATTCTTCTTATGATGTAACGAGTACATCAGGATTTATGGAAAGTGTTCCCAGTTCCGGCTGACCTAATCTATGCAGCCTAACATTGGATTATAGAAGTCTATAATGTATTATGTGAATGTTACAATGTGTCTTTAATCTAGCTTTGAACTGACAGAGTGTGTCTGCTTCCCGGACAATGTTAGGAAGATTGTTCCAAAGTTTTGGTGCTAAATAGGAAAAGGAACTACCGCCAGCAGTCGATTTTGATATTCTAGGTATTATTAACTGGCCGGAATTTTGAGATCGCAATAGACGTGAAGGATTATAATGCGTTAAAAGCTCGCTTAAGTACTGTGGAGCTAAACCATTTAGTGCTTTGTAAGTAATCAGCAATATTTTAAAATGTATACGATGTTTAATAGGGAACCAATGCAGTGTTGACAGAACAGGGCTAATATGGTCATACTTCCTGGTTCTGCATACTTCCTGGTTTTGTAAATGATTAGTTTATCATTAACTAACCACTTATAAATGACTTACAACTGAACGTTATTATAAAGTGTTACCACTATTGGTATTTCAAAACCAGAAGTTATCAGCAACTTTTATTTAAAAAAAGTTTTGTCAGCATTGCGATTCTCTTTGTACACATACACTTTTTAATAGACGTATTCACATTTAAACACAATTTAAACAACGTATTATTCAATGCATTACTTCTATATTATATATTAAGTTGCTCAAGCAAGTGGTAAAATATTTAACCATGTACTAATTTAAAACTTAAAATGGACAAAAACAGCAGATTCATACCTTTTCTTTTGCATAATTTAAATCTTTATACAATACATCTTGCATGACACAAAGAACTTGTTTTTCAACCTCCACGAATGAGACGAGTGTCGTTCATTATGTCGCCTTGTTGAAGTAAATTGTAGTTTTCCTTGCTTTATCCCGGTCTTAAAGTAAAAAGATGACCATGAAAAATAGTAGTATTTGATTAAATGCATTTGTGGTGAGATTACTACATTTTATTTAATTAAATGCATTTATGATGAAATTACTACATTTTCATGTCAATCTGTGAAACATGCGCTGTCACTTTAATTCAGCGTGTGCAGCACAGCAAAAATAGAGACTGTGCAGAAACGATCGCTGCACTGCTGTATACGCACCGCTCCTGGAACGGATTGCCGGACCGCATCCGCGTGCGCTGTGAAAGCTCTAACCTGTTAACATGGGTACGGAAAAAAATACACACCGCATACGCACTGCAAACGGAGTATGTGTGAAATGGCCGTTAGATGGGTTTGGAAGTTTTTTGTATGTCCTAATTTGGGGAACAGACACAGTCTCTATATGATGATATTTAGGTGAAAGAGTCTCTATGTGATGGGATTTATCTGACCTTGGTGACGTGAGACAGTTAGCAGACGGTCGGTTTAGCCAGTCTGTCTGCTTCCTGACCTGAGCCCCAATTCATGTTTGAGCTCTAAGACTATGTGCCATATTACTAAATAGAAGAGCAGCACCATCACAGGAAGGATGAATACCATCTCTTTTCAACAGGTCAGGTTTGCCCCAAAAACTTTTCCAATTGCCTATGAATTCTATATTATTTTGCGGACACCACTTAGACAGCCAGCCATTAAGTGAGGACAATCTGCTAAGTATCTCATCACTCCTGCGAACAGGAAGGGACCAAGAGCAAATTACAGTGCCTGACATTGTACTTGCGAGTTCACACACCTCTTTAACATTAATTTTAGTGATCTCCGACTGGCGGAGTTGAACATCATTAGTGCCAACGTGAATAATAATCTTAGAGAATTTACAATTAGCATTAGCCAGCACTTTTAAATTTGCTTTGATGTCAGGCGCTCTGGCTCCCGGCAAACATGTGACTATGGTGGCTGGTGTCTCTATTTTCACGTTCCGTGTAATAAAATCGGCATTAACTAGGGCAAATTCAACAGGATTCACAGTGGGTGTTTCACAGAGGGGAGAACCTGTTTGATGTTGTAATCGGAACGGAAGAGCGGTGTTTTGTCCCGCGACTACAGCGTCTCACCGTCACCAAATTGCCCTGCTGCACGTGCTCTACTACAGCCGGAACCGAACAATGTACAGAGTTCACTAAGCTAGTCGCATACAAAGCAGTATCTAAAGCCCTTGCACTCTTACAATTAACCTTGATTAAAGTTTGGATGCATGTTTCTAGTTCTGAAATCTTCTCCGCCAGCCTGACTATCTCCCTGCATTTATCACATGTAAATCCTGTGCTGACAGAGAAGGCTATGCTATACATGTTACATGAAGTGCAAGTGACAATAAGAGGAGAAGATGACATGACTCACCGTGTTTGTTGACTGATCCTACTCAAGGTTTGATGAACTCGTAAAAGGCGCGAGCGAAAAAAAATAAAAAAATAAATAAAGAGCGCACGAATGGCACGCTAACAGGCTAGCGAATTACTAGCGTGTTGTGCTAGCAATAACGATTTAGATTGAAGCTAGCGAAGTCAGGTTAATGTGTGATGTTGAGTAAGCTATATTTAGCAGTATAAACAACAAGGAATGATAGTAAATCATGATTCAAAACAGAAAGATATACAAAGCTTACAGACACAAACCAACGCAACAGCAGCAGCAGCAACTAGGCAGACAGGAGCAATCAAAGGCAATCGAAGACAGCCCAAAGCCAAGTTTCCAAGTCCATTGTTGTACTATACTGTATGTAAAATGACAATAAAGTTCAAGTTCAAGGTATGAAGTATAATTCTCAGCAATTTCAATGATAGTGTCTTGGTTCTTCCACCATTGCTCATCTGGATCAAACCTGTTCATCACTTCCACCGCATACATTGGTGATATGTTATCATCGTTGAATTTCTTCTGACTTGCACTGTTTTTACTTTGGCCATGAAGAGTTGATGGTCTGTGCTACAGTCAGCACCATTGAGTAATTTTAAAGTTATATTTTAAAGTTAAAAGTTACTTTTGCATTAAAAACACCCATAACATAAAGAAGATCCTTTTGGTTTAGCACGTTTTGAACCTTGCTGTAAAATTGCTCAATCTCCTCTTCACTTTCATGTGAAGTAGGTGCATAGACTTGTAGTATAGTGATATTTAGTGGTTTGCCATGAATTCATATGGATATCCGAACCATCCAGTCTGAAGGGTCCACAGTTGGTATCCATATCTAAAGCTTTTGAGAACTTGGAAAAGGTTGTTTTTTTTCACAGGCTAGTTCACCATTTCATTCCCCAACTCTCACAATTTATCCGGGCATGGGACCGGCATATAGCTGATGAATCATCTATATGGCTGGGTATCAAATTGGATTTCAAGTCAAGATGTTTGACTTGTTTATGTATATTTTTGGCTTTGTTGTCTATGAAATTTGTAATAGTTACTGTCAGAATACTAAAGCACACTGAATCCCTTTCAGCCAACCCACCAACTAGTCCAAAGAGTACCAAAAACTTTTTTGTGTGCTTTTTTATTTTGTGCAGATTCATTTGTGCTGAAATTGTATTGATCATAAAAGAGTTATCGAAACCACTAGAAACACTTTCATATGTTCTGTGTAGAGTTTTGATGCATGGATCAGGAAGTGCTGTCCACCCTTCCCTTTATGATGTTCAATATTTATTTCCACAAGGCAGCTCCTGTCATGAATGGCATGCAGACAAAGCCTTGCTATGCTTTTGCAGCATGTGCTAGAGCATGTACTGTATGAACTCTGAGACTATCATTAGCTGGGTTTCCATCCAAACATGAAGTGAATCTTTTCAAAGTAAAAAAAAATAAAAATAAATGCAAATTAGGTGCATTTGCATCAAGTTGTTCGAGCGGATGACGGTGGTATTGGTAACCTAGTAACCAACAGTAAATAAAACACCATCTGCAGAAACAGCCGATTATTCATGTGGGTTTAATGTTCACAATGTCATAATTTATTCTGCAAATGCGTTTCAATCTCCCATTATTCACATTAACTCATTATTCGTGCAAGTCCAAAACCACCTTAAGCTGTCATCATATGTCAGTTGTGTTTGTTAGTTTCATTTTCATGGACTTTTAGTTTGTTTTCATTCATCACATTGAATTTCATGCCACTCATCAGTTTCTATGGACACTAATCATCACAGCTGTTCGTCATCTTGTTCATCACCTTCTGTTTATTAGTTCATCACCGTCACTTAGTGTTTGTCTGGTCTCGTTTACTTTGATGTGTGTTACTAGTGTCTGTTTGCCTGTGGATCTTTAATAAATTCGTTTTGGAACTTTATTCGTGCCTTCATCTTCAACACACCATGACAGAAGACCGAACTATAATGGATTATACAGCTAACTTTGCTGTGAACTTTTTTTACTGAAAAGTTCTGTCGTCTTGCCATCACCAGCCCCTTTGACGACAAGACCCTGAGGTTATTGTTCTGGATCAGGGCTAATTATCACCACTGTGTAGACCTCCCAGATACCTCTGGACTAAACTGGAGGGACGCCATTATCCTGTGTCTGGAGAGTGTCTACCCCCGGTCCGGAACACAGCCAGACCCAGAGCCCGTTTCACCACCTTCGACCACAGAGAAATCGCAACACGTCAGCCGGAGGCAGAGGAGAAGAGGACAGTGCTGACCCTCACCCTGGAAGAGGAGCCCCACAGGGAATCTGATCAGGGGTGTGAGCCTGTGACACCTGTGGCTGAGGGTATACTGGTGGAAACAGAGACTGATGACTGGCTGATGGACTTCAGTGCAAAGGTGTCAACTCTCACCCTATCCCACCCCATTTCGTGTTCCTCATCACTGTCTTTAGAAAGCACTATGAACTCTTCGGAATCATTTTGCTCTGATTCTTCATCGCTGTTTCTAGTCATCACTATGAACTGTTTGGACTTTGATTGGTCTGAATCATCATCGCTGTTTCTAGACAGCATTGAGACTGCTTCGTTGACCTGTTGGGAATTGGAATTACCGTCATTTATCTCGTCAAGTCTCCATCTGCCACCGTCACTGCAGAGTTCAGCCAGTCCTCCAGCCCCGCCTCTGCTGAAGGTTTTCAGCCCTTCGTCATCTCTGGAAATGCCCTGCTGTGATGCTCCGCCTTGGCTCCTCCCACCCTTCGGCTCCACCAGACACCCTCGGCCTTGCGGCTTCACCGGGTTCCCTCATCCCACCGGTTCCCCCTTGGTCAGTCGTCACTCCACTTCTGCCATGGACTTGCGGGCTTTCCGCTGCGCTTCGCTCCTCCACCCCTACGGCTGCAGCAGGCTCCTCCTTCCCTTCGGCTTCGCCTCTGTCCTCAGTCACACAGGCATCACCTCAGTCCTCGGACACTCTGGGTCCGTCTCAGATGCTCGTTGCCACGTCATTGCCTAGAGCATTTTTTTAGCACAGTTCAATCGGCTCCCCGTTAGGGGTGGGCGATATGAGCTAAAATTCATATCACAATATTTTCCACTGTCCAGACGATATCGATATTATATAGCGATATGAGAAAAAAAAATCCTCCAGCTTCTCAGTTGACATGTACATGGTCTTGAATCTTGGGTCCAAAAAGGTAGCCATGGTGAGTAGCTCATCTGTTGCAGGGTCAGTATACTTGTCATTCAAGTAATTGAGAACCTTAGTCTTGATCTCCTGGGTCAGTTCAGTATCACCCTCTTTTGGATTCAGAACCTCTGTATTTAACAGATGGATGACAGACTTCAAATAGGATGTTGTATGCTTCTCCTGACAGGGTATCTGTAAAAGCCTGGAGTGGCTTCAGTGCTACTGTGACTGACTCCAAGACCATGATGCCTATGGATCTTTATTAAATTCATTTTTGGAACTTTATTCATCATCTTCGTGTCTTCATCTTTTATACATGATGACACAAGTGAGCGTAAAACCTTTTTGCGAATTAAGGGATTTTTTTTCTCTAAATTTGGCATTTTCTACCCTCGTTTCTGATGCGATACTTTAAAATGTGCATAAAAACAGTGTGATGAAAACATAGCAATTGTGTCAGTGATGAGCTTGCTGATCCCCAGGCATTCATTTGTGCTTTCATGCTCAAATTTACATTAGCCAGTTGGTTTTTACCTGAATTAGATGAATTAGAGACTTATCATTCCAGAAGGTTTGGAGGACACTGGCTGATAGCATGGCTCCTTGGCAACTTAGAATCCATGTTCTTGGCCTTGACAGAAGCTAGAATCACTTATAACAGATTTGGAGACACTGGATGACTTATGTCAAAATGGAGATTAAAAGGCTAAATGATAGCACAGAGGTGGGAAAATGCGCTTCTTTTAAGCAAGGTCTGTACCTGGAGAAGTGCAATTTGAAAGTTGGATTATTTTATAATGTTTCCCGGGGTGCACTTATACTGTTAGTATGATTATTACATCTAAAATTGTCATAATTTAAAAATAAAAGGCATTTTCCTACCCTGATTTTAGCCTGTTTAATTTGAACACTCTGTTTGAAGGGGCGTTTTTGCTGTGAGACTTCAGTGTAAAAGCCCACTGCTGTGATTGGCTAACATCTTTGTATATGAAACAGCTAAGTATTACATGTGTAATTCTCTCAGACTTTTAGCACTTGTTTACTATTACAGCTCTCAAGGTTTACTAATTGTGAAAAGTGTTGATTTATAACATTATATTTAGATCTATAGCATCATATTTAGATCGTGGCATGAAAGTTTGCAGTGGATGAGCATTGTAGCCGATCACAGACATGTTGAGCGCATGAATGCAGCGATCTGGTCATTGTAACTTGATTTTTGCACACTAACAAATGCTTTTATCATAAATAACATTGCAAACAAATTGTAAATTAGAGATTCGTTTATTCTAACTAAAAGTTTTGGCGAGAGTCCAGAACACTTGCGCTGTTTGATTGACAGTTCCAGTGATTGTACAGGGAGCGTTATTTGATCGCTTTCTATAAATAATTTAATCACAGTTTAAGTAACAGATTATTTTCATCCTACTAAGAGAAACGATGTGAAGTTGACCGTTTTGTCATTGGTTTGATCACTGACAAAAATCGATTTTGAGACAAAAACATCTGACTGTAGGCATACATGAATCATTGCATATCAGAAGTCACTGGGGATTTTGGTTAGACATGTACACATAATCCGTACATGTCAAACGATCTGTAATGAAGCAAAAGTGACACAGTAAAACCTTTTTTACTCACATAATTTTTTTACAAATTTCAGGCTCTCTGCAAATCCAATGCAGCGACTGTGATTTTCCACAACCTGGCACTGCACAACATTTTGTGACATTTTTCATCATCACAAGTGGTTACAAGAATTACACAAATCAACACAATATAATGTTTTGTCATCATGAAAAATTAAAGGTTCCTTACAACAGACTTAAGGATGATACATGTTTTCAAAGCCTTTGTGTTCAAAGGTTTTGACATTTTCTTAAAGGAAGTAAAACGAGACTTTATATCAAAGAACATTCTAAAATTGTGATTACAATAAATGTTTCTGGCTTTGTGAAGATGAAATGTACCCAGAAGTAATAATCCAGTATTATGAAGATTAACATCCTTGAAAATAGTGTCATCGAATGAAAATCGTAAAAAAAATAAAAAAAACTATGTAATTTGTGTCTATAGGCATGTGCGTTTGGATTGAGTGCACTGTAGTAAAATAATGCGTATGTGCACAGGCGCGTCAGTCTTTCTTTACAAAGTGACATCGCCAACAACATGTTTGGCATGCATAATACAGTGTTATTAGTCGTTTCCGCGGATCCGTGTGAACTTGGATCGTTTTGATAACGTTGTTATCTGTACAAAGTATTGTTGTCAAAAATACTGACTTTGGTACCAAGTTGGTACTGAAATGTAAAAAATGTGACGATACCAGCCTTTCCCACTAGCATTTTGAGCGCTGTTGAACAGATTCTTAAACACCTCTCATTGGCCGTTGTGTTCAGATGCTCAGCATATATGTCTCTGATTGGCCATTGTGTTCACGCGCTCAACATATATGTCTCTGATTGGCCATTGTGTTCACACGCTCAACATATATGTCTGTGATTAGCTACAATGATCAACGCTTCAAAAACATGCTTTCAAACATTCCCGTGTGTATCTGTGTAAGTGCTCAGTGAAAAGCGCCAGAGACGTCTATTTACAACATGTTTTTGAAATGTTAATCATTGTAGCCGATCACAAGCATGTGAACACAACGGCCAATTAGAGGTGTTTAAGAATCCGTTCAACAGCGCTCAAAATGCTAGAGGGAAATGCTGGTATCGTCACATTTTTTAAATTTCAGTACCGACTTGGTATCTAAGTCGGTACTTTTGACGACACTAGTACAAAGAAAAAACGTTTCTGTTTTTAGCACATCGTTGTCGTGTAAAGGACACTAACTGTGCGTTCACACTGTCCGCCCTGCCAACAACGCTGTAAAAAGATTTGTGGACGCTCTGACGTAGATCGAATGCTTGGTCTTGCAAACTTTATTTTAAGGGTCCGCAAAGCAAACAAGCATGTTGATCGGTATTTGTGCAGACTGACCACAAGTAGGGTATAAGTTAAAGGGATAGTTCACTTTGAAATTAAATTTTGGTATGTTTTAGCTTACCTCAAGGGCATCCAAGATGTAGGTGTCTTTTTTTCCGCAGTAGTTTCAATTTTGATATTTTTAGGTCAAACCGTTCTTGTCTGTCAGTCAAATAATGCAGGTCTATGGTCACCACCTCAAAGAGCATGCACAGAGTCCAAATTAAAACAATTCCCTGTCGTCCAAATTAAACAATTCCCCATCGTAACTCACACATCAGTTGTGGTAAACGGAAGCTCAAGCTTGTTCGCTTGACGTGCGAGAACCAATGAGGTTAATTTTCGTGTGTTACGCAGCACGTTTGAGCTTCCGCAAGAACCAATAAGATTTGTTCTCACACGTCAAGCAAGTTCGGTTGAGCTTTTTATGCTGTTTATGTCCGCTGATCAATGTTCAATCAAATGTGAATAAGAGCCTAAATTAAATCTGTTCATCATATACTGTAAAGCGATCGAGTCTCTTCAGAAAATTTTGACTAAACCGCTCAATTCATATGGATTAGTTTTACGATCTCTTTAACTTTTTGAAGCATCTAAGTGGTAGTTGCGTAGCTGTCTATGAAGGGACAGAAAACTATTTTAGATTTCATCAAAAAGATCTTCATTTGTGTTCCAAAGCTCAACCGAAAGTCTTGGGGTAAGTAAATAATGACAGAATTTACATTTTTGGGTGAAACATTTTTCACAATAGTGAGTTCATTGAATCATCAAAACAGTCTTAAATATATTATTTAAAAAATAATTAATCATGTAGGGGGTGGGAGAGGGGGGGGGGGGGGATTTGTCTCGTGAACAGACCAAAATTTAAGTTATTATTTACCAAAAATATTCCCCTTCGCTGCAGCTCTCAAATCACATTTTTCATTCTGTTTAATAAAAATGGTGCATCACATTTGGTTTTCAACATTTATAATAATAATAAGAATCATTATTAATAATTGAGCACCAATTGAGCACTAAAACAGCATATTATAATGATTTCTGAAAGATCATTTGACACTGAAGACTGGAGTGATGACTGCTGAAATTTCAGCTTTGCGATCACAGAAATAACTTACATTTGAAAATATATATATTTACATTGTAATATATTATTAATGATTTCTTTTTTTGGGGGTGAATTGTTCCTTTATAAGTGTGATTCACAAGAAGTTCCTAGTTTATAAATTCTTGAACCCAAACCGTCTGTTTAA
This sequence comes from Abramis brama, assembly GCF_963993115.1. NCBI lineage: Eukaryota > Metazoa > Chordata > Actinopteri > Cypriniformes > Leuciscidae > Abramis > Abramis brama. The sequence goes on from NC_139974.1 coordinate 21,086,679, forward strand.
AACCTTCTAAAAAATGTAACTGATTTAAACGTGACTTGAGGCCAAATCACTGAAGTGATTTGACTAGAACTCAGAGACATTTTGGAAACGCTCTTGAAGGACATCCTCCTCTGATGTTATGGGGAAGCAGTTTGGAATGGTGATCAGCAGAGGTCAAGCAAATGCTAATGCTTCTCAGGGGAAACAAGGGCTGTGAGGAATGTTGCATCTGAAAGGTTGGTTTCCTAAAACCCTGCGCTCTGCCGTAGATATACTGTATCCTGCAAAACAAAGACAGGGCTCATGCTTACTGTTAAGCATGAACTGAAGGTTGCATAATAGAACCATTATATATTCCACTTTTGGCCATGTCTGTGAAAATATCTTAAAGGTGAAGTGTGTGTGTGTGTGTGTGTGTGTGTGTGTGTGTGTGTGTGTGTGTGTGTGTGTGTGTTTTACTTTCACCCATCCCAGTTTAGACTCAAGTTTATGTGTAGGCTCAACTATTAAGTAAGCCATTTTTAGGTTGACTTTATGAAGAGTGTAAACAATAGCTCTGCGATTCTCTGCTTTTTTGTGCTATCCAATATGTCAGGTTCCTCAAGTCAGTGACTCAAATGTGTGTCTGAGTTAGGATTACATGTTTGTCTAAACCAAAGAGGTGTATAATAAGAGAGCTATACATTAGCATTTCCATTCAATATCACTGGCGGTTGTCCTGCACACGGGTGGGTACCCGACGGGTGAACCGCTAATATTTTATAATATTGGAATAATATTTACGTTTTCATTTGAGGTGCGGGTCAGGACTCAATAGGCATGGGCGGACTATGGGTCCAATTGTCAAGGCTATTTCGACTCAGTAAGGCACCCACTGATAGACAGCTGCTTATTTGCTTATCTGCTTAAAAACAGTCATATGCTTATTTGTGTTCAAGGTTTCTAATTAATACGCGTTTTTCAGCGTTAAGCATTGTAGTCTATCGTGCTGCAACTGAAGTGATTGACAGCGTCAGTCATTATAAAGGGAGCGCTCTTTGCTCCCTTTCTGTATATAATCACAATTTGAAATATAGCTGCAAGCAGCGATACGGGGCCAAGCCCCTGAAGCAGCTGCAACAGTGGTGCAGAGCAGGAAGAGCAAAAACAGCAGAAATTGAACATACATGAAAAAACAGCTGGTTCAGAAGTACAGGTGAAAATGAACACAGAATGAACAAGAACATATATAACCCATGACCTGAATGGTTCGAGGCTCATGGCACGTGGTTTAACAGCTTGCGCCACTCAGTTGATGCTGACTTACCAAACTGCTGAGGAGAGGCTTCAGTGTAAGAATTAGCATACAAAAGCATGTTAACCAGATTAGCATGCTAAGCTATCTTAATGCTAATGTAGCTTATGGTTAACCTGATAGCTGAAGAGCCACAATGCATTCGTAAAGTGTAACATTTAATATCATGATATTAAATTGTAATTAATGGCAATGTCCTTGTTTTGTTCTATTATAGTGCCACCAAGTGGTGCAGTTCTACTGCTTTTTTTGTGTTTTCAGAGTGTACATGTGGGTGTCAAATTTTGTGAAAATATCTCATTTTGTTTTAGAGTTATAGACATTTATATGTATGAGAGCATAAAAAATTACCCATGGGCGACTTTGATTGGATTTTTTTGCCACTTACTATCAACATTTTGACATTTGGGCATTAATATGCTACCAACGACCTATGTTTCCAAACTTCCTACAGTGGTTTCGTCTCGATTGGTCTAACGGTTTCGAAGATATGGACAAATGTTTTTTAAGTGCTAAATCACAACGCTACACAAAAAGGCGAAACCTAGCATGTTTGGTATCGTTGGACTTGCCAAGGATTCAGGAACCTAAGGAGATGACTCGCATGAAAATAAGTCAACCACACCTAGAGTTATAAGCATTTGAAAAATAAATTTTACCACTAGGTGGCGCTCATTCGAAACTTCTCAGGCTCCTTCAGGGCATCGTATTGATGACCCATACCGAGTTTAGTAACGATACGTTAATGTGTTCATGAAATAGAGCATTTTAGTACAAAATTCAAAATGGCCGACGTCCAAAATGGCTGATATGGAAAAAAATAGATACTAGCCGACTCGGCATGACGCCTTGAATCTAACAAGACCACTTTTATGATTTTTGGACAAATCGTTCAGAAGTTATAAGCAAACATGGCTTTTTTGCTTATAACTTATTTTGCATATTTTTTGTATCACTGGACTAGTAGGTGGAGCTCCACCAAAACACAGCATGTAGCCTCAGGTCATTCTTGTGATGACGTACCAAGTTTGGTCTGAATACGATAAAGCGTTGCGGAGATACAGCCTTATGTCTGTTTTCGCAAGCGCTACGTAAAATTAGTTTATGCGGTATTTGAGAACGGTTTGATGAATCAACTTGAACTTTTTGTCGGCATGGTCTGAAGATGATCTGGTTACATTTTCGTGAAAATCGGAGCAACCGTTTAGGAGGAGTTCGAAAAAGTAGTTTTCTTCTGAGAATTCAAAATGGCAGAAAGATTTCCATGACAGAAAGGGTGTATAGGGTGCAATTGAATCGGCTTGAGCCACGTAACCAGAGGAAACAGGATTTTTGTTTCTAGCCTTTACGGTTCAAAGGTTATTAGCATAAACATGAGTGAAAGTTTGGACAGCTGGTGGTGCTAGAGGGATTGAGTTAGAGACTAGAGTTAGAAATTTGCTATGGTGACTGTTCAGACTGTTCTCTATCAGTGTGCCACATTCCATAACTTTCCCGCAAGCGGTTCTATGGGCTGCCATAGACTTCCATACGGAAGAGGAAGCGTAAGAATAATAAGAACGCCAACGATTTCAAAAGGTGCCTACTCACTTTCAGTGCTTGGCCCCTAATAAGTTTTTTTTTTTTTTTTTTTTCATGCTGCTGAGAGGACAAATGGCCACGTATACACTACAGAGTTTGAGGAGAGAAAACCACATTTAAATGCAAAGTGAATCTGTCATGATAGAATACTGGAAGCAAATGCAGGTAAAATAGTGTTTATTTCGAACAGCAAGCTCAAAGGAAATATCACTCAAAAAGTCAATGCTGAACGATCTCTCGGGGACAGGCGATCCGATGCTCTCAGGAAACAGGCAAACAGACGCTCTCAGGGGGAAGACAATCAGGCTCACTCTCGCAGGGACTTCGATGGTCACGTGATGAAGTGCTCAGATGCGGTGAATCCGTAGTATCCCCAGTGCTCGGTGCTCGTGTGCGGTGAAACAGAGAAGACGCGATCCACAGGAAGTACAAGATCCGGATGAGACGGCACAACACACACACACAGGACTGCAAACAACGGATGGACACTGGACAGGAGAGGTGAATGAGTATTTATGGAGAGCGGGAATGGATTGCACCTGAAACAGGGAATTGGAGTGATTGACGACAGCTGGAGCACTGAACAACCACGCGAGCGGGACAACGCCCACTCGCGCACACTCACAGACATGTAAATAAACAGTGACACGAGACACAGAGGAAACAGTGCATAAATCAACCGTGACAGTACCCCCTCTCCTAGGAATGCCTCACGGCATTCCCAGACCCCCTTACCTGTCGATTGTAATCATCGATAAGGGAGTGATCCAGGATGTCACGAGCAGGAACCCAACTTCTCTCCTCCGGACCGTAACCTTCCCAATCCACCAAGTACTGGAACCCGCGTCCCCTCCGCCTAGAATCCAGGATGCGACGGACCGAATAGGATGGTTCCCCGTCTACGAGCCGCGGCGGTGGGGGAACCGGGACTGGCGGATTAATACGTGAAAAAAACACGGGCTTTATCTTTGAAACGTGGAAAACCGGATGAATTCTCCTGTACGCCGGAGGAAGGTTGAGGCGGACTGCCACCGGACTAACAATCTTGGTGACAGAAAACGGGCCAATAAATTTGGGAGCTAATTTATTCGAAACGGAGCGGAGAGGAATGTTCTTGGTAGAAAGCCACACTTTGGAACCGACGACGTATACAGGAGGCCTTGACCGGTGGCGATCGGCCTTGGCCTTGGTGCGCTCCCGCACTTGGAGGAGTGTCTCCCGGGCTCTCGTCCAAGTACGGTGACACCTCTGGATGAAGGCGTGGGCGGAGGAGACCGCGACTTCGGATTCCGTACTAGGAAAAACAGGTGGTTGGTACCCTACACTACTCTCAAACGGAGACCGGCCCGTGGATGACACTGGCAACGTATTATGGGCGTACTCTACCATAGAAAGTTGTTGACACCAAGAGGAAGGATTCCTGGAGACCAAACATCGTAGTGTTCTTTCCAAATCCTGGTTGGCTCTCTCAGTTTGACCATTGCTCTGGGGATGGAACCCAGAGGACAGACTGACCGTCGCCCCCAGCAACTTACAAAACTCTCGCCAGAATTTGGACACAAATTGGGGTCCCCTGTCGGAAACCACGTCTGTCGGGAGGCCATGTAACCGAAAGACGTGGTCTACGACTGCCACCGCTGTCTCCTTGGCTGAAGGCAATTTGGGCAAGGGAATAAAGTGGGCCGCCTTCGAGAACCGGTCCACCACGGTTAAAACTACCGTGTTACCCTGGGAGGGTGGGAGGGCGGTTATAAAATCTAGAGCGATGTGGGACCAGGGTCTCGAAGGCACCGACAGCGGTTGAAGTAACCCATCTGGGGGTCGATTGGACGACTTACCAGTGGCACAACAAGAGCAAGCCAAAACAAAACTGTGAACATCACGAGCCATAAGTGGCCACCAGAATCGCTGCTTAACTAAATAGATAGTACGACTCACCCCTGGATGGCAGGCTAGCTTAGAGCAATGACCCCACTGGATAACGTCTGATCGTAATCCCTCCGGCACAAATAAGCGGTTAGGTGGGCACCGGATCGGGGGCGTTACCCCTTCCAAGGCCTTCTTGACCTTCGATTCGACCTCCCATGTGAGCGAAGAGATAATTAGGGTCTCAGGAAAAATGCGCTCGGGAGTAGGTTCGTGTTCGGGACGATCAAAAATACGCGACAAAGAATCGGGTTTGATGTTTTTGGACCCCGGACGATACGAAAGAGTAAAATCGAAACGACCGAAAAAAAGTGCCCACCGGGCCTGCCTGGAGTTCAATCTTTTGGCGGTTCTAATATACTCCAGATTCTTGTGGTCTGTCCAGACGATAAAGGGTACCCCTGATCCCTCCAACCAGTGACGCCATTCCTCCAAAGCTAACTTGACCGCCAACAACTCTCGGTTACCAATGTCATAATTACGTTCGGCAGGAGATAAACGATGTGACAAAAACGCGCAAGGATGCATCTTGTCGTCTGAAGGTGAGCGTTGGGAAAGAACTGCGCCTACCCCCACCTCTGACGCATCGACCTCCACCACAAACTGACGTGATGTATCAGGGGCGATTAAGATGGGAGCTGAAACAAAGCGGCTCTTTAGTTTGGCAAACGCAGCCTCAGCTGCGTCTGACCACCTGAACGTAGTTTTGGGGGAGGTCAGTGCGGTCAGAGGTGCGGCTAGTTGGCCAAAGTTGCGAATAAACCGCCGATAGAAGTTGGCGAATCCCAGAAACCGCTGCAGGGCCTTGCGGGAATCTGGGATTGGCCACTCTACCACAGCCTTAACTTTGTCAGGATCCATACGCATACCTTCAACCGACACGATGTGTCCCAAAAAAGGAACCGACTGTGCATGGAAAACGCATTTCTCCGCCTTGACAAAAAGCCCATTCTCTAGCAATCGTTGAAGCACTCGTCGAACATGTTGCACATGCTCCTGGAGAGACGAAGAAAAAATCAATATGTCATCCAGGTAAACATATATGAATTGATCGATCATGTCTCGCAACACATCATTGACGAGCGCCTGGAAGACTGCGGGACTATTGGATAAACCAAACGGCATAACCAAATATTCAAAGTGCCCCCTAGGGGTGTTAAAAGCAGTCTTCCATTCATCCCCCTTCCTGATGCAGACCAAATAATAAGCATTACGTAAGTCCAATTTTGTGAAGAGTGACGCTCCCTGCAACCTCTCGAAGGCTGAAGACATCAATGGCAAAGGATAGGTGTTCTTCACCGTGATGTTATTCAACCCTCGGTAGTCAATGCAAGGTCGCAGAGAGCCGTCCTTCTTCCCCACAAAAAAGAACCCCGCCCCCGCTGGAGAAGAGGAAGGCCGGATGAACCCGGTTGCTAGAGAATCAGAAATATATTTCTCCATAGCCTCTCTCTCCGGAACCGAGAGTGAATAAATCTTGCCCTTGGGCGGAGACTTACCTGGCAGTAAATCTATAGCACAGTCATAGGGACGATGCGGAGGGAGAGAAGCAGCCCTTGACTTACTGAACACTTCCCTCAGGTCATGGTACTCTACAGGCACGTTTGACAAATCCACTGCTTCCTCCTGCAACACAGGGACAGAAACAACAGAACAAGCAGACACTAGACACGAATTATGACACTCAGTGCTCCAAGCCGATATGGTTCTCTGTTTCCAGTCAATACGGGGGTTATGCAAACTTAACCAGGGGTGTCCTAAAACGATGGGTGTGAGGTGGGAGTCCATGATGTAAAATGAGATGGTCTCAGCGTGATTTCCAGATGTGATGAGTGTGAGGCTCTCGGTGACTTGAGAGATGGCCGGTAGTGTTTGTCCGTTTAATGCATTTACAGTGATGGTCTGAGGGAGTGTTCGGAGGGGAATTTGAAACTGTAAAGCAAAACTGTGATCCATAAAGTTACCTTCAGCTCCCGAGTCAATAAGTGCCTTGCAGTAGTGATCGTGAGTTGACCATCTCAGTCTTACCGGGAGGATGGTGGAAGTGGATGAGGTCTTTTCTGCGGAGATCCCACCCGATAGTAGCCTCATACTTACTATCGGGCTGGGCCTTTTACTGGACAACAATGAGCGAAATGTCCGGCGCCACCACAGTATAGACAAAGGCCCTGGGATCTCCGCCTTTCTCTCTCCTCCCGGGAAAGCCGAGCTCGCCCTACCTGCATGGGCTCGGGATCGTGGGGACCGAACGCGTCCATGCCGCTGGACCGCTGGTGTTCCACGCTGCCGCGGACTCTGGTGGGTGACGTTCGTTGACCGATCCGAGATAGACGAGCGTCCACCCTCAAGGCCAGATCAATAAGCGCGTTTAGTGATGGGGGCAGGTCCAGGGCGTAGATCTCCCTTTGGACGCGTTCGGCCAGCCCATGCAGGAATAAATCCCACTGCGCCTCCTCGTTCCAGCGACACTCGGCCGCCAGGGTCTTGAACTCAATGGAATAGTCCGAGACGGATCGATGGCAACCCTGGCAGCCTCTCTTCCCGCGACGGCACGATCAAAGACCCTCCTCATTTCCGTCGCGAGCGCCTGGAACGAGGAGCAGCACTGGTCTTGATTCTCCCACACGGCAGTTCCCCAAAGCGCCGCTCTCCCAGTCAGTAGCGTCAATACGAACGCCACTTTCGACTCTTCTTTCTCGAAGGTCTTCGGCTGTAGGGCGAAATGCATGCTGCAACGTGTTAGAAATGGACGGCAGAAGTTGGGCTCACCGGAGTATGACTCAGGAGTAGGGAGTCTGGGCTCCGACTGGGAGAGAGGCACAGCTGGTATGGGGGGAACTGCCAGTGCGTCTGGTGGTGCTGGCGCAGTGGGAGGTTGAAGCTGATGGAATCGCTGGGTGAGCTCGGACACCTGCGAGGCAAGAGCCTGAATTGCTCGTCCTGTCTCCCCCTGGCTGCGTTCCTGTGCATCCATACGGCCGATGCATACTCGAATAAACTCCTCCAACGAGGCTGAAGATCCACCTGCTGCTCCCATGTCTTGGTCCATCCGTTCTGTCATGATAGAATACTGGAAGCAAATGCAGGTAAAATAGTGTTTATTTCGAACAGCAAGCTCAAAGGAAATATCACTCAAAAAGTCAATGCTGAACGATCTCTCGGGGACAGGCGATCCAATGCTCTCAGGAAACAGGCAAACAGACGCTCTCAGGGGGAAGACAATCAGGCTCACTCTCGCAGGGACTTCGATGGTCACGTGATGAAGTGCTCAGATGCGGTGAATCCGTAGTATCCCCAGTGCTCGGTGCTCGTGTGCGGTGAAACAGAGAAGACGCGATCCACAGGAAGTACAAGATCCGGATGAGACGGCACAACACACACACACAGGACTGCAAACAACGGATGGACACTGGAAAGGAGAGGTGAATGAGTATTTATGGAGAGCGGGAATGGATTGCACCTGAAACAGGGAATTGGAGTGATTGACGACAGCTGGAGCACTGAACAACCACGCGAGCGGGACAACGCCCACTCGCGCACACTCACAGACATGTAAATAAACAGTGACACGAGACACAGAGGAAACAGTGCATAAATCAACCGTGACAGAATCCACTAAAACATCCCCGATAATATGACAGTAAAGGCTCATATTTGGCTATATGTTGTTTTAATTTATGGAGACCTCTAAGCGTCTGTATATCCTATGGTGTGATTTATGCTCATTTGTTCTAAATATCCTGTATGGGAAGGCTGCTCACATGATGCAGATGTTTGTATTGTTTATGACGGATGCATGTTATTATCTTTTTTTCTGTTAATTGTTACCATGTTGGTTTGCATGTCTATATTTCTTAAATGTCTATTTTTCTTCAACTCTGAATGCCTAATGTCGGTTTGATCAGGCGCGCTGGAAGCTGTTTCATGCGAGGGGGGCTGAGGGCTGGGTTGGAAAATATGTGACGTCATTATTGTGGCTGACGACAAGACATGAAATTTATCTGTACTGTATACATGTTGTAGCCATTAAAGAAAACATTTTTAGTTTCATATTTATGTTTAAATATTATAGGCTAATGTTATTTTTTTTATTTAATAAATGTTGATTATGAAAGTGAGCATGCAGCATGAGAAAGATAATAATACATTATGAGATGCGCAATATGTCTGGAGACATGGAGTGGGTAAGACATGATTTTGAACACTTCATTGAGTTTTGTTTTGTAGAAATTGTATCTTAATTTTGATCAATGTTTTATCAACCAATTGCCTGTATTTAATAAATAAGAAGCAAATATATAGCAGACAATGTAATAAGGCGCCGGCGCGATCACTTGCATTGCACGTGAACTGGAGGGCGCCGAAACTCAGCTTGTGCCTCACAGATTTGAGAAATATAGGCTATCTATTATAAAAGGCTTGAAATGTCTACTTTTAAGCGAAACTATTCAAAACGAAAAGAAATAGGCTACTCTCTGATTATGTAATCCATATGAAATGTGCATTTCTCTCTGGTGTTTATGGCGAGTCCGCATCGTCAACTTCATCTTTGCAACGACACAGGAAACACCAGTTTATTAATAAACAATTAAATGTCTCCATGCTATTTTTGACACATTCATACTTTTGCCGGTTCTTTGTGGCAAGCTTTATGCGTGCGGTTGTGTGCCTGAGTGCGGCTATAGGCTATTATGTACACGCTCATTACCCTGTATATAGCCTATTTAAGTAATTAAATTAATATAAAGGGGCGGTTTGTCCACTAATGGCTTAAATGAACAACTACTAGTCGACTAGAAAAAAAACTTTAGTCGGAGGCAGCCCTTATTCCACATATTTTTGAACCAGCAGGCCATTCTGGGTTGAGCGAGCGACCCTGAGCGGAATGAGCGAGCGGAGCGGAATATTCAGAAATGCGCTCGATCTCCGCTCACATGCTCTGATCGGAACAAAGCATGACAAATTCAAACTTTATTTCATTTTCTCCGTAGCTTGAACACTCACACTACATTAGGCATAAGAGCGTTAGTTAACACTGTCCATTTATTTATTTTTTTATTTCACGTTTTTAAATACAATATTATGTTAGTCCACAGCCCCCCACCAGGGGGTGCTGATGCTATGACGAGCAGGGCTGCAGCACCCGCAGAAACCCCCCTTCCCGCGCTACTGGGTTTGATTGCTTGTGTTACTTGAGAAAATAAATCATTTTTGTCTACCTGATGTAGTAGATTTAATGCAGGTGCGGTTCAGGCTGCGGTCGGGTTGAGTACAAGCGGCAACATTCTAATCTGAAAAATGAAGCCTACCCGGAAGTGCGAAAAACTGCAATACATCGAAAATCCGCTAGAGGAAGGTCCCAAAAGGTAGCAAATGTCCATAGACCCCATGTTAAAATATCAGTTTTCACAGCATAAATTCATGTTTTACAGGTTGGTCCCATGGACTTTTATTGTATTTTTCGATAGCTTCCGAGTGCCTGACAACTGTGAGGGGGGTGAATTTTTTTCTAACTCGTTAGTTTAGATCGTATTTAGATATAAAATGTATGACAAATAAGGGCGTGGTTAACATTGATTGACAGCTTGATTGACAGCTGATAACGAGCATAGGCTGCGCCAAGGAGAATGACAACATAAGAAGCGCCATTTTTTAACACGGTTGAAATATAATACTACTGTTTCTGTATCATGAAATGTAGTTTTAAGTTTAGAGTGTAGAGTGTAGTGTAGAGTTTTTCAGGCGAGAATGTAGTTGTTTAAAGCTCAAATATGTGGTTTATTTTAAGATTTATGAAAATTGTATCCAGTTGTTAGATCCAGACGATCAGTGGACGCTCGGCGCATGTTCTGCGCCTGGAACGGCCTTTCCTCGGCTAGTCGTTCTGACGTTTGCCGCTGACTCTGGCGTCTCTGTAGTGGTTAAACATGAGATATAATTCATCTTGTCTATATCTAATGGGCGATTTTTGGTCTCGTGAATCTATAATTTGTTCCCTGGGCAATCGTTTTGGCTGAGGGGAAGTTTCATAACTTTATAAGCTATTTAACTTTACCGTTGTATGGTTAGACTAGAGCGCTGACTTTGTATGTTTGACTGAATTGTTTGCTTTATTTGTATAGCTTCTTGTACCTTTTACGTATACTTTTATAATAGCTAATATTGATAAAACTGAAATTTAACAAAAAGAGACTGGGTTGAGTTTTGTCATTTTAATACAACGAAGATAATCTGTAATGTTGTTTACTGCAAAATCTGTTGTTTAGTACAAATGCACATATTGCCTGGACCATATTAAAATGTTTAATATTTTTATATTATATTTAAAACGAAAAGAGGCAGGTTTGTGTTTTATATTTTGTTTTTTTATAAATAGGCAAACGTTATATGCAGTGAATATAATCAATACGTGTTGCCTGAACCACATTTGTGTGGCTATAATGTTTAAGATTTCTTTAAATGAAAACGAAAAGAGTTAGTATGGTGTTTTATAACATATTTCGTTGCCTAAAATATACACAGAGATAAGCAGAGCAAGCTGAGTGACGCGCGCTGCGTCCTTTATATGGATTGGCCAGAAGGTGGGCAGGGTTAGGATTTCCCAAGATTTTCCAAGATGGCGCCGCCCATACCCCCCATAAACGGCTTCAAAACCGTTCTTCAGAAAGTCTATGGGTGACGTCACAGACGCTTTGTCCATATTTTTTACAGTCTATGGTTGAGTACGGAATTAAATAAGTGCTGCTGTCAGATAACGGGTCGGGTGTTCTGTGCGGGTTTACCAAACATGACCCGTGCAGGACTCTGTGCAGGACACACCAGAAGTAAAGGAAAAATACATTTAAGGAAACAAATTATGCATTGTCCTGCATTATAGTAAATGGTTTGCAGTTGTTATGAAATAATATTTTGTGTAAACCTTCTTGATTATTAACTTGTTTTTGAGATGTTGTATATCTGGAGAGATTGCTTAATCATGCATTCTAATCGCTCTCAACCTTTCATTCTAGATTTTCATGTTGGGAGTGATTTGTGGACCTCAGCCGTGGCAGGACTAAGCGCTCCCACGTCTTGCTGGTAAGAAAAGTGGTTTGTGTGTAATATCAAATTTATTCAAAAATCAAATGCAGTTGTATATAAGGTTTTTTTTATTGCAATTAAGGCAGTTTTTAATATTACAATTACATTTCTTCTCCAATTCGGTGTTGAAATATAAACAATTAAATAAATCTTATTTTCATGACATATTTATTCATACATATTACACACACAAACACACAGTCACCAGCCACTTTATTAGGTACACCTGTTCAACTGCTTGTTAACGCAAATATCTAATCAGCCAATCACATGGCAGCAACTCAGTGCGTTTAGGCATGCAGACATGGTCAAGACAATCTGCTGAAGTTCAAACTGAGCGTCAGAATGGGGAAGATATGTGATTTAAGTGACTTTGAACATGGCAGTTCTGTGGCTGAAAATGCCTTGTTGATGCCAGAGGTCAGAGGAGAATGGTCAGACTGGTTTGAGCTGATAGAAAGGCAACAGTAACTCAAATAACTACTCATTACCACCGAGGTATTCAGAAGAGCATCTCTGAACGCACAACACATCAAACCTTAAAGCAGATGGGCTACAGCAGTAGAAGACTGTAAGGATTCTGAGGCTACAAATTGCACAGGTTCACCAAAATTAGACAATAGAAGATTGGTAAAATGGTTCAGGCTGGTGGTGGGGGTGTAATGGTGTGGGGATGGTATAATGGTGTAATTTTATTGGCACACTTTGGGCCCCTTAGTAAAAAGAGTAATTTAACCATCAGAAAGAACCATCAGTATTTTTAGTTTAAAGCACCTTGTTAGCAAGGGGTCTTCTGCTTATACTTAACCTCTGTTTAGTTAAATTTACGATACTTACATTGCCTTAGCCGTGGAATGAGCGTCCGGATGTGCAGTCGCAGGAGAATGTCTTGATGGTTCTGTTCAATGGTGCTGAAGTTGCAATCGATTTATTTTGTGTTGAATAAAGGAATGATGATGAAATTGCAGTGTTAGTTTGACTCCGTTATGGTCGAGGAAGTTACACATGGCTGATGTGAAAGAGAGAGAGGACTCTGTGGGTGCTCTTTAACCTCTGAGGGAGGTCACTTCTCCAGGGGGTTAGTGAGCCAATAGGAACTTAAAACTTTGGACGGGAAGTAAGTTTACAACTCTGTGTCTTCGAGCATGGTATTTTGCATATGTAACTGGATTAGCCCTTTCTGTCCCTTCATACTCTGAATTAATCTAACAAGAATACAAAACATGCTATGAAGAGGTAATGCTCACATATGTGTAGGGCATTACACTATAATTAATTTGATAGGAAGCATAATACCAATAAGGTTACATTATCTAGTGGTTCTATCATAAAGCATGCATAAAACAGTATACAGTACAAAAGACACTTTACACGACAGTAATAATCATACACACGTCTTGGGGATGTGCATGTTCATTTATAGAATATGAAAAATAATTAAGTCAGTTTTATGGGCTTTATGTATCTTTTTAATGGGAAAATAGTGAGAGTTACTCTCCCCACATTCCTTTGCTTTTGCATGTGGCTACCTTCCCCCACCTGGAATGTCTCTTTGGTCCACTAGTTGCTGGTCTAGTGTCAGGAAAGGGGGAATAAAAGATGATAATGATCAGTAGGAGAGCAGACTGTGACTGTGTCTGTGTGCAAGGAATCACTCTGAGAGCAGGTGAACAATCACTCAAAGCTTCCTCCTTTATTGGACCAGGGACAAACAAGGCTAAGATACAGTGTTGTTCGGTGATCCACACCGAGAGATATGCTGCTCTGCTGTGTATCACAACTTTGCACTTTAAAAGTGATCATATAATGTTTAGAAATACACAAATAAAATAAGAATTTAAAAAGAAAATACAAAAATGCGTGTCTTTCATTTCCTCATTCTTATTAAAGCAATATAGAAACACATTAGTACAAGGCATCAAAACACATAATTTGAGTTAATATATTTGTATAAAAGTAATATAGAAAAAAAGAAAACTACAACCCTGTGACTGTGATGACAGTCATGCAGGACAGCGTGTGTGAGAAAACTACATGTGCTTGTTAGTGCTATCTGTTAGTGCTATCTCAATTAAAGTTGGAATTTCTAACACAGAACATAAAATTTCATAAAAAAACGCATACCCGAGACAAACATCTCCCCAGGATGGCAGCTGGCAAGTGTGGTGTGCTTGTGGTGCTTTTAGCATACATATTTATTTTTATTTTTTTTAGAAAACGGCCCTAAAATCAGTTTCGAGGGGCATTTGCATAGTTGCTATGCTCACTCAAACAAACTTTTACTTAAAAAACAACTTGGTTATGGGAAGAAAATCCTCATGGACACATTTCTCTATCCATGTTGGTATCCAGCCAAGCGCAATGATAAATGTGTGGTCAAAAAGCAAGTGAATGGTGATGAATTGATAATTTGCATCTGCCTATTATTATCTGGAGATATACATCAATGCCTGGGCCCGATGCGGAAATTTGGACCAAGGAATACGATGTCAAGTGGCATGTGCGATGGTTTGCCCTAGACATCCAAACGCGGGGGACAAATTCCTATCCATGAGTGTCGCTGAAGGGAGTGGAAGCATGTGTGGAGGCGCCGGGAGAAGTGGTGGAGATGCGGAGCTGGGAGACGCGACAGTGATCTGGGAGCACGGTGCGGAGCAGGCCAGGAGTTTGGATCCACAGGCCACCGTGGAGCAGGCACTCTTGGAAGAGCTGGAGGGTGTCTATAAAGAGATATCGAATGTGGATTCTTTCATGTCGGCGAGAGGATTACACCTGCTTCATCTCAACGTCAGAAGCCTTCTCCCGAAAATCACAGAGATCCGACACCTCAGCGAAAGCAGAAAGGTAGGAATATTTTGTTTCTCCGAGACATGGCTGGATGACTCCATTACGGACGCTGAAATTGAATTGGAGAACTATTTGGTAATTAGGAGAGATAGAAACCGCAAAGGTGGAGGGGTGTGTATATATGTAAGAGCGGACATTGGTTTTAATCATAGAATGGACTTAAATAGTGAGCAGGTTGAAGCGGTTTGGTTAGATATTTTGCTACCGAAGAGTAAGCCCATACTAAATTGCGCATGTTACAGACTGCCTGATCAAACACAGTTTTATGAACTTTTAGAGGATGTTTGCTCAAATTGCATGGACTTGGTTAAATCTGAAGTTATCATGTTGGGGGATTTCAACACTGATTTTCAGAAAAGTGATGTTTCTGGGTATAAAGCATTGATGAATTTCTGTCGCTCCTATAGTTTACATCAGTTGATTAATGAACCTACACGTGTGTGCTCTACCACCCAAACCACGATTGACCTTGTCCTAGTGTCAGACAAATCTAGGATAACAGAAAGCGGAGTTATAAAATATGGGTTGAGTGACCATTCTATTATTTTCTGTACTAGAAAGATCAAGCAAGCAGTGCTCAACTATCATACTTCTATAAAAACCGGTCACTGAAAAAGTATAGCAAAGAAGCGCTGAATGGCTGTTTAAATAAAATGAATTGGTCTATGGTTTTGCAATGTAGTGATGTGGACAGAGCATGGTGCTTATTTAAAAATATGTTTTTAAAAGCTGTAGATAAAATAGCCCCATATAAAGAAATTAGAATAAAGCAGAGAACAGAACCCTGGGTAAATGACAACGTACTTGAGGCAATTAGGATAAGAAATAGGAAGTATGGGAAATTCAGAGAAAACAAGGATGAGCAGAGTTGGGCTGATAATAAAAAGGCAAGAAATTAAGTTAACAGATTAGTGGTCAATACAAAAAAAGGCATATTTCAATGAAAAAATTGCTGAATACAGAAATGACTCAGGAAAGTTATGGAAATCCCTTAAGCAACTTGGCTACAGTAAAAGGCTAAAAACAAAAAACACTAATATCACTCTAGATCTTGGTAACAACATTACATCAGAGAAGGAGATAGTAGCAGATAGCTTTAATAAGTATTTCTCATCTGTTGCCAGGAAGCTTGTGGAAAAGGCCAGACTGGTCAATATGGTAAAAGTCATGTGCAGGACTTTTACTCTCAGTTAGGTGTCTAGGCAGGGAGTTTCTTTTTTGAAAAGGTGAGGGAGGCACTTGTTCTTGAGAAGCTGAAGAGGCTTGATGGCTCTAAAGCCACATGATTAGATTCTATTCCATCTAGATTCGTGAGGGATGCCGCTGAGATCATTACTCCGAGCATTACTCATTTTATAAACAGGTCGATAGAAAGGATACTTTCCCAATGACCTTAAGATTGCCAGAGTGATTTCATTATATAAGAAAGGGAGTAAACTAGACCCTGGTAATTATAGACCTGTCTCAATTCTTGGTTGTCTGTCAAAGATAATTGAAAGGATAATTTTTGAACAGATTGATAATTACTTAAAATCACAAAACTTACTTTATGACTTCCAGTCTGGCTTTCATAAATCTCACTCTATGGATTCCTGTTTACTGTTTCTAACTGACTATATAAAAAAGGAGGTAGATAATGGAAATTTCTGTGGCATGGTCATGTTAGACTTACAAAAAGCCTTTGATACAGTCGACCATTGTGTTTTAATGTATAAATTGAAAGCCATGGGTTTTAGTGAATTAGTACAGAAATGGGTGGGCTCCTATCTGGAGAATAGAACGCAAGTAGTGCACATTGGGGGGAAAATGTCTCAACCAAAAGGCATGGACTGTGGGGTACCTCAAGGGAGCGTTTTGGGTCCACTTTACTTTCTGCTATATACAAATGACCTAAAGTCTGCTTGTTCATGCAGTCTTTTTTTATATGCAGATGATTCTACGCTGGTTGTTTCTCACAAGGATAAATATATGATTGAAAGCATACTTAGCGCATAACTTCTAAATGTTAGCATGTGGATGGCTGATAACAGACTATCACTTCATTTAGGGAAAATTTAATCTATATTGTTTGGAACAAAGATAAAGTTAAAGAAAGCCTCTGGTTTTAAGGTCCTAGCTGGAGATATTGTAATTACTGCCAAGGAATCAATAAGTTATCTTGGATGTATGTTAGATTGCAACTTATCTGGAGTAGGTCAGGCCCAAAAGGTAATCACCAAAGTAAATCAGAGAGTCCGTTTTTTGGCCAGAATATCAAAGTTTTTGGATGAAAAAACAAAGCTAATTCTGGCAGGAGCTTTAATTCAGCCTTATTTTGATTATGCGTGTGGTACAATGGTGTCACAGGGAACCTGAAACATAGGCTTCAGACGTCTCAAAATAAATTAATAAGGCTTATTTTAGACCTTCCCATAAGAACTCATCTGGAATCTTCCCACTTTGAAAGGGTGGGATGGTTGAACTTGAGGATCAAGTGTCTCAGATGCAGCTGGGTATGGTACATAAAATTGTTTATGGAGATGTTCCCAAATATTTTAGAAATTATTTTAATAGAGTAAACAAAGTTCACAGGTACTCCACTAGGGGTAGCTCAACAGATTTTGTACCCCCCAGATTTAACACTAATCTGGGCAAACAGTATTTTCTTTATGCTGGAACTACCCTTTGGAATTGGTTACCTGGTACACTCAAGACAGTAAGAAGCATAGGCAGTTTTAAACAGGGTTTGAAAGTATGGCTTAGGTGCCAATCGTAATCATTATTATATTATAGTCTATTTTTATTGTTAATTTTTCTGTATAATATGGATGAATTTGTTTAATGTATGATGAATGATTGATGTGTGATTTGCTGCCACTTGTCCAATAAAAAAATCTATTACATTATCAACTGGCTCTGATCAGTGGCCGATCATTTGGAGCATTCCTAGAAACTACCTATATGAAAAGGTTTTTCATATCCATATTTGACCTCAAAGCATGTAAGCTCCCAAGGGTTGGGAACAACTGCCTTACATCATCAGAGCAGCTCAGCAATTCACAGTGAGAGATAGGCAGCTCTGATGTGGGTCACACAGTGCTTGATTGCTCATTACTCAATACTTAATTATACTTAATTATATATAATTAAATTATACCTAATTATATTAATTATAAGTAAAGTTATTTGTGTCTGGAAAAGAGAAACACATCGACTGCAAAAAAACACATCTTCATTCAAATATTATTTCCATGAATGTTGTCACAAGTCACTTTCTCCCTCATATACCTGATGATTGAGTTAATTACTTAAAATGCAGTTTATCATCACCAAAAAATAAATAAATAAAGCACAAGTTTTGTGTCAGATTGTTATGTTGTAACGCTAAATAGAATGGTAGAATTATATACAACCCTTTGGGGCCATGAGATCCACCAATAAGAGAGATTCCCAAATCTCAATCGATTTTTTTTTAGGAGAGATGTGATATATATATATATTTTTTTTTTAAGTAATCATACTTATGTTTGACTGGTGAAAGAAAAACGATTGAAGCAGACCAGAATGTCATAATGACTGAAGTGGTTATGACTTGAGTCTGTAAGCAATGGTCAGTCAGAACAGTATAACAACTGCATTGTGCGAAAAACGCCCTGAACACCTTATCAGATGCATATTGCAGCAACACCCACCCATTCAGAAAATATCAAAATGAGACATGAGATATATTCTGAGAAATAGACAGACAGACAGACAGTAGAAAGACAGTTTTCATTGGATATGCAGATCTGTGATTGTATTGTATTGTTTATATTTAATATATTAATATAGTTTTTTTTTACTATTTTCTCACATAGTTTGTCCACGGTGACATTAGAAAACGTGTAATATGATCAGCATAGAGAGGACATGCTAACAAAGTCAGGCAGTTTATTCTTTAACCAGACACTGCCTTCTAATGAAAACACCATCTGCTGTCCTTGTTCATTCCGCTGTTTCTGTCAATGTATTTAAGCAAATTAGTTTATCCTCACTACAAAATTAACTAAAAGCTCAGCACATCACATGGTCCTTACAAACTGTTCCAAACTTGTTCCAAACTGTTATACTTAATGTGAGAGTCAGGTGCTCTGCAATAAATCCTTTTGGTTTTGTAGCAGATACTACAGTACTAACAAGAAAGCATAATTAATGTTGGAGCCGAAAGCCTCATTGGCAGCATGCAATTGCACCTCCGGTGACCCGAGTTCAATTCCCGGCTCGAGGTCCTTTGCCGATCGCGTTCCCCTCTTTCTACCCTGTGCTTTCCTGTCTGATCTGTAACTGTCCTATCTAATTAAAGATTTTTTTAAAAAGGCCAAAGAAAGTATCAATATTAAATTTGGACACATATACACTATCAGGGTCTTATTAAGGCAGTGCCTCCTCAGTGCCTCAATCTGAGCCCATTGCATCTTAATAGACCCCCTAAAATGTGCCGTGAGTTTGGTGGGGGGTAATTGAGAATGAATGGTGAAAAGTCACATGAGAGGAGGCAATCCCTGTATTGCACTATGATTGGCTATTGCACTGTTCTCACGATAAATCCCACCTCTCACATCCACATCCGCACACTTGTCTGAAATTTAAGAATGGTACTGTTTTTTTTTTTGTTTTTTTTTTAAGTATATGTAATGTTTATTTACTCAACCATGGAAAATTATTAGGTTACTTGAAATTACTTCATTTCAGAACACCACTGCATGCAGCTGCTTTGAAGTCATTTAGAGTACATATGATACATATATAAATATGGTCATGGTGACAAATTTATACCGGTCAGTCCAATGCAGGTATTTATTTGCAGTGGTGAGTACACTGAAAAAAAAATGGTGTGGGATTTACTTTGAAACCATTTTCACTTAAAATTGCTGCATTTCACAAATGATTACAAAGAAGTGGAACGTAACATTGAATTAAAAGTGAAATTTTATAAAACTGAAATAGTATTTTCTTATAAAACATACTCCAATAATATGCTTTATTTACTTTTTATTTTTATTAAAGGGACACTTCACCCATTTGCATTAAGCTTTGTATTGTTAGAAACCCAGTCATATTTTGGAATGGTCGTGCATTATTCCCTCATTTTCCCCTGAGACGGGAGAAATAAGGATTTAAGTGTTTGAGTTCCTGCTTATAATGACGTAAAAATCGTCATTTTGCATCAATCTAAGCAGGACTTCCCATTTCTTTGAATAGGGGATGAGACTACAAACACTAGTTCCTCATTTTTCCAGGGGTGGGACCCACTCACGCTACAGACCTATTACAGATCAGTGGGTGGGACTTCACTTTCAGAAACTAAAATAAATATCCGCCATCTTGTTTGGAAGTTAAGCTAACAAGCGCTTGTGGAGCCAGATGGGAAGTTACGAGAATGGCGGAAGGAACTAAACATGATATGGAAGCAGAGGATTTTGAAAGTCTGATGCTCGAAACAGATGTTCGTGGCTATCTGTACGAGCCGCAATATAGCGAAGAGCAGCTGAGGCTGATGGAGGAACAGGAGGCGGCTGCTGCGGCTTCTGCAGCCGAGGCAGAAGACCTGCCTGTCGCGGATGAGGAGCCCAGACTGGCTCGAGCTGGGGCGGACTGGTGGTGCCTGTGCTCTCACTGTGCACCTATGGACAGAGAGATAAGAGTCCATTCGCTGCAAAGAATTTCAAAGATGCCAATTTCTCCTGGATGAAATGTCTGAGGCAGACAAGGACACAGATGTTTGTGTTGTGAACCATCCTAGTTTCGCACCGCATATGGACAGCGGTCCAATACCTGGAGACATATTTCAGAATCCCAAAGGTAAACTGGAAACGACAGCCAAAGCCTGCAGGGACAAACGGATGTCTGACTGTAGTGTTTCTATTTTATTTCTTATACCAACGTGGCATGTACACAATTTGTTCAAGAATTATCACAATATTATTCCCGGTTAATACGTAACGTCAGCCAGCTGAGCTGAGCTGTTACCTTCTTTACTGCACAAACAGTTTACAGTTCCATTGCTTACTACTGTGGCACGCAAAGACCATACATCGCTAACTGTGTGCTCAATGTCTTGTAGACAATATCACCTAACAGCCTACTGACACTTTCTCGAATGGGTCCTGCAAGGCGAGAGATTGGGTAGAGGCCGTCGTGTCGTTCTACCCGCTTGTGTCGTGCAGGCAATCCGACTGAAATATCCAGCTCCAGATGGCCAGTACTGCGGGCACCAAGAAGTTGAGGACGCTCAGGAGGAACTATAACTTTTTTTAACATTATTATTTTTGTTGTTGTTGATATAATTATTTAAATAAATGGATCACATTCACGTTGTTGTTGTCCTCAATAGTGTTGCTCCAAATTTATGTTTGATAAATAGTTAGGCTATTGGACGACCAACATTTCATAAGTGGAACTAGTAACCAACTGTTGCCTTACATGACAATAAATAGCAAAATAATCATAGGTCATGCCTACATCATTTTTTATTCTTACTTTGCAAGTCTAAATTGCATTATGTCATTTGCTAAATCAGTTTCCTCTCAAGTTTATAATGTTGAACTTTAGTGTAGACAGAAAGAATTAAATATGTTTTTTTATTCACAGATTTAAGAATGGTGTCATGGGTAGACAAGAAATTTAAATAACAAGGGCATACTTATAAAAACTAAACAAGATAATAGCTAATTTAGCTAAAGCTAATAATTTATATATACATCCAGTATTTGCAGAATATAAAAAGGCACAGATGGTGTTGTCCCAGAACAGTAGTGAGAGAGATGGAGATTGAGTTGGGTGCTACTGTATGTGAAGAGGTCTCAGAAGCAGCTTTTGAACAATGCTTTGGCAGTCTCTTTTGATGGTTTTGGTAAAGGGGCAATGCTGGGTGGCAAATCAGGTTGTGGCAGGGCGAGTGAGGAGGTTGGGTTTCGGAACTTGATGTTCGGATTGCGTCTACTTTCCAGGACTCTCTCGATGAGGTCTCCGACAAACTTTGTTGTGTGTGACGTGAAGACTTTTTTCAATATCCATTGCTTAGACTTCTTGCAGTATACTTGATTGAACCGTGCTTCTCCTGTAAATGACAAGGAATATAATAACACAGAAAATATAAATGAAGATTTGATTGTAGTAGAGTTCTCTCCCCAATAAATATATTTGGATATATATATATATATATATATATATATATACAGTGGTGTGAAAAAGTGTTTGCCCCCTTGGTAAATATGATCAAATATGGCTGTAAAAAATAAATCTGCATTTTTAATCCGTTTGATATTTTATTTAAAAAATGTGCAAAAATCTAACCTTTCATTGAAGTACAATAATTGAAAGTGGGGGGAAAATCACATTATGAAATTAATGTTTTTCTCCAAAACACGTTGGAAAAAATTGTTTGCCCCCTTTTATTAAATACTTTTTGCAACCTCTTTTTTCCAAGATAACAGCTCTGAGTTTTCTCCTATAATGCCTGATGAGTTTGGAGAACACCTGACAAGAGATCAGAGACCATTCCTCCATACAGAATCTCTCCATCCTGTTCTCCGTTATAAGATTTCTAGCACAGGCTGTCAGGTTTAGATTTTTTATCTGTTGGTATTTGATCGAATCCGTGATGCCATGTATCTGAACAAGATGTCCAGGACCTCTGGCAGAAAATTAGGCCCACAGCATTAAAGATACAGCAGAGTATTTCATTTTACACATGGGGTACTTTTTTATCCCTGTGTGCACCAAACCCATCTTAAGTGTTTGCTGCCAAAAAGAGAACCCATGCCATTTGAAGTTCCAGTAGTGTCAGTTACTTTTCAAATGTTCTATGGTCAGATGAAACAAAAACATTAGCTTTTTTGGCAGCAAACACTTAAGATGGGTTTGGTGCACACAGGGATAAAAAAGTACTCCATGTGTAAAATGAAATACTCTGCTGTATCTTTAATGCTGTGGGCCTAATTTTCTGCCAGAGGTCCTGGACATCTTGTTCAGATACATGGCATCACGGATTCGATCAAATACCAACAGATAAAAAATCTAAACCTGACAGCCTGTGCTAGAAATCTTATAACGGAGAACAGGATGGAGAGATTTTGTATGGAGGAATGGTCTCTGATCTCTTGTCAGGTGTTCTCCAAACTCATCAGGCATTATAGGAGAAAACTCTGTTATCTTGGAAAAAAGAGGTTGCAAAAAGTATTTAATAAAAGGGGGCAGACAATTTTTCCCAACGTGTTTTGGAGAAAAACATTTATTTCATAATGTGATTTTCCCCCCACTTTCAATTATTTCACTTCAATGAAAGGTTAGATTTTTGCACATTTTTTAAATAAAATATCAAACGGATTAAAAATGCAGATTTATTTTTTACAGCCATATTTGATCATATTTACCAAGGGGGCAAACACACCACTGTATATATATATATATATATATACAGACCCTTTCCAAAAAATTTGAATATTATGGAAAAGTTTATTTATTTCCATAATTACAATGAGGAAAATAAGTATTTGAACACCCTGCTATTTTGCAAGTTCTCCCACTTGGAAATCATGGAGGGGTCTGAAATTGTCATCGTAGGTGCATGTCCACTGTGAGAGACATAATCTAAAAAAAAAAAATCCAGAAATCACAATATATGATTTTTTAACTATTTATTTGTATGATACAGCTGCAAATAAGTATTTGAACACCTGTCTATCAGCTAGAATTCTGACCCTCAAAGACCTGTTAGTCTGCCTTTAAAATGTCCACCTCCACTCCATTTTTTATCCTAAATTAGATGCACCTGTTTGAGGTCGTTAGCTGCATAAAGACACCTGTCCACCCCATACAATCAGTAAGAATCCAACTACTAACATGGCCAAGACCAAAGAGCTGTCCAAAGACACTAGAGACAAAATTGTACACCTCCACAAGGCTGGAAAGGGCTACGGGGAAATTGCCAAGCAGCTTGGTGAAAAAAGGTCCACTGTTGGAGCAATCATTAGAAAATGGAAGAAGCTAAACATGACTGTCAATCTCCCTCGGACTGGGGCTCCATGCAAGATCTCACCTCGTGGGGTCTCAATGATCCTAAGAAAGGTGAGAAATCAGCCCAGAACTACACGGGAGGAGCTGGTCAATGACCTGAAAAGAGTTGGGACCATCGTTTCCAAGGTTACTGTTGGTAATACACTAAGACGTCATGGTTTGAAATCATGCATGGCACGGAAGGTTCCCCTGCTTAAACCAGCACATGTCAAGGCCCGTCTTAAGTTTGCCAATGACCATTTGGATGATCCAGAGGAGTCATGGGAGAAAGTCATGTGGTCAGATGAGACCAAAATAGAACTTTTTGGTCATAATTCCACTAAACGTGTTTGGAGGAAGAAGAATGATGAGTACCATCCCAAGAACACCATCCCTACTGTGAAGCATGGGGGTGGTAGCATCATGCTTTGGGGGTGTTTTTCTGCACATGGGACAGGGCGACTGCACTGTATTAAGGAGAGGATGACCGGGGCCATGTATTGCGAGATTTTGGGGAACAACCTCCTTCCCTCAGTTAGAGCATTGAAGATGGGTCGAGGCTGGGTCTTCCAACATGACAATGACCCGAAGCACACAGCCAGGATAACCAAGGAGTGGCTCTGTAAGAAGCATATCAAGGTTCTGGCGTGGCCTAGCCAGTCTCCAGACCTAAACCCAATAGAGAATCTTTGGAGGGAGCTCAAACTCCGTGTTTCTCAGTGACAGCCCAGAAACCTGACTGATCTAGAGAAGATCTGTGTGGAGGAGTGGGCCAAAATCCCTCCTGCAGTGTGTGCAAACCTGGTGAAAAACTACAGGAAACGTTTGACCTCTGTAATTGCAAACAAAGGCTACTGTACCAAATATTAACATTGATTTTCTCAGGTGTTCAAATACTTATTTGCAGCTGTATCATACAAATAAATAGTTCAAAAATCATACATTGTGATTTCTGGGTTTTTTTTTTTAGATTATGTCTCTCACAGTGGACATGCACCTACGATGACAATTTCAGACCCCTCCATGATTTCTAAGTGGGAGAATTTGCAAAATAGCAGGGTGTTCAAATACTTATTTTCCTCACTGTACATTCAAAACGTTAAACTTCCATAGATTATAGATTCAGGGCCCACAACTTAAACGATTTCAAGTATTTAGTTGTTTATTTGTACATAATTTGGGCTTCCAGCTCATAAAACCCAAGAAAACAGGATTTCAAAAAAATTGAATATTACATGAAATCACACAGTAATTACACAGTGATACCATGGTCATTGAACCAGGTTTTGGTTATTTTGGCAGTGTGGGCAGGTGCAAATCCTGCTGGAAAATGAAGTCAGCATCTCCATAAAGCTTGTCTGCTGAAGGAAGCATGAAGTGCTCTGAAAATGTCCTGGTAGACGGCTGCGTTGAGTGGACAATACAGTGGACCAACACCAGCCGATGACATGGTTCCCCAAACCAACACAGACTGTGGAAACTTCACACTGGACTTCAAGCATCTTGGATTGTGTGCCTCTCCATTCTTCCTCCAGACTCTGGGACCTTGGTTTCCAAATGAGATACAAAATTTGCTCTCATCAGAAAAGAGGACTTTGGTCCACTGTGCTTTATTAAATCCAGAGTCAACTCAGCCGTCTACCAGGACATTTTCAGAGCACTTCATGCTTCCTTCATTTTCCAGCAGGATTTGCACCTTCCCACACTGCCAAAATAACCAAAACCTGGTTCAATGACCATGGTATCACTGTGTAATTACTGTGTGATTTCATGTAATATTCAAATTTTTTGAAATCCTGTTTTCGTGGGTTTTATGAGCTGGAAGCCCAAATTATGTACAAATAAACAACTAAATACTTGAAATCGTTTAAGTTGTGGGCCCTGAATCTATAATCTATGGAAGTTTAACATTTTGAATGGAATTATGGAAATAAATAAACTTTTCCATGATATTCTAATTTTTTGGAAAGGGTCTGTATATATAATATTATAATATTACACACTTTTTAGAAAAAAAGTATGCCAATTCAGTTAGCTGTTAACATTCTAATTTTGGTTATTATACTATTCGAAGAGCATACATGGTAACAAACCTGTCACTGTGGTGGCTTGTTTCCTTTTTACAATGTTTTCATTATGGTCGAGGATGGCGAGGTGGGACCCTCATTCCATGGTATGAGAAGGCCTGCCGCTTGGGGAGGTATTTCAGCATAGCACTATGAAAGTTCTCCAATGGCCCTGTGTGCAATTACAAATAGGAAAAGAGGATGGATAGGACTAATTAAAACATGTTGATTAGGATATAGAAAAATATTCAAGAGTAAAAGCACATCTATTCTCACCAGTATGTTTGAAGAGTGCCATATGGTCGAGGTCTTTCAAGAGCCTTTTGTTTAGGACCAGCGACGACAGGGCCTGAAATGCCACTGAGTCTTTGTCAATCCACATCCGCATCCTCTGGTCCTGGGCAGTAAGAGGAGGATGGTCACACTGATGCCGTTTTCCGTCATCATCTCTCCACTCGTGTTCGTTGCAAACATGGTGTGTAATGAATTTCCACCGTTTTTTCAGTGCCTGTGTGAAAGAAAAGATTTTAAATAATACTAACACTAAAAAAGAAACAAATCAGATATAAATTTTATTGCAGCTTATGATACCTTACCTCTATGTTCCCCTTACTTGTGGCACATGTATACCACATGTGGTTTACGACAGACCTGTGAAAGACATTGAAATTAGTAATTTCAAACCTTTTAAACCAATGGAACTTCTGCAAGATTACAAACCAACACTGACTTGGACCATGCTTGAAGGATTGCATTGTCCTTTTTTTCCCTCTTCATCAGCATTTTATTCCGGAAACCTGTGTTCGTAAATGCAGCACAATTTTGGTCAAACACCAACATTTTCCATTTATTTATGCATTGTCCACATTCACCCTCTCAGAGCCATTTATATCCACCTTTTGGCTTAGGTTTATTTAGCTATTATTTATTTACTTTTGTTCAACTGTGTCTATGATAATTGAGTTAACCTCACACCTTTCACACCTCACCTGGCGCCAAAGCTTTGCTGCCCTTAGCCAGTGTAGATGTGTGGTTTGTTTGTTGTTGTGGTTAAATAAAAAACAGATCACACCTCTACAATGGCTGAGTTCAGCAAGGCTGCACAGATCTGGGAGGGGGTGAGGAGTGACACAATGAGGTGTCCTGAGAAGTGTGGAGAATTGCGTGCGTGTGTTTACAAGAATGGTAAAAAACACATACCTTTGGCTGTGTGCCAGATGTCAAATTCGTGCTGGATGTTAGGATATTGTTCCCTCATTGTCTTCCGTATTGATGCGGAGCGGTCCGTGGTCATCACCTCCACGTCAAGGCCCAAGTCCAGAAGCTCTGTCATTCCCCTTCTAAAACCCAGTGGCTCCATGGCTCCAGAGCTAGTGGCCTCTGTAGACTAAAGATTCAATTTTGATAAGTTTGATGTTATCAAAGTTTTCAACATAGCAGCAGTAATTTTCCATTATTGTTATTCTGCATACATTTATATGTATCTTACCTGCACCAGTTCTGTGTGTAGTATCTCCTTTGTATCGTCTAACATAAACGTGTAGTGACAGTATTTCGCATTGAAACCTGGCGAGTCACATCAGCCATCACCCGCCAAGTGTAGCCGCTTCCCATCCTACTGTTCCAAATAAACTCTTGCCAATATTTCTGTTCTTCTTTCTTCATACAAGTTCTCAATAGCAGGGTGCAAATACGTGTTCTGGATGGCGTAAAATGTAGTTTGTCCAATCATTTGGACACCCATGGTTTTGCACCAGTCTGAAAGTTCCGTGTATGTTCCACCCTTGAACAGAACAGCTGCAGCAGAAAGGAGATTCACCTCCGGCATTTCTCTAACATCAGGTGAAGATGTCCAAGTCCCCGAATGGCCCCCAAGACAAATCCATTTCACCTTCCTCTGTGCCCCAGTATCAAAGATGACCTTTGAAGAAATTGGTTTCCCGCACATCTGGCAGAATTTGAATAGTGACATGAGGCTGGATTCATTGACAATGATCTTCTTTTCACGCCAGTCCTTTACACCTTCTTCTTCTGATGATGACAATGATTTGGGGGGGATGGTTGACTCAAGCTGATAACTTTCATCGGTTGGGCAAACTTCAGTGCTGCTGGCACTCGTATTGAGGCCTCCAGGTGTACTTGGGCATGGTGACTGTAAAATCAAAAAGAGGTTTCTTTTTAGTGTTAAATTCCACTAATTTCAACCATACATTAGTTTAAGAATTCCGTTAGAGACAATATGCTGTACAAAGTTACAAACTGTGCTGCTTGGATAGGGGTAGGTTTCTTGACTGGTGTTGAGGTTAGAAGACATTGTTCATCATCATCTTCCGACGACGACGACACCAAAGCAGCAGCAGACACTGTTAGACTCTGAAATGCCAAACGTTCAATAACATAAAATTTTTTGAATAACATCTAACGCCAAACAAGGTTGATCGATACCAGCAAAATTATATAGAACATTGCTGAAGCGTCTTTCTAACGTTACATTGCTAATTTGCTTCTTCACTGTTGACGAGTGGAGTTTTAGTGACGCCGACACATTAGAACCACTAGCAAGGAAAAAATGCGGAAGACGGCAGTTTTACTTTGTAAACAGCCAACTTATATACAACTCATATTTGATGTCCTACTTTACTGCAGACGACTGTATGTGTGTTATCAGAAATAGAGTCGGGCAAGTCTCTTACCTCCAAGCGAATGCGTTTAGCGCTGCTAGTGCCAGATGTTCCAGGCTGTTCATCGTCATCTGGAAAGGTAAACACCGACGGAATCGCGGTATCCAAAAGAGCGACTCTCTCCATTCCCAGGACATTTTGTTCGAAGTCTTCCTTTTTAAAATGTGCAAATCCTCTTGTTTTTTAGGTCTTCCATGGCTGTGTCTTGTAAATACATCGGGTGGTTCATCGTCCTTAGCCACTGTTTGCATCGCTCCACATCTCTCGGTAGGGAATGAAAACTTACTTTTTGCCCTTTCCTTGTTCTGACTGAACATCCCGGTACCATGCAATAGTTCACCATTTCAAAATAAATAGTAACGAGGAGTAATTCAATAATGAGTTTGCCAACTAACTAATTTTTTCCTGTGAAATGAATTTCAAACTCTCACGGTAGCTAGCCTTGTAGACGGAAGAGTGCTTTCTCTGATAGGCGGATACCTCATAGGCGGTGTTCTGGATTAGTGGGAGTGGCTTGTGGAGCTGTGCAATGTGGTGCATTGTGGGAGTTGTGGTTTTACATACAAATGCACCCTAAAGTTACTTTCTGTCTTAACTCGGTCAAGAAGGCACCGAATTAGAAATTTATGTTACATTTCGACTACATATATTACCCACTTTCAATAAAGATTAATGTTCCCACGGGTGAAATGCTCCTTTAAATGTATTACTAATTTGCCTTAGGTTTGTCTCAGGTTGACAATAAGGTTTGTTTAGTAACAGCATATCACTGTTGAAGTTGCACAGGAAAGAAAAGCTTGTTACATGGCTATCTGTCGCTTAAAACTTATAAAATGTCTTGGTTCTTTGGTAGGTAATTTTTGATGTGGATGGTGCAAGCATTGTGGTAAAATGGTAAAAACAAAAACGTTCACAGATGTGTTTTCTGGACAAGTGTATCCAATTGAATCTTTCATTAATTGTAATTCTTACTATGTAATTTTCAGGTAATTTACAGGTCTTTATATAGTTGAATGTAGACATCTTCATATTAGGTATGATTCAACAGAGGTGAGAGCATTACAATCATTTAACCAAGGAGAAATTAATCTGGGTAGAAATAACAACAACGCTCTCTTTTAGGAATGGCACCTGTCGTTCCCAACAGCTCGGTTGAGTGGAGATGATGAAAGTCCCTAATCAAATTTTTGTCCAGGATTTGGCGAGTGGGGACCCAAGACCGTTCCTCTGGCCCATATCCTTCCCAGTCCACTAGAAACTGCCGTTTACCACAAACCAGTCGAGTGTCCAATATCCGCTTGACCATGTCTGCTGGCTGGCCATCGATGATCTGTGGAGCTGTATTTGACAGAGGACTGTATTTGACAGGTTTTAAGCGGGAAACATAAAAGGTGGGATGTATGCGCAAAGACTTGGGAAGTAGGAGACGGTAGGAAACACGGTTTACTTTCCTTAAAACCTTGAAGGGGCCTATGAATCTGGGAGCCAATTTGTGTTCTTCAACTTTAAGGGGAAGGTCCTTGCTGGACAGCCAGACATTCTGCCATGGACGTAGAGATGGTGCTGGTCTGCGGCGGTTGGCCCGTTGCTGTTGTAGCTATGAAGTCTTCAGAAGCGCAGCTCGGGCCTTACTCCACACCCTGTGGCATGGCTGAACTAAATGTTGGGCAGCCGGAACTCCCACCTCAGACTCCTGCTCAGAGAACAAAGGAGATTGATAGCCAAACTGACATTCAAAAGGTGACATACCCGTTGAGGAATGGTGAAGAGTATTATAGGCAAATTCTGCCCATATCAGGTGTTTGCTCCAGGACGTTGGGTTGGATGAAGATAGACATCTCAAGGTTGTCTGTTATTTCAGTCTGTCCATTAGACTGGGGATGAAACCCAGATGATAGACTGGCTGAAGCCCCAATAAGCTGTCAGAAGGCCTTCCAGAACCTGGATGCAAACTGAGGACCACAGTCTGAAACCACATCTTGGGGAAAGCCCAAGATTGCAATACAATCTCAGCAGTCTGTGGAGCCGAAGGAAGTTTTGGCAATGGTATAAGGTGGCAAGCTTTTGAAAATCTATACACAACTACCAAAATCACTTTGTTACCTTGGGAGAGTGGTAGACCCGTTACAACGTCCATAGAAATATGTGACCAAGGACGAGCAGGGACTTAGGCTTAGCAGATGACCTTGTGGACGAGACCTGGAATCCTTATGCTGGACACAAACGAGGCAGGCAGCAACAAAGGATTTAACGTTGTAGCGACAATGACTTTGTTGTAGGGAATTAATAACTCAAATGAGGGGGAATATTCATCAGATGATGAATATTTATCGCATACACAAATTAAATTATCCCAAATAGGGAATAGTCTAAGCCTGACCATATATGAATAGTTACCACGATTGCTCGTAGTAATTATTCATATAGGTCGGTACAATTGTATCAATTGTCAGGGTAAATTTCATGTAATTTGAATTTAGTTATTGTGCAATCTGTCCGTTTAGCAAACTGTATGCGACTTCCTTATTAGAATCTTACAGGCTTGTAAACAACGACCATACCGTTCCTCTGGCCACAAGGATGGATATTGTCATGCAAGGCACTTTAGATCTCTCAATAATCAAAACCAAGTAGAGCTTTGTAGCTTAAATCATATCTTCAGGGACTTTAAATGATGGAACAATGAAACAGATTCAATTCAAAGATTATGGAATTTAATAAAACAACTAAGATTACGTATACTACTTAAAACACGCAGGAGTAAATATGCATTACAAAACAATACAAAAATGATGATCATACGAATATTGGAGAGAGAGAAAAGAGAGAGAGAGAGAGAGAGAGAGAGAGAAAGAGGTTTAGTGAGTGAGAGAGAGAGAGAGAGAGAGAAATAGATTCTCAGGACATAAACAGTTCAAACAGTTTCTTTCACAAAGAGACCCAAAGGCTTAGGAAGTTCTCAGACAACCTTAAAACAGCATTTCTTTTCAGATTTGATATGGCCCCTTTGTGCAGCTGGTTTGAAAAAGCAACGTGTCCAACGCGTCTTTCGTTTGGAAGTGGAGAATGAAATGGACTCAGCCGCAGCACGTACAAAGATGACTAATCGTGCATTCGTTTCGTTCGTGAATACACTGAACGAAGGACAAAATATCAAACTGAGGTAGATAAAAGAAAAGACTTAGATTTAAAACGAAATTAGAAAGTAAACGAAGAACTCCTGTTGGAGCTTGTAGTGAAGAAGAACCTCTCTCTGGCGAACAGCAGCATAGAGGTGCGCATGGCGCCGTGTTTTGAAGGAGCTAAGGTCACGCCTTCAAACGGGCATAACCCAATCATTTGGGAGGACGGGTTGCGGCAACCTTCTTTTGTTTTGTAAAGTACACGCCTTTTGGGACGATGTACAGAAGAAATAAACTTGGTTATAAAACATTTATAAACTGGTATTAATGAAAGAATGCATCCTCTGGTACTTTGTGTTAAAGATTCAACACCATTGGGTTCGTAAACCATCGTAAAGCTTATAGTTATATTGATTTGTCATACAGAGACCATGAAACACAACAAGAAATACTTTTTCACATTTCAATACAATTTTAAAAGGGTAATCTTTGATCACACGTGGTCCTAGATGCAAATTCGAGTGTCTCTGTGTGTGTGTGTGTATGTGTCGGTGCGAGCGGGAGTCATTTGCAGTTCATTCGAAGTTTGCACCGCGTGGTGAACTTTTGCTCTCTGACTCAGGGGAAGTCCGTATGTGTGTGCGTATGTGTGTGCGTGTTCTCTTGAACTGATGAGGTTACAGTGGGCACATGTTCGAACATCTGGTTAAACAATGTTTTGTTGTTCTGAAGTGTTAATACGTGTTGGGAAATCCTGGGGGGGGTTACGCGAGGTCTCGCCAGTGTGGCGCCTCGCTGGTCAGCAGATCCCAGCAGAGCAGTAAAACAGAATGGTTTTTGTTTATTCGGGAAGAAGAGATCTGTGTTCTCAGATCGGCAATCAATGATTTATGCAAATGGTAGACGCCGTTTGCTCGTCGTCACAGTTCAGGAACAACAGAGCCTGTGTTTGTTGATTGGAATCCAGTAATTTAATCAAGATAGCAGAAACTGACCATCTGCTTTGTGCTACATTCCCCCCTTGATGGTTCGGCAGGACCCGTGTGTGTGGGCCTTGTCGCACCATCATGGTAACAATGGTCAGATGGCAGGTGGATCAGATGGTAGGATGCGGCAGGTAGTTGTTAGGACTGAGGGCTCAGCTCGATGAGGTTTTCAGCGTTCTCTGGCGGGGAGGCATCTTTCCGAGGGCCCCTCCGGAAGCCTCCGGAGACTGCCTTTGTGAGCTTGGCTGTGGAGGTTCGCATTTAGTTGATTCTTCGGTACAGGATGTAGGCCAAGCCCAGGGTTAAAGTGTGTCCGATGATTGTCGAGATGCACAGTGCAGTGTCAGCTGCGGTCCTGGCTTGGACCACCGGTGATGTGTTCAGGATGGGTAATCGAGACAAAGCCTGAAGGGCTGTGTCCAGGGGAGCTATATCAACGATTTGTGACCCCCCTTCTGTAATCCACTTTTCCAGTTCTGGATCTAGAGTGAAGTTATGATCCCTAAAGAAGGATGGAATCTCTAGTTCGGATTGGTACTCTTCGCTTGGCAGGTGGTACAAGGCAAGGTCATCCAGGTGGAGGATGGCTCCTCGTGGGACTTGAATCCACATGCTTTGGTTAAGCAGATTGACGCGGGTAGCAGTGTCGTGCTGGTCGTAGGTCAGTGTCGCTGACCGCACTGGAGTGTTCACGAGCCATTGGTTTCCTATAATCTCGGCTTGCGTCTCGGTGACTTGGCCGCGAGGCTTAGCATCAGCCGGACAACGTGCGTCATTGGCCAGCTGTTGCAGACCGCAAATTCCATCCGTGTTATCTCTGAGAAAAGGTTTACTGGGGAAGAGATAGTGAATGTCTTTCGTGAAGGGTGCACATGTGCAGATTAGGCGCTAGGTACAATTGTGGGTCGCTGTCGTGGTAAGCTACCACGTCTGGAGTCCGTATCCTGAACTGGGTGTGGCTCTGCCAGAATCCTACGTTGACAACGTCTTTGAGTCGGTAGATTCGGCTTGATTCTATAATGGGTAAATTGAGGAGAAAGCCCATCTCTCGCTGTGCAGGGTCAACATACAGTGGAATGGCACTGCCCAAGGAGTAGGCAAGGTGGATTTGCAGCGGGTCAGTGGGTGTGGTTACGGCAGAAGCCAGCACGGTTTGCACCAGGCTTAGGGGTATCAGGTATGGCGGGATTCTACCCATGGCTAAACTGTCCATGGAGGAGCTCACTTCTCTGAGCATGTCGGTCATTAATGCGGTGACCAACTGGGTTTGGGCAAAGTCATTCTGGAAGACTGTGAACAGCTGTTTCATGGAACTCACAGTCTGGTTCAGCATGACACTGTGAGTGTTGAGGATTGTCACTGTTCCTCTTAATGTCTTGCCTATGGTGGTTAGGGATGCGCTTTGTGTGGTGAGTTGATCTTTTAACTGTGGTTCCGTCTGAATTTCTGCTACATGCCTTCGTACAGTGGCTATGTTCACGGCGTTAACACTGGACATACCGATGTTGAACAGCGTGCCTACGGCAGCAGCGGCCCCGAGCAAAGCTCCCAGGAACCGTTTGGAACGTTTGTTGTGCCCACCCAATTCCGCCTGAGTGACAGTCATCTTCTCGAGTTGGTTCAGCATGTGTTCGACGTCGGCTTCAGCGTGGTTGAGGGCGGTTTCTGTCCATCTGGCACCTGCCCAACTGTACTGGGCGACTGCTCTCGGGTAGTGCGCACGGTAGACATTTCGAGGGTCGAGTCGCACGTACACTTTCTGTGTGTGTGTTCGGCAATTCGTTATCAGAAGTCCCGGTTGCTCTCTCAACACAATGCCCGAGGCCGGTCCTGGGGAGATTAGGTCGGGTGGTGGCTGGCCTTTGGTCGACTGAAAGCACATGATGGCAATCCACAGCAGCATCCTGTTATAGGCAAGAGAGAGAGGTATGCAGGAAAAGGGGGAAGAGAGAAGGCACAGGTCAGTGAGGTTTGTCCCGGGTTGTATGGGACAGTCTTTTCGTTGCGGTGACGGCGGTTGAGTTTAGCTTGCACTGGCCCCTTCCTGTCTGTCCCTGCTAGTGGCCACATGTCTTTTAATCTGATTGCGGTGGACCCATTTGAGAACTGGTTCTCTCGGTCCCCGTTTTAGCTGGATTTGGAACGCGATGGGGGAGAGTTTGTTCACAATCTCATGAGGTCCAGTCCAGTGAGGCAGAAACTTTTTTGACAGCTGCTTGGGTGGCAAGGCGAAACTGTAATACAGGACTTTGTCGCCCACGCTGAGTTCATGGTGTGATGCTTTTCGGTCATAATATGCTTTCTGGCCTTCAGCGCTGTTTTTCAGGTGTTGCTGGGCGAAAGCGAAGGTTGTTTTCAAGTGTTTATGGAGCTCGTCCAGATATTGGGACGTGGTGTAGGCGGTGACAAGGTTGTGGTCTCCTGGTTGGTACAGCAGGTGTAATGGCAGGGTCATTTGCCGCCCAGTCATGAGTTCAAAAGGGGACACCCGTGTTGATTCCTGTGGGGTGGCTCTGATGGCCATCAGTACAAGGGGGAGTTTCACATCCCAGTCTTTCTGATTAGCCGACACGTACTTTCTTAGCATGCTGACCACCGTCCGGTTAGATCTTTCTACCTGCCCAGATGAAATCGGATGGTGGCTGATGTGAAGTTTAGCTTGCACCCCTAGACATCTCCAGATCTTTTGCATGATCTCGGCCGTGAAATGGGTGCCTTGGTCTGAGTTGACTCTTAGTGGTAGTCCGAACCGGGAGAAGATGTGGTTCATCAGGAGATATGCCGTTGTTTGGGCAGTGTCGTCGGGTGCTGGCAAACACTCTACCCACTTGGTAAACTGACACACCACTGTGAGAAAGTACTTGTTGCCTCTTGTTGACCTGGGCAGGGGTCCTACCCAGTCAATTTGAAGGTCTGACCACGGGAACGTGATTCCTCTGCGTTGCAGTGGGGCTCTGTGATTTAGGTTTGTTGGTTGGAACTGACAGCAGACTAAGCATTCTCTCACATACTCTGCCACATCTTGCTGCATGCCTGGCCAGTATGCCACCTGTCTAAGTGTCTCATATGTGGCTCTGGTACCGTGGTGTCCAGCGTATGGTGCGTTGTGGGCGTGCATTAGCATCACCCCCCTCTGGCACAGTGGCACCACGAGCCTAGGCGATGTGGTGTCATCGGTGACAAACCATAGAATGTTGTCCCGCACACGCAACATGTGTCTGGAGTTATGTAGATGTCTTAGGTCGGAGTCATCAGTGATGTCCAAAGGTGCGATAGGGTGGCAGGAGGGGTCAGAGAGGTGGTGAATAATTGTTTTTATGGCAGTGTCCGAGGCTTGCATATCCTTGATGTCATTGTTGGAAATTTGCGGAGTTAGCGATAGCATCTGTGAAGCTGGCGCCGTGGCAGGCAAGGGCCGCTTGCTGCGGGTTAGCACAGCTACATTGGGTTTAGGTGTGGGGTCTGGGGAGGACCACAGCTCACCGTGTATGGCACCCGTTTTGGCGAGGGCGTCAGTGTGGTCATTAAAGTCTTTGTCTTGGCCTGGCATTTTAGAATGTCCTTTTACCTTCTTCCAGTACACGGTGACATCGTGTGTTGTCGTGATGTTATCACATTCCTGGAACAGGTGTTGATGTTTGACTGGCTTGTTGTTTGCAGTTTTGAAACTGTTTTGTTTCCAGATCGGGAGATGGCATACAAAACTGAGTCTGGCATAGTTAGAGTCTGTGCAAATGAGAAGTTCACTGATGTTATGGGCTGATGCGATTTGCAGAGTTATGAGAATGGCTGCTATCTCTGCATATTGTGATGACTGGGGGCCCAGCTTGAAGTGTTGTGGTGGGCATGGTTGGTTGTTCACCCACAGTACCCCTGCACCTGCCTTTCGGATGCCCTCGCTGTTGTAGGAGCATCCGTCGACGTAAGCTGTGGGCATGCCTTCGCACGCATTCTTTTCGAAGTACCTGTGACAGGTCAGTTGTGGCTGTTGGGGCTCGGGTGTGTTCAGCATCGTAGCAGGAGTGTTGTCAGAGCAGTTTTGACATGCAGCAAGGCCGTTACCCAGAGCAGACTTGTGATTCTGTGCATATCGGGCCTCAACATTTCGTCCTTGGAGAGCCATTAGCCAAGTGGCTATGCGTGCATTGGTTACCACGCCATCTCGGATTCGTTGGCTGTTGAGGAACATTACGGGCTGGTGGCAAGTCTCTATGATAACTTTCTGTGCTCCAATGTAGTTGGAGAAACGCTGAATGGCCCATACCATACAGAGCAAAGCTTTTTCGCAGTCTGAGAATTTACATTCTGGAGGTAGGAGTGTTTTGCTGGCATATGCGACCACCTTTTTGTCTTGGTCGTGTAGTTGGTATAGGCCAGCACTGAGACATTGGTCAGAAAATCCAGCTTCCAGGTAGAATTCTTTTTGAGGGTCGGGGTAAGCAAGGCATGGAGCTATGCATAAATGTCTTTTTAGTGCCGCCATGGCGTGTTCCTGAGCGTCTGACCAGACGAAAGGGAAGTCCTTTTTCAGCAGAGCTGTTAGAGGTCTGGCGATGTCTGAATAGTTTACGATGAACTGTAGAGAGTAATTGCATACCCCTAGAAAACTTCTTAGTTCAGAGATGTTAGTGGGAGGCTTGATGTTTTGAACGGCGTGAATACGGTTTGATTGTGGTTCGATGCCATGGGGTCCGACGAGCAGACCCACGTAGTTGACCTTGGTACGACACCACTGTCCCTTGTGGAGGGCTATTTTGGCACCGGCCGTGGATAGCTGGTTCAAAACATAGTCTATTTCTTTCAGGTGGTCGGCCACCGTCGTGCTCTTCATGAGAACGTCGTCTACGTAAATCAGGTTACCTCTCATCCTGGCGTCTGGGCAGGCTTTGTTTAGGAAGATGTTGAACTCAGCTGGTGAGTTGGCGTATCCGAACGGGCACCTGTTGAAGGTGAACTGTCGGTTGCCGAATGTGAATGCCAGCTTATGTTGATCTTCTGGGTGCACTGGGATAGTCCAGAATCCAGAGGCCACATCGAGTGTTGAGAAGATGGTGGCACCTCTGATTCGGGGTATTTCTTGTTCCAGCTGGGTCATGGGCCACCGTGATAGCAGCACCTGTTGATTCAGCTTTCTATAGTCAATGGTGGGCCGCCATTTCCCATTAGGTTTGAGAACAGGCCAAATAGGCGCGGAGTAGGTGCTATTGCATGGTCTAATGATGCCTTTTTCAAGCATGGATTCGATGATTTCCTGCACTGGTTCGTGCGAGGCGATGGGAATTTTGTATTGCTTGACAAAAGTGGGAGGAGCCTCGGGGTGCGTGGGGATGCGCACTGTGTGGAGGAGGGTGAGACCACAGTCTAAAGAGTCTTTGGCAAAGGATTCTTTGAACTTATAAAGGACTTGTCTTAGTCTTTGGCGGTCTGCATCATTCTGCAGTGCATCAGCGTCCTGTAGAATTTGCTGCACTTGAGATTCGAAACCTTGATACGGCTCTTCTGTCGGCGTGTCATCAGTCGGGTTGGTTTCTAAAGGCGTAGCAGGTGCACTAGTCTCATTGACAGGCTGGTGGGAGACTGTGTACACTGCGAGGTGTTGGTCCTCTGTCAGCTCTGTTCTGCACACATGGTCTTTGGCCACCGACATGAGATGTAATGGCAATGAGTTGGAAGGGTGCCGTGAACAAGGTGTTGTCTGTATTGTCTTCAGGTATCAGTGCAGGTGGGATGGGCCCGATAACAGGTAATACCAGCTCAAAGTCATGAAAGTCAAGCGTGAGTCCGAGTTCCCCACATTCAGGTGAAGGTTGGAAGAAAGCCAGCGTGTGGTTTAAGGTTTGGCCACGTCGCATGTTGAGTCGCACAGCGACTCCTTTAGTGTAAGCTGGTACCACCGTTCCTTGTTCGTTGATTAGAGTGCAGACTTCTGGGATGGTCTGCCCTGACAGTAGATTGTCGTGACTGATGGGAACAGGTGGCTGTGACGTCAATGGAGCCCATACAACCTCATTAAACATGTCCACATGAGCCTTGAGGCAAATCAAGACATCTGCTCCAATGTAGACATCGTGGGCTGGATCCTCAAGGATCAGGAAGCAATAGGTCAAGCACCGGTGATTCCATTTCAAGTGCAAAGCACAGATCCCTGTGGCAGATATCATGGATGATGGCTGTGAGTTCAGAGGGAAGCGTGTGCGTTTGCTGGTATAGGGCAGGTCCGGTGTGTTTTCAATGATTGCATTGAATAGTGAGAGACTGATGGCTGAGTTGTCTGCCCATAGTGCCAGAATAATGTCTGTGGTGGTTATATTTTGCAGCTGCAGGTCCGTTTTGACCTGGGGACAGTAGCTATCAGAGCCTTGGGTGGTTCTGAAAGTGCAGAGTAGCGAACTTGAACCCTGATCAGCTGTGGGGACTGTGTCCTCATGTCTGGCTGAGGGAATTCCCGTGAACCCTGTGACCTGACAGTCTGGTTCAGCGGATTTGTGTGGCTGGAGGGGGAGGGGTTCACGCACTTGGGCCCAAACTTGCAGGTGTTTGAAGTCCAATAAGGGCTCAAAGCGATCCAGCAGGTCTTTGCCTATGAGAAATTGATAAATGTTCATTGGAGAAACATGTACTAAGCTCATAGGCCCGATTGCCAGGTGAATGGGAGCTACGTTTCTTAGCTGGATGTCATTTTGGCTGTATGACTGCACATTCAGCTCATAAGTGTGGAAATTAAGAGTTCGGTTTTGTCTTTGGGCTTCAAATTTGAGTTTTTCAAATAGTTGAGCAGAAATTAGTGTGAGATCAGAGCCGGTGTCCACCAGTGCTTCGAGCTTCATTTCCTTTTCCAAGGTGATGGTTAGGTATAGTTTGCGTGCCACTCCTTTTTCGATCAGGTTCCCCAGGAGTTTTGGTGTGGGGTCTTGTGTGTTGATCGATAAACAGTGCGGGTATGTCTCGTGTGGCTCGTTGTGGGTGCAGATCACTAAGACAGCACTGTCTGGTACCTTTGCGTGAGTGTCGCTGCAGTCTTGTTCAGGAAGTGCAGTTGTCAGCCGGTGTGAGGGAGAGGTGTCGTCAGTTGATGATGTGACAATGAGTTCACTAGTCTGCGGCTGAGGAGTACTGTCCTGTGGGGCTGTCAGCTGGAGGGAGTGAGTGGCGCTGTCATTCAGTGATGCGACAGCAAGTTTGACAGTCTGTGGTCTAACAGCAGTGTTCTGTGGGGCTGTCAGCTGGAGGGAATGAGTGGCGCTGTCATTTAGTGATGCAACAGCAAGTTTGACAGTCTGTGGTCTAACAACGTTCTCCGTGGGACTGTCAGCGGGAGAAACGTTGGGAGTGGCGTTGGCTTCGGGCATAAGGTTTAGTCATGCGGTGTCTGGTTTATCCTTGTCTTCTTTGCGGGGTTTCTTTTGAAGAAACTCTCTCAGTACGCTTAGAAGTTCTGCAGCTTCAGACGCGGCTGCGCTGTTTCTGGTGGCTGCGGGCTCCAGCTTGAGCTTACCAGTGTCACGTCGAGAGGGTTCCCCCAGCTGGTTCTCTGGGCTCGACGTTCGGGAAGATGGAAGTTGGTTCCTTCTGGGTCGCCGGCCGGCTTCCCAGGTGCCCCCTCCCTTTTGGTTGTGGGAGGGGCGAGGCTGGTCCCAGAAACTCCCGGAGCGGTCGTTTTGCTGCCTTGGACGGGCACCCCCCCGACCGCGCTGCCCTCTGCTGGTTTGGAATGGTCAACTCTCTGTTGACAGGTTTGTAACTAGGGTGTTGTGCGCCCTCTAGGGTTAGCTCTGAATGGTGCTCAGAGACAGGGCAAATTGTGGGGTGTTTCACAGTCTTTTCAGAAACAGTTTTCTGTTTGGTGTATGCTTTTTGAGCCAAGTCCCGCAGCTGTTGGGTTGACATAGTCCGTGCGTCGGGCAAAACTCCTCCTCCATACCTGGTTCATTGCGTGAACTGAAAAAAGCTTGTCTAAGACGGCTGTAGTAAGTTTGTGGGGTTTCCAGCCGGGCTTGTTTTAGATCCATTGCCGCGATTATACCTTGGTCTGACTCTGGATCGGAGAATTTGCGAATCAGCGATTGCCGCAATTGCGGATAGTTCATTTTGACAGTCTCTGGTTGACGGTCTAGGAAGCTTCTCACGTCTCTGCTAGACGTGATTCGGAGAAGGTACAACTTATCCCACGTAGTGACGTTGGCAACAGTTTGTAAGTGAAAATCAATGTCCTGTAAATAAGCATGCACATCGTGGCCCCCTGCTGGATTGGGAGTGAATGTGGGAATGTTTCTTGCCAGTTTGTCAAGTTCTTTAGAAGCCGTGTTGTGACTGGTGGCCCGACCCTTCGGGATGGGGCCCGGTCCTTCTCCAGCTGGTGGGAGCTCGTGACGGCTGGCTGGTGTGGTGTCTTGTGGGCTTCCCTCCCCTCCTTCCTTTTTGGGGGGTTGGCTGAGAAGTGCAAGCTCGCTGGTGAGGGGAAACGGAGTGATGGGCGTTTCCCCTTCCAGGTCACTCTGCAGTCTGTAAGAATGTTTAAGTTCTCTGTGGACAATGTCAAGTTCATATTTTAGATCGTGTCTCTGTTGGACGAGCTCATTAATTTCGGCTCGGGCTTTTTGCAAATGTTTTTCACAAGCCTTTGCTTTAGCATCTCTGTCTTTTAATTCAATCTCTGCTCGTTCTAAAAGAGCTTCGCCACGGAGCAGTTTGTCATTGAGTTCCTCCGAGGTTCGCTTCTCCGACTGCACTCTCTGGTCTGCGTCCGTGCGCAGATCCTCCAAGGCCTTTTGCAGCCTTTCCACTTCCTTTTGTAGTTCCGGGCGTGTTTCGTCCTTGGCTTCGATCTCCAGCAGTAGCTGGTCCAGGCGTTTCTGTGTGTGGTCCTTCTCCTTGCGGGCCTCTTCCAGTTGAGTCTTTAGTCCTGCGATTTCCTTTTCCTGATTGGCGTTATCTTCCTCCAGGAAGCGTGCCTGTGCAACCAGGTGGTGAGCTAAGGTCCCGACGATCCGGCTCCATTCTTTTGAACTGTAGGCCTGCGTGGGATCGTGGGACATGAGCTGGTCTACGTTGGCGTCCAGTTCCTGTAGGGTCAGGTGTTTTGGGTCGCCAGCGTCCTTGGGCAGACAGTCGGTTGTCATGGCTCTCAACCAAGCATCGAGACTGTTCCAATGATCCGCGGGACTGGATGCGCGTGACATTCTGGCTCACTGTAGGCGAGAGAAACACAACACACACAAAAAGGGCCAATGCAAGCTTGTCTTGAGGCTAACGAGCTGTAGTACGGCGGTGCCGTCTATAGATTACGCGGGTCAGTGTAGGACCCGAAATAGAGGCTGCTCGGTTGTCACTCTATTATTTAGTTTCCTCTGGGTCTCTTTTGGTGAACTGCAAGAAACAAATCACAATAGAAACAAAACATAGCAAAAGGAAGAGAAGGTCGAGAGGAGAAAAACAAAATTAAAACAAAAATATCACAGTGAAAATAACACCTAAGTGAATTGACCTGTGCTGCAGTGTAACCACTAATAGCTAAAGGGGTGTGTCTTAGGGAGTAAGAGGTAAACCAACACTTAGAAAATATATCTGGGGGAATATCTATTCTTCTGTGGTTTATAATAAGTGGCAGGATTTTATCAAAATTTAGTTTTATCTGAGGTAGTCTGAGGTTCGACCCAGTTGGCTTCAGCAAGCGCGATCAGCCTTTCTGGCGCCACCAAACACTTGACCGCCGTGACCCCGGGCTCTCTGTTACTCTGCGTCACGGTTACGCCCCTCTCAAACAGTGCGTGACTTTTTAGCACAACCCGGTAATCTCCGAGGCATCAACCGGCCAACCGCACTGCAAAGGTGGGCGGCACACAGAACCCACCAGCGAACTGGCGTGGCTGACTTAGCCTATGGTTTGTGCACCGGTCCCAACAATTGACTTGTGGGTCGGCTTGGTGGCTGAACCTTCAAAGCACCAGGTTGCTGAGGTCACTTACTGCGTGCCGCAACCAATGAGCAGAGATAAGAGAACCCGAAAATCACCGCACGGTCAGTGTCGGTAACTCCAGTCGGCAGACCTGCCCACAGAAATCAACCAGGTGCTGAGATAATTTTTTCTTTTACCTGTACAAAACGCAGAACGGAATGAACAAGAGAGCTTAAAGTGAATTAAAAATTTTCTTTGCTGAAACCAAATTGGGTAATTTAGGTATGTGGCAATAAAACGAAAATTACAATAAGCCTGAAAAGGGGTAAGGTAGTAAATAATAAATAAAAAAAACTTTGAAGGGAAAAATTAATCTAACCTGGAAAAGAAAAATCTAATTAAGAGGTGAATGGCTTTTGTCACCTAATGGTAGCACAGAAGGAAGTTAGACAAGGATGATAGTTATTGCAAATAACCTAACCCGATTGGAAGTTAGCAACAATCCAATGCAGGTGGAAGCAGGACAGGGGAGTGGTAGGCCGCTGCAGTATGGTTTGGAGCCTCAAGGGGGCGTCCTTCCTCTCCGTAGTTCACTTTGACTGTTTAACACAATTTAAATTTCATTCACATTGGTTTAAACTCAAATCCAAATAAGCCTGGGGGAAATTCACAGAGAATTAGAAGGGCTTTTTTTAAATAATAATCACAATAACCCTGAGGTTATTTGTAATGATTATAAAACAATCATCGAGAAAGGCATAAATAGGATTGATTTAATACAGAATAAGTTTAGTAGAAGGCTGATGGCTGGCTTGGGAAGGGTGCTGTCACTAGGTGGCGCCCTGCTTTTCAGGGGGACTCTCAATGCCTGGAATGTGAGAAATTTATAATGGGGCAAAAGAAAACAAATTTGTTTCAATTCAAATCAAATCTAGATACACTGGGGAAGGAGAAACAAAAGTTTTTGTTTTTGCAGAGAAATCAGAATAATTTCTGATAATAATCACAATAACACTGAGGTTATTAGTAA
The DNA here is from genome assembly GCF_963993115.1 of Abramis brama. Classification (NCBI taxonomy): domain Eukaryota; kingdom Metazoa; phylum Chordata; class Actinopteri; order Cypriniformes; family Leuciscidae; genus Abramis; species Abramis brama. The sequence goes on from NC_139974.1 coordinate 21,130,181, forward strand.
TTATTATAAAATAAAACAAAACAGAATAATCGAGACAGGTAGAAATGGAAACAGGGCAGAGCAGAGTGAATTAAGCAGAAAAGTGATAGCCGACCTGGAGTTGTGCTGCCACTAGGGGGCTTTTGCCTCTCTCCAAGTGAACTATCAGTGATTTTGGGCTGAGGGATTATAATCTAAGCTCCAATTCACCTTTTGGGGAATTAAACTCAAAATAAAATACCTCAGTCCAAAACAGGAGGGTTGTTTTAAGGACTGGCAAGCTGTAAATGCAAATATGTATTTAGGCAGCTTATTACACAATCATCGCAGTGAATTTGGAGGACGAACACAATCGAGAAACAATGAATAGCAGGTCTTATCCGCTATTGCCCACGTGGTGGCGGTGTCGCGCCCTCGTGGTCCAAAAATCACGAGCGTGGTAATTTGAGACTGGTGCGCGCCCGTAACGACTGATTTCAGAACTCAAAAGTTTTCCCCATGCACCAACTTTTTGCAAACACACAATTATATTTACCAGTATACTTTTGAAGATCACGGCGGATCTTTTTGTGCTCGTCTGCACAGAAAATGACACGGGATTTGAGCCGGATAGCTAGGCCAGCGTTTTGAAACCCGTTTTGAGTTATCGTTGTTAACAACATAAAATACAAATTTTCTACTGATCGGGAGGAGTCTCGCTCCCGCAGTTTTAAAAATACCGGTAGTATGCCTGAGTGAAGATTCCTTCGTTCAAACAACAGGACTCTGGACAGTATTAAATTTGTACACAGCCAAAACAACAGAGTTTTCCTTTTTCTCGAAACTGGACTGTTTAAAATACTGTGACTGCAGTTTCCTCACATTCAGTAGTGCTAGAAAGAAATGCTTTAGACTTCTTTTCAGCAAAACTGGTGTGTTACTGACACGGCTTTTCGCCTTGCTCAGTATTTGAATCGACTCGTCAATATAAAATGCAAACGCGCGTACACAATATTAAACTCCCAAAATCACACATGAATATGAATCTGAATTTTTGTCCCAAAATTAAGTTTGAAAATGCCCGCATCCTCCACCATAAATAATATGTAGCGACAATGACTTTGTTGTAGGGAATTAATAACTCAAATGAGGGGGAATATTCATCAGATGATGAATATTTATCGCATACACAAATTAAATTATCCCAAATAGGGAATAGTCTAAGTCTCACCGTATATGAATAGTTACCACGATTGCTCGTAGTAATTATTCATATAGGTCGGTACAGTTGTATCAATTGTCAGGGTAAATTTCATGTAATTTGAATTTAGTTATTGCGCAATCTGTCCGTTTAGCGAACTGTATGCGACTTCCTTATTAGAATCTTACAGGCTTGTAAACAATGACCATACCCTCTGGCCACAAGGATGGATATTGTCGTGCAAGGCACTTTAGATCTCTCAATAATCAAAACCAAGTAGAGCTTTGTAGCTTAAATCATATCTTCAGGGACTTTAAATGATGGAACAATGAAACAGATTCAATTCAAAGATTATGGAATTTAATAAAACAACTAAGATTACGTATACTACTTAAAACACGCAGGAGTAAATATGCATTACAAAACAACAATACAAAAATGATGATCATACGAATATTGGAGAGAGAGAAAAGAGAGAGAGAGAGAGAGAGAGAGAGAGAGAGAGAGAGAGAGAGAGAGAGAGAAATAGATTCTCAGGACATAAACAGTTCAAACAGTTTCTTTCACAAAGAGACCCAAAGGCTTAGGAAGTTCTCAGACAACCTTAAAACAGCATTTCTTTTCAGATTTGCGATATTAAAATGGTAACGTTACTTGCTTTGATATGGCCCCTTTGTGCAGCTGGTTTGAAAAAGCAACGTGTCCAACGCGTCTTTCGTTTGGAGGTGGAGAATGAAATGGACTCAGCCGCAGCACGTACAAAGATGACTAATCGTGCATTCGTTTCGTTCGTGAATACACTGAACGAAGGACAAAATATCAAACTGAGGTAGATAAAAGAAAAGACTTAGATTTAAAACGAAATTAGAAAGTAAACGAAGAACTCCTGTTGGAGCTTGTAGTGAAGAAGAACCTCTCTCTGGCGAACAGCAGCATAGAGGTGCGCATGGCGCCGTGTTTTGAAGGAGCTAAGGTCACGCCTTCAAACGGGCATAACCCAATCATTTGGGAGGACGGGTTGCGGCAACCTTCTTTTGTTTTGTAAAGTACACGCCCTTTGGGACGATGTACAGAAGAAATAAACTTGGTCATAAAACATTTATAAACTGGTATTAATGAAAGAATGCATCCTCTGGTACTTTGTGTTAAAGATTCAACACCATTGGGTTCTTCTGAATAAAGCAATACCACGAATGATAATTCTGTGAGTTAATAACACAAAGATACATGATTTTTCATGATTATACGCATATCAAGGTAAGATTATATATCGTAAAGCTTATAGTTATATTGATTTGTCATACAGAGACCATGAAACACAACAAGAAATACTTTTTCACATTTCAATAAAATTTTAAAAGGGTAATCTTTGATCACACGTGGTCCTAGATGCAAATTCGAGTGTCTCTGTGTGTGTGTGTGTATGTGTTGGTGCGAGCGAGAGTCATTTGCAGTTCATTCGAAGTTCACACCGCGTGGTGAACTTTTGCTCTCTGACTCAGGGGAAGTCCGTATGTGTGTGCGTATGTGTGTGCGTGTTCTCTTGAACTGATGAGGTTACAGTGGGCACATGTTCGAACATCTGGTTAAACAATGTTTTGTTGTTCTGAAGTGTTAATACGTGTTGGGAAATCCTGGGGGGGGTTACGCGAGGTCTCGCCAGCGTGACGCCTCGCTGGTCAGCAGATCCCAGCAGAGCAGTAAAACAGAATGGTTTTTGTTTATTCGGGAAGAAGAGATCTGTGTTCTCAGATCGGCAATCAATGATTTATGCAAATGGTAGACACCGTTTGCTCGTTGTCACAGTTCAGGAACAACAGAGCCTGTGTTTGTTGATTGGAATCCAGTAATTTAATCAAGATAGCAGAAACTGACCATCTGCTTTGTGCTACAACGTCATCAGTGATCCTTGGCCACCAGAAGCATCTGCAAATGAACTCTAGAGTCCTACTGACTCCTGGGTGGCATGTGATTGATGAGGCATGTCCCCACTGCAAAATATCAGTGCGCACACTTTTGGGTACAAAAAGAAGACCAGGTGCCTAGGGCTGCACGATATTGGGAAAAAATGACATTGCGATATTTTATTTTTCTGCGATATATATTGTGATATAAAATCTAATCTAATTTTTTCTAACAAACAAAAATGGGGTAAGCACACTTACATTCTCATTTTAAATGATTTAAACATCAGAGTATTATTTAAATTAGAGTAAATTATTTGTTTGTAACTTTAGGATATGGTTTGAATTGTTAACATTAGTTAATGTATCTAATTACTAACATGAACTTACCATGAGCAATACTTCTGTTACTGTATTAGTTAATCTTTGTTTATCTTAGTTTATAAAAATACAGCTGTTCATTGTTTGGTAATGTTACTTCACAGTGCATTAACTATGTTAACAAATACTGTACAACTTTTGATTTCAAATGTAGGCTATAGCCTAAATGTTGAAATTAACAATGTTGTAGAAGTGCAGTTTACTAATAGTAAATGTAAACTAATGTAGTTAAATAGTTTAATAAATAGAACATTATTGTAAAGTGTTACAGATTTTTTTATACATCAATTCAGACGTCTCGTGAGTTCAGTGTTGGACAGGTCAGTTGTTTAAACCGTTCATTAAATTGAATCGTTTCAAAGGAATCATTAGTTCGCGAATCGGACGTCTAGTCTACGGAACGCGTTGTGTAATTATCTCGGCAGTTTAGGATATCGCACAAGATTTGTCAACACAGTAAACATTTCATCACTGGATAGTTTTTTTGTTGTTGTTCGACACCATCGTGTCAATTGATTTTGATTAATATGCGCAAGGGAGAGAGAGCAAGACAGCGCTGTTGTTTGAAGACGGTGAGGGTGATCGCGCGCGCGGCCGGTGCTCTCGCTCTCCCTCTCTCTCTGCTCGTTCTTATATGCGCCCTGTTAAACTGACAGGACTTAAAAACACATGCAAATGATAAACTTTCACTCTATGATGGTTAAGCTGTGCAATTAATCCGCGAAAAACATGCGTCAAGGGCCGGGGAGCAGATGTCCCGTACGGTTAATGGATCACGGATCAACTACAACAGCCTACATCGCACATCCTGCGATGTGACTATCGTGGATTCGTACATCGCGATATCTATGCTTAAACGACACATCGTGCAGCCCTACAGGTGGCCCATTACCATAAAGAATCGTTATCCTCTTCCATTAATGTCTACTGCCTTCGAGTTGCTTCAGGGGGCTACTGTATTCACTAAACTGGACCTTCGCAATGCTTATCATCTGGTCCGCATCCGTGCTGGTGATGAATGGAAGACTGCTTTTAATACACCCACGGGCCACTATGAGTATAAGGTCATGCCTTTCGGTTTGGTAAATGCTCCTGCAGTATTTCAATCTTTGATTAATGATGTGTTAAGAGACTTGCTGAATAGATTTGTATTTGTTTATTTGGATGATATTCTTATCTTTTCCAAGAACCTCCAGGAGCATGGTCTGCATGTTCGCCTAGTCCTCCAGCAACTCCTGAGAAACCATCTGTTCATCAAACTTGAGAAGAGTGAGTTCCATGTTCAAGAGGTATCCTTTTTGGGCTTCATTGTATCTAATGGTCATATCCAGATGGACCCTGCCAAAACCAAAGTGGTTAAAGATTGGCCTCAACCCACCTCCATCAGGAAGGTTCAATGTTTTCTTGGCTTTTCCAATTTCTATTGAAAGTTCATACAAAATTTCAGTGCCATTGCTGCTCCACTTATGACTCTCACTAAGAAGAATATTAATGGCTTCCAGTGGACAGAGGAGGCTGAAAAGGCGTTCTGCAAACTAAAAGACAGATTTACTTCAGTGCCTATCCTTACTATCCCAGATCCTGAGCTGCCCTTCATAGTCGAGGTGGATGCCTCTGAGGTAGGGGTCGGAGCTTCACTCTCCCAGCGGGCCAGAAAAGACAACAGATTGCATCCTTGTGCTTTATTTTCACACAAGCTCTCTTCTACTGAAAGAAATTATGATATTGGTAACAGGGAGTTATTAGCCGTCAAGCTAGCATTGGAAGAATGGAGGCACTGGTTGGAGGGGGCCAAACATCCCTTTGATGTATGGACTGACCACAAGATCTAGCTTATATCCAAAAAGCCAAGAGACTGAACTCTCGCCAGGCCCGATAGGCTCTATTCTTTAATCGCTTTGACCAGGATCTAAGAATGAAAAGCCTGATGCTTTTTCCAGGCAGTTTGATCCACCCAACATGGTGTCAACCCCAGTGATGATCATCCCCTCGTCCAAGATTCTGGGGGTGGGGCAAGGATAAGGCCACCTTCTTGCTGAACATGTCTAAAAGGTCTGCATAACCAGGGGGAACATGGGATAATTCTGGAGGTGTTCCGGATAACTGCAGAGTAGTCCTTAACAGCCCAGGGGTAGCCTGACTTTAGTGGGGAGAGACAGGAAGTTCAAGAGATGAAGTAGAGAGACACAAGTTATCACAATTAGGCCCCCATTTGACAATGTTACCGAAGGACCAGTCAATATGGGGGTTATGAAGGGCTAGCCAAGGAAAACCAAGGATTAAAGGAAATTCTGGTGACTTGATTACATAAAACTGTATAGTTTCTTGGTGACCCCCAACCCGGAGAGTACAGGAAAAGTGCTCAGACTCACCCGGCCAGAACCAAGGGGCCTTCCAACCAATGCCGTGATGGTCAGGGGGTCATCAAGGTTGGTAAGTGGCACCTGAAGATCCAAATCCATAAAGTTTCCAGCATCCTCGGAATCCACAATGGCCTTTAGGAGATGTGACTGATCATTCCATAAAAGGTGAGTAGACAAGAGAACCCCAGAAGATGCTGAGTTGGGAGGAATAGTCTCTCTCATCACAGTCCTCCCTTTACTGGATGAGAGTTGGCTTTTCCCAAAAGGATCGGGCAGAAAGCTTAAAAGTGGCCAGGTTCACCACAGTACAGGCAGCATTTATCCTTGATTCTGCGGTTTCGCTCCGATATGGAGAGCCATGATCGGCCCAACTGCATGGGCTCCTCAGTGCAGGTTACAGATGAGACAGGGTGATCATGAGGCAAGGGCAGTACACCAAAGGATGTTGACTGGGAACATATCTAGAAGACTCTGTGCGCTCCCTACGCCTCTCTCGAAGAGCCGTGATCGAAGACGATTATCTAATCAGATGGCTATATCAATCAGGGATTCTAGGTCTGTTGCAGGGTCTCGGGCTGCCAATTCATCCTTGAGTTCATCAGAAAGTGCTCTATTGAAAGCAACAGTCAATGCCTCCTGATTCCAGCCACTCCCCATAGATAGGGTTCAAAATTCCACAGCTAATTCTGCAACACTTTGAGTACCCTGGGTTAGGAATTGAGTACCCAAATGCAGAGGAATAAAGAACAGTAAAACCCCAAAAGTCTGAGTTTAATATTTGGCTCTTTACTTTCGATGGAAAAAAACAAAATAATAGCAACAGTCTTAGTTGGCACTTTAGGTGAATGTGCTACAGGGAAACTCAAACAACTCTCCTTGAGAGGCAATACAAAAAAGGGTAATCCAGACAGAAGAGATCTTCTTAAACATCAGTCCAGAGAGATAAAACCAGAAATCCACAAAAAGGTAACAAAAACATACAATCCAAGAACAAAACAGAAGGAAGGGAAAAAATCTCGAACCCAAAAATTCTTAGGAATGACAACGCTTTGGCTAACATCAGGACTGAACGAGAACAAAAGGCAGTGAGGTATATTTATAATTAGGTATGATTCAACACAGGTGAGAGCTTTTCTACCATTTAACCAAGGAGAAATAATCTGGGTAGAAATAATGCCATCTAGTGGTGAAATCAAGATACTTCAGAAAAAAACATTACATGAGTTGGCTGATTATAGCCACTCCTAGTGATTAACCAACTGTTTTGATGATCCACTGATTTAAAGAATGCTTGTGTGAACAATGGCTGTGCATCCTGAAGAAGCATGAGTTGAGACAAAACGCGTTGATCAACAATTTTTGGCCCGGTTTCACAGACAGTGCTTAGATTAAGGATTAGGCCTTAATTCAAGGGCATATAGGTAGCTTTTATGAATGTGCCTTAGAAAAAAAGAAAAAAAACTTCACTGATGTGCATCTTGAGACAAAACAATGTCACTGACATATTATGTCAGTACATAAGATATGTCAGCTTGCTTTCACTTAAAACAGCTCAAACATGCATTTTAGTCTGGAACTAAGCTTAAGCCTTGTCTGTGAAACCAGGGGTTAATGTTTAAAAGACTTGGCCCACTTCATCAATGGCTTTTTATGCTTAACCATGTGAGTGCCTTGAAATAATTGGTAACACTTTATTTCGATAGTCCACTTTAGACATTCTACTAACTATAAGTAACTTTGCAGCTACATGTCAACTAACTGTCATTAGAGGATTAGTAGACTGTCTGCTTAATATTTGCTAACACTTTATTTTGTTGGTCCCCTAACAGACATTCTACTGACTATAAGTAACGTGGCAACTACAAGTCAACTTATTTTCCTAACCAGAACCCTAACACCTAACCATAACCTAACAGTCTACTGACAGTCTACTACAGCCTACTAATACTCTAATGAGAGTTAGTTGTCTTGTAGTTGAAAAGTTACTTATAGTTAGTAGAATGTCTAAAGTGGACTATCGAAATAGTGTAACCAAATAATTTATTGTTTAATTAAATATACTTATATTAATTCAGACGCTTCTCATTGGATCTCACAGAGCTGTATATTAATTCTGTGCCGAGTTCAAACACTTCTCAGTGGATCTTGCAACACTCTTTAATAATGATTGTATAATTCAAGGGCATAGTTTTGGTTTGAACATTGGGGAGGATGAAGTGTAAAACCGTTTAGCGGGATTCCAGGGCATGCTCCCTCATGAGGTTTGTTTGTTTATTTTTGCAAAATGATCTTTTGTAGTATCATCCACACATGCATTGATAACATAACTGCAATAAATTAATATCTTAGTTAACAATTACTTGATTGTATTAGGATCTGATGTGTATTATGTTATTTAAGCTCCTAAAACCTTCAGTTTGAAAGAATTTTCAAAATCAAAGTGCCATGGTAATTTCCTGTCATCTCTTGCAATATTTGAAAGCCAGTTTTTGTTTTCTAATATCTTTCATTATGAGCAGAACACATTTTACAACTTTTTAAAACGTTTTTAGCAATATAGCGGGTGAATTATGTGTATGATGTATATTACGATAGTATGATGAACTATATGCCTTTCTCCACTGACATTCTGAGTTGTTCAAAGCGTTTCGAAGGAAACTGATTGTTTGAAGGCAGATATCTGACTCTGATGTGGTGAACGGGAACATGGTTTGTGTAAAATTAGCAACACATTATTAGCTGTTTGATAACGTAGTCAAGCAAAAGGTTAATCATATTAATTACCATTATGTGTCCGACGTTGTAAAGAGTGATACCATTGAGCAGTGTTTACCTCAGTAAGTTGACTGAGCGAGTGGATCTATCTCTGAGCTGGTGTGATTGAGAGGAGACGGAGCTAATTAGCATATTCATGGATCCACGTATACTAAACGAAGCAAGGGTGTAGAGTTACATTCAAGCTATTTAAAGCCATGAATTATATATGAAAAATATATATATTTAAAAAATATGTAATTTTGGTGATTTTGGGACTTTAAAATAAAGTGTAATCTAATTTTCTTAGAAAGTAAAAAATTACAGGTATACACAGCGACATCTTATATACTTGATGTAAGGCATCTCAAACAAAACTCCTGAATAAAAAAATAACAAGATTTGATGCTATGAACATTGGAAACTTTGGCAGATTCTGTGCTCTGAAGCGCTCATTCTAGCAGCCTGGAACCTTGTAAACGTGTATTCACTTCCAGACGTATTGATAGATTGCCAGACAGATTGTCACAAGATCTTGTCATTTTTGTGTGCAATATGCATCAGACTGTCTGTGAGAGGGTGCAGAACTAATTTTGCCATTCAGAACCAGAGGAAAGGCACCAGCACTGACACCCTAGCAGCATAGCAGGGTGTTATGACAGTAACTATTTTATAAAAGCATTAAGGCACTTAAGGCCATGCTGTGGATTTACAATATAACACTACATCTCATACCTTTTACTTAATTATGAGATGTATAGTCCCAACTCTAAATCCTGTCTGGATGAGCCACATGGAAATAGTCGATATACACACACCTTTGACTGCACAGTTGACTTTTTTATTAATTCGGCACACTTTGATATTGATCTGTTTATATATATATATATATAAACAGATCAATATCAAAGTGTGCAATTACAATATATATATATATATATATATATATATATATATATATATATTGTTGATGTGTTATGTTGTTATTTATGTTAAAGCAATACTCCACCCAAAAATTACCTTTTCTAAAAATCTACATTTACGTTCATCTGAAGAAAGAAAGTCATACACATCTGGAATGACATGAGGGTGAGTAAATGATGAGAGAATTTAAATTTTTGTGTGGAGTGTCCCTTTATTTACTTTTGAGCATAGGAAAGGCACTATTAAAGGGTTAGTTCACCCAAAAATGAGAATTATGTCATTAATGACTCACCCTCATGTCGTTCCAAGCCCGTAAGACCTCCGTTCATCTTCGGAACAGTTTAAGATATTTTAGATTTAGTCCGAGAGCTTTCTATCCCTCCATTGAAAATGTATGTACGGTATACTGTCCATGTCCAGAAAAGGTAATACAGACATCATCAAAGTAGTCCAAGTGACTACAGTGGCTCAATCTTAAGTTTATAAAGCGATGAGAATACTTTTTGTGCGCAAAAAACAACAAAAATAACGATTTTATTCCACTATTCATTTCCTTCTCTCTGGGCCTCGAGTTTTTTCACGTAGTATAACTGCGTAGCGCATCTGTGTTGTACGTCACACGTAGGCTCACTATTGGCCGACACTGGTCATGTGTGTGATGCGTGTGACGTACAACCCAGAAGCGCTACGCAGTTATACTACGTATTACTACGTATATTATAAACAAAGCAGTTGAGTGTTCCTCCTGATATGACTTGTAACTACTGTTGCACAGCTAAGGTGTCAGGGATCATGATGTAATGAGAGGTGTTCTCAGGTGTACTTGTTGGATGAGTAGTTAGTTGCCATGTTTCCTATGGTAAGTGTAGCTAAGTTGTTAAGCTAGTTTCTGAAGTTAGTTTCTACCTGTGGGGGAAAACATGTTTGTTGAATGTTTTGCACAGTAGAGGCGGTTAACTTCTGTATGTTAGTGAGTATGTTAGGGGTGTTGTGTAGTGCATGTATGCAGGTATGTATGTATGTATGGTCAGATCTGTTTCAGTCTGTTTCGCCCCCCCCTTTGCTTGATGGCTTAGCTTTGATGAGCTTGTTGCCTCTTTGCCTTGGAAAAGGGATCTTCTGTGATCTGCTGGGGTCAAACCAGTAAGGCAGGAAGTTCTCTGGCAGACAATGGGGAGGTAGTTTGGCATGGATGCGTGAAGCTGTGGTGCAAAACTTTGTCTCCGTTGTTGCATTCCTCAGATGATGCCTTCTGGTTGTGACAGACTTTCTGACCTTCTGTGCTTACTGTTGTTGCTGTAGCACACACATGGTTCTTGAGTTTGGAGCTCGTTGGGTGGTTTCTTTATGAGTGATGGGTAGCCAGGATGGTGTTTTCTGGTACCTCTGGGTGTTTGTCAGTGGTTGACTGTGAGAGACCACTTTGTTCTGTGTTGTTGTAGAACAAGTGGTTGTCATCTTCATTATGAAGGTGTATCAGATGAATCGGTGGTCTTCCGTGTTCAGCCTGTTTTCTAGGAACACTTCCAGTCGCCTCATTAGTTGCTCCATGTCTTTTGAGGGTAAACTGTTTTGTTCTTGGGCACACTCAGTGCTGTGCTTAACTGAGTGGTGCCGAGGCGGGTTACTTGAGAAGCGTGGCTGGTCCCATGACTTTTCCATGTGGTTGGTGTGGTATCTGTCATCAGCATGGGAGTCACGTTCTCTGTGCTTCTTACGAAGAACTGTGGTGTTGCCGTGCCACTGGTTGTCTTCCAGTGCAAGGCTTGTGTCTTGGCTGAAGGAGTTTGAAACTGTGGATGTTTTCAAACCTTTCTTTGAGGACATCTTCTGTTTGATGTGGGCCTTGTGGGTCAGGTCACGTAACTGTTGAATTGTCATTGTGTCTGCGCAGGCCTCGAGACCAAGATGATGACTTAATCATCATCACGTGCAGGTTTCTCAGAAAGAGGTTTTTGAAGTTCACATCCTCTTCTTGTTCAGGTGAGTTATGTGCACCAAAGAAGGCTTGTCGAAAACGGTGGTAGTAGGCTTGGGGAGTCTCGTGTCGACCTTGTTTGGTTTCCAAGGCGATTAACACACCATGTTCCGACTCTGGGCCTGTGAATTCTTTTATCAGTGTCTCACATAGCAGCTGGTAGTTTGACTTGACATGAGCAGGTTGTCGGTCCAGGAAGCTTCGTACCTCTGAACCGGATGTCGATCTGAGGAGGTAAAACCTGTCTCTGTCAGTCACATGTGGTCTCACCTCTAGGTGGAAGTTGATATCTCGGATGTAGGCTTCAATGTCTTGGCCCTCCGTGGAGTTCGGGTTGAACTGAGTGATATTCTTAACCAGCTTGTTGAGATCTTTAAAGGTCATCGCCTGTGCAGCTCTGGAGTCTGCCTGGATGAGCTCTCTTTGTTTGTTGGCCGTGAACAGTTCTGTGGTGAAGGCTGGTGATGTTTTGGGTTGCGGCCATTCACTTCTTTCACTGTATGGCAGTTCTTGGATGGAGGACTCTGTCCTGCTCGGCAGTGGTGATGCTGAGGGAGGTCTCTCCCTTCTTGGCTCTGGTTTCTGTTGGAAAATGTGCTGGAGTTCATCTCTGACCGCGTAGAGCTCGTCGTTGACGTCATCTCGCTGTTGGGTCAGATGGTCGATTTCAGCATTGCACCTTTCCAGGTGGTCTTTCAGAGCATTAATTTCAGAGTTCTTATCTTTAATGTCAGCTTTAGCTTTCTCTAGCTGATGTTCAGCAGACTGGAGTTGGTTTACCAGGTGTTTCTGGACAGTCTTTAATTCTCGTTTGTCACGTTCAGTGACTGCAAGGGCTTCTGGGAGCTTGTCAACTTGGTTCTTTGTTTCTTGCTCCACTTTGTCAGGCACTTGAGCTTTCGCTTTGAGCTGGTCTGTGCAGCGTTGGGTGTGCATCAGCTCTGTCAGGAATTCAGTGGTCTGACGCTTGAAGTCGTCCTGGACTTTCACTTCCAGCTTGTCCATGCGGCTCTGGGCACGTGTCAGCTCCTCCTGAAGGTGGGTGATGTGCTTGTCGCTTAGTGTCAGCTGGGCTGTGAAGGCATTGCTTAGGGAACAGATAATCTTGGTTAGTTCCACTTGGTTGTGGTTCTGATTCTGGCTTGAATCATGTGTCAGGAATCTTCTCAGAATTATGATTATTATTAAAAATAATAACAGTTCAATTGTCTTTGGTGTGAGGCAGTCTGTAATGCCTCTGAGCATGGCGTCCACGTCGTCCCTTTGGGCAGTGGGGTTTGTCGTCCACGGCATGTTGGCACGCTGGGGTGAAGAGACTGACACAGATCTGTGTGGGGTGTAAGCCTGTGTGTGGTTGAACAGCTAAGTGTCGTTTCAGTGACTATACAACAATAGTGAAGTGTTGTAATGTCTAAGTGTTGGTCTCAGTGTAGACAGGTAGGCTAGTGATGTGGAAACTTTGTCACTCAACTAAGTGAGGGAAAGAGAGAAAAAGGTTAAAACAAATCTCAATTGAAAGGATTTTTTTTTTTTTTCAATGGGATAAATATTTTTTTTTTTTTATAAATATTTTCTATCAATGAAAAGCTGGTTTCAACTTGTGATGTGAGGACTATGTCACATTTACTGAGTAAGGGAAAAAGAGAGAGGTTAAAAACAATTTCAATAAAAAAAAAAAAAACAAGAAAGAAAGTTCTTAACTAGGATAAATATTATTTTTCTCGTAAATGCTTCCTATCACAGAGAATCTATTTTCAGAAAGGTAAACAATATTATTGTTTATGTTTACAAGGAAAAATAATACAATACTAATGCTGATACCTCTTTTCTAAGTTTGACAGGATTGACACACCTTCAGTTTGGACCGCTTACAGCTCTGCTGGGATGCTTTGAAGGCGACGGTTGCTCAACACTTGTCTCTGTTAATAGATCTTGGATAAGATGTCAAATTGTAAATTGCGTTTACAGATGCAGGGAGAGTATGGAGAACAGAGAGGGTTTGATCAAAATCAAATGCCTAATGATTGTTTTCTTTGGAAAGATTATCTTTCTCTTTCTTTAGACTCGATTGATGGTTCTTCCAGGTTTGTTACCTACAAATGTGAAGAATGGGAAAGCAGGACAGAACAGGAAGGATGTAAGGAGGAAAGGAGGGAAGGAGATTGGATCCACAAATGGCTCTGGAGCCTTTGTCGAACTACGAGTATAGAATTGATAGTTGCCAACAACTTAACATTCAAAAATAAAACTTTGTAAGAGAGGGTTATCTCTGATTTATTTGAAACTTGTAGTGAGGTACCAATGTCTCCTGTTGAGGCTCAGGTGTGTTACTCCCAAGCTTTCAAAGTTCAAAATGTATTCACCTGAAGTGATTAAATCTAAGAGAGAGATTTAGAAATTGGGAAAAATTATGAAATTAGATTTATTAAAAAATAAATCGAGAAATCATTAGAAATTACCTGTTTAGGAAAATAAAACTTCAATCTTAATTTAGTATTTCCTTTTTTTTAAATCGAATTAGAATTTGACAATTAATAATCATAAACCAGTATTTTCTCTTCAAGTAAAATGCAGGTAAATGAAATTAATAATTGTGAACCGAAATTTCCTTTTCACAGAAAAATATGGGTAAAGTATGAGACAGGTAAAATAGGAAAGAAGAAAAGACCAACAGGTGTAAAAATCAAGGTGTTTAAATGGTTAAATCACTTTAACGTTGTTCAAACAGACACTGTATTTAACCACTGATGTTAATACTAATGACAACCGTAAATAATGCTTTAGCATGTGGGTTAGGCCTCAATGTAAACAACTACCTAGCTTAGCTTTAGCTTAGCTAAGGGTTAAGCCCCCCCCCCCCCCCCCGGAAGCGTTGGTTAAAACTTCCGGGTCACGATTGTAACTATGGCGACAAAACAAACTCTAGTGGGCGAACTTGTGAATTGCAGTTTTGTAAACAGTTATTCATGCATGTTACATGAAATGTCGGCACATTTCAACAATGTTCAAAGAATATGCACGTCGATCATATTACGTGAAATGTCGGCGCATTTCAAAAATACAAATAAAGGACACCACTTGTAGCTGCTTTACGACGTGGGGCTTCACTCAGTTGTTTACAAGTGATTAACTTTAAAGGACAGCTTTGTGCTGTAATAGATGGAACAATAGCGATCTCGGCGGATCGTCTCTGTGTTATCTGAGCACACAAAAACAACAGGGTTCTTCACTGTTGGTTAAGTTTCAACGTCAAGCTTTACTTGAACACAAGTTACACAACTATAAATAATTCCTATTCAACTACACTCGGACACACGCAGTGTTTACACGAAAATTCATTGAACAGACACAAACAGATAAGCTTAACAGTTATAGTTTTTCACGGGAATGGTACTAGTGGGACACGCACTGACAATCCTGAGAAATAAAACTTAACTGAGAATATTCGTCCTAGGAGTGGAACTCGCACTGCCAGACAAATATATATCTTTCTATGATGTTTATCACGGATCACCGTGGAACACGCACGATGAATCAGATGAATAACTTATAGAAACACGCTCATCGCTCTGTGAGGAGAATATTCGTTCTTATATGGTTATTTTAATTACTGCAGTTTTAATTTCATTCAGCTCTCTGACTGATGCAAACACACATAACGTTATGGCTATTTGAAACTAAAGACTCTGGAACACGCAGACGTCTTAAACTATAATTAAAGTATTTCAGAATCGAGGGACACGCTCAATTGTTACCTTATCGTTGTGTGAGATCTTATATCTTGGGTTATTTTACTGCAGTTGAAAATAAAATTAAAATAAAATAGGGAGACAGGCCAGACTAGAGTAACAGCTCTCTCTGTGGATTCACTCAGCAGACATTCATTCAAACAGGGTGCACGCGCGGCGCGCTGCATACGTCACACACACAGACTCGGAGGTTCGGATCTCTCCTCCGCATATGAAAATATAATTACTTCGTATATGCTTACAATTTTAGGTTAAACTGCCCACATTCTCCACCAATAAATGTAAGCAAATTAGCTCTATATGAAATATTAATAATCAATAATAACTGGTTATAATTGATTATGAATATTTAATTATTATTCATAACGGATTATGATCAATAATTAATATTTTAATTATCTTTAATTATTTTCAGAATTTACTGTAGCAGAATCAATAGTATGATCATTTTATCAGTTCATCCAATGAACAGAAAGCATAAACAAGTATTAACTCTAGGAAATATAATATCTTCCTGGCCAAGAAAGAATCAATCCCCAGCTAACAATAAATTAAAAAAATAACCACGGGTAAAAGCATCGGTAACTTAGATCGAAGTTTAAGACAATAAATTTGATAAGCAGTACACAAGCAATCTCTTTTCAAATGCAAACAATACTTTATTGATTATATACTAACACCTAAAGCTAATCATCTAAAATATCTAACACAACCACACGCACACATTCATACTAGTTACAGAAAGAAATAAAAGAAAGAAATAAAGAAAGAAATAAAAGAAAAAGAATGAGTTTGGAAAGAATGAGTTTAAGGGTAAGAGGAAGAAAATTCCGAATTTCTATATGCACTTGTAAGACATGACCTGAACGAACCATCAATCATTAATTTAACCCTTCTATCGTTTCTTAGACAGGTTATTACACTTATCAAAACACCAGTTTCAGCTTAAAAGTCTGGAGGTAGTCTACTTGCGTCTTTGCTTTTGCGTTCCTTTTGGGACTTCCTTTGGTCAGCGTCAAAGGGGTTTGTTCGTTGGTTATGGTCTCCTCGTGCCTGGATAGATGTCTGTGGTGTGGATGCCGGATGGTTGAAGGTCTTTGAAGTTGAAAGCGTGCGTTGCCGTGAATCGTGGACCGAAACTTTGCAGCAAAGCTTAACTTAAAACCGAGACTTTCAATCGGAAAAGAAAGAATAACACAAAGAAAGAAAGAAAATAAGATACGGAAAGTAGCTAGATGACTGGAATGGAATCTAACCCATCTGATCTTAATTTGGGTTGATCTGCTCGTCTGTTAACGTTACATGGTTTACTAAACCATCGTCTGCCGTCTCCGTCCTTGTTCTGCACTCGTTGAGAGCTCTTCTCTATCAGAACATTTTGAACGAACTAACTTCCCACCCCCCAACGCTCTGCGCTGGTTTTTAAAGGGTTTTTAAAACAAAAAAGGTTTGTTACCCTACCAATGAAGTCCTGACTGTTGCTTTGTTTGCAAAGTCATAAATCATGTCTTCCCTGGGGGGTTTCTCTAATGAAACTAAAAGACCAGATGCAACAGTTTAGGCATGATTTCTAATTATCAGAATATGAAACATTTTACACAGATTTAATTCCAACCATCTTGCTAGTTGTGTTCGTAAGATAGCATTGATATGAAACAGTACACACTTTCATTCACACCTCTAATAGTTATAACCATTACATGAATTATATGGGATCAAAGCATATTAAAACACACACAGGTGAAACAACACACGTAAAACACCATCGAATTCTGTAATTGCGTGATGTCTGATCCTAAGTCCATTGAAAATTGTTCTCGAATGATTTTATGTAAAGTTATTGGTAAGAATCAGTTCTCTGGTTTGAAGAGAAAAGAGAAATCTGGTTTGGTCATTCAGAGGTCCTCAAGGAGGAGGGGTTCAGGAATGTTGTGGGGGTTCAGTAACATCTGCTGGTATCGATCAGTCTTGCAAACTATCAAAGTTGACCAATAAAAGTCGTTGGTCCGCAGACTTCCTGGAGACTGTGAATGATTCATTGTGTGATGCCTTGGTCTCTGTCTTTCTCTTAACCAATCAGTAATTTGGCAACAAAGCTAGCTTTGACCAGTTATGTGTTAGTGCTGGGGCTGTAATTAGTCAGACTGGTCAGCGCCTGGATCCCGTGACAAGATGGATGAGGATAGAAGTCCTGACCAAATCTTGAATTAATATTCTGTTTGAATTAATATTCTGGAAGATTGATTTGTGGTGTAGTTGTTACACCAGTATATTTTAAATATAATATCAGCTTATTAATAATGTATTAGAAGAACACTATAAGAGCCACTATTAGTATAATAAAAATACATTTTTATAAAACCATTCAGTATGAAACTAATATATTTTAATGTATTACAAATACAGTGAAAAATTATCATTCCGTAAAACACAGTAAAAAATATTTGTATAAAACACACACACACACTTTGAAAGCTAGTAAACTTTAAAGTACTACACCCAGTGTACATCAGTACAGCAGCATATGTAAACTAAAAAAAAAAATACATTAACATAAAATACAGTGATCTGCAAAGGTATTATAAACAACAACAAAAAAACTAACTTGAGTCAATAAACCTAACTACAGTCAATAAAGTGCTGTCATTAATAGCTGCAAGCAGTTACAATGCTGTTAAAACTCAAACCATATTCATCCTTCAAGTGAATTGGAGTGATTGGTCTTTGAGTTTGCCTTGTTGCATTTCCTTCGAATCAGTCCTCGCACCTCAGATGTCTTGGAAATTGTTTGATCACAGTGTCTGTGAAAGGGGAAAAAGAGGTTTTTTTTATATTAAAGCAAAATTAACCTCTGTTAAAAAAGTAACTGTTCCCTTTCAAAAGGGAACTTGCACTGCTTCGATGATGCTATTGGGGAACGATGTTCTCTAGGCGCCTCTTTAATACTTCTGAGTCGCACTAGTAGTGTCATAGGCTGTCACCAGTCAAATTCTATTGCTGTGATTGTACAGCTTTTCAAACACCGGTTCACATGGAGGGTGTTCCCCATAGCGTCATCGATGCAGTGTCTCATTCCCTGTTCTCAGGGAACAGAGGTCGTAACCTAGACGTTTTTTATTACAACACAGGATGATGTTTTGACATTTCCCTCTGTTGTACATACAAGGTGAAAAAGACGTACTGTTAAATGTATTATAAATGCATTAAAGTACATTTGTTTTGTACTAAAAACATACTTAAGTACATTTTTAAAGGGGACATATCATGCTAAATCCACTTTTTTAGCCCTTAAATGCATTTTGTTGTATATTTGGAGTGTTTAGAAGTACAGAAAATTTGAAATTATTCTCTTTAGGTGCTTCGTTGATATCTTTATATTCTGTTTTGGTCATATTTTTCAACCTGTTCCGATTTTTCTGTTCTCTATGACGTTTTTTGAACTATTACGTCACAGTATTTGCAGCAGAACTGCCAAATAAGGACATTGACTTCCGGCCCACCACTTCGAGCAATCCGCCATTTTTATTTCTCGCTGCAATTTTGTAGTCCAAGCTCAAGGATGCAGAAGTTACGAGAGGGTAAGTTAAAATGTTCGGTTGTTGGATGTAATAACCCACACGCTTCATTACACCGTCTAATGTAGATGAACTGCAGCGCTTGTGACAGGGCCATAGATTGTAAAAAATAGGACAGGGCGCATGTTTAACTGAAAGAACGAGCAGAGAGAGAGACCCCGGTCGCGCGCGCGCACTCTCTCTCTTCGGAGCCAGGCGAAAGTGTAAACAAGACTTCACCGTCTCCAAACTAGATACTCTCTTGCTCTCTCTCCCTCACACATATTAATCAAAATAAATGGACACGGTGGTAAAAGGTCGGAAGACCAAAGTTTCATGTGTAAATACAGTAACACACCATTGCGATACTTCCATATGAAGACGTTGTTCTGCAGGTTCGTCGTCTTCATTTTCATCTCGCTCCGGCTCCGACTCTGGCTCGAACATGTAAGGCTGGCTGGACAAGTCTTCCGTTGTTGACATTTTGTTAATAACGTGTGAATAAAACATTTCTGTGCCGCTAGATAATCGTATCTCTGCTACCAAACTACAAAAATGGCCGAACGGGGTGGAGTTGAACCGAGTGTCACCTCTGCAACCTGGAGAGGGGGCGGGGTATGAAGTGTCTCAATTGTATTTAAAGAGACCGCACCAAAACGAGTTGCTCTCAGACGCACATCAGAAAAGGGGTAGAAAAGGGGCCTGTGGAGCTATAATAATGAGGAATTCAGACCCAAGCATTGCAGTTCCGCTTTATATAGACTACAAATGTATGATTTATATGTAAAAAGGAACGATTTAAAAGCATGATATGTCTCCTTTAATACATTTAATTGTAAGTATTTTTTGCCTGGTAAAAATGGAATTCTTTAACATGGCATGTAATGCTTAGTTCATATTTTAACAGTAGACATTCAATATAAAATGTTAATGTAATTCAGAAAAGGAGTTAATAAAATATCTCTTGAACAACTGTGAAGTCTACATGGTATGTCACTGTATCACAGCAAAAAAGGGCAATTTAACTGTTTAACTGAAAAAGTATACCCAGCCAACAAGAATAATAATTATAGGGCCCTATCTTGCACCCAGCGCAATTGACTTTGTACACCGACGCATGTATCATTCCTATTTTGCACCCACGCAAAGCGCGCTTTTCCCTCCCCAGAAGCACGTCGCTAAACTAGGGAATGAACTTGCGCTCCCTGGGCGGTTCAGCGCAAAAAAGGAGGCGTGTTCCGGCGCAAACGTTCCGTCATGCTATTTTGCAGGTTTAGAAAACAATTGCGCCACTAACCAGGAAAAAATAGTTTAAAGTCAGTGGTGCGTTGCGCATGTTATTCATATGCTATTTTAAGGGCGCATTCTTGGCCATAATCAATGTAGCATGTGCACATACACTTTGATTCTCTCATCTACACAGAAGCAGCAGTTTTCATTTTTGCAAATCATACATTATTACGATAGATAGATAGATAGATAGATAAATAGATAGACGATTTATTATAAAAGCATACATCTAGCTTACACATTTACCCAAATTATCATACGCCTGTTTAACCAAAGTTAATTTGGGTGGGTTTCTCCATTTCAATGTAACTTCTCTCTTTTACGGCCATGACGAGAGCGTTGCTCTCCTTGGCTGTGAACCGCTCCTGGCGCGCGCCTGGCAAATCCGCCGTTACAATAGCAATCCGCTATGGAAAAAGCTCTTAAAGGGAATCCGCTGCTCTTAAAGGGAATGTGAGATGACGCTCTGATTGGTTTATTTCACGTTACGCCCAAACCACACCTATGAATAATGAAGCTACTTCAGACCAACCCATTTTAGATTTGCGTCGGGCGCAAGAGTCATTTATCCCGCCGGGAAAATAGCAACAGCGCCCAAGACCCGCCCACAAAGTTACTTGCGCTTTGCGCTTGATACTTGCATTTCAGATCGTTAAAATAGGGCCCATAATGTACAACAAATGCTAATCTTTATTTTTAGCATTAATGTTTTAGTCAGCCCCCTTTGACTTTGAGAGCAAAAAAAAGTGATGTACAGAAACACATACACTTCACCTCTGTTAAAAAGATTTAAGGAAATTAGAAGTTGTGTAAAATATTGTAAGCCAGGACAAATGACTTTCCCAAAAATCAATTAAATAAACAGGTTTTTACATGAATGAGCACAAATTAGACACCTGAAATGGACATTTTGCTAACATTTTCCTACCAAGACTGACCGAATCGCCTTTCAATAAGCCTGATTCAAAAATCTCTATAACAGAGGTGATATGAGATTAAACCATACTTACTACTCTACTCTTTGCTTGTCACTGCACTCAGATTTCAGTTTTTCTTCTATAGCAGCTGGTCTGAAAAACAACAAATATTAATATTTAAAAAAAGAGAGATTTACATACATATATACATATTTATATATCAGTCAGGCATGGCGCGTTTACATTTGTTCACATTAAGTAGCCTCTGTATCTGGATAACTGATCGGATTTCTGTTTCCTGCATAAATTTAAATTAGGTCTGAAGCAGGACACCAGATTAAGAGAAAAGATGATACAAATTAAACATCTTAACTCTATTAATAATAGAGTATCATCTATCATCATTCTATCATTATAATAAATCTATCATCTTTAGCCTAATCTATAATACGATTTTGTAAACGATCTTTGAAAAGTTTGCAAAAAACTGACCAGCCAATTATGGAAGTGTGTACTGATTGGAAATTGATTGCAAATAAAGAAGCACGTTTACACTTGCCTTTTAAATGTGTAAGTGGACAACTTCCAGATACAGGTCGCATGTTAATGTCAAAAAGTGTAAACGCAGCCATAGAAAGTTATCAAAAAGGCAATAAGGTTGTCAAGCTTGAAGAAATATAAACACCAATCACACACTTCCATAATTGGCTGGTCAGTTTTTTTTAAAACTTTTCAAAGATCATTTACAAAATAACAATAAAGCCAAAATGTTCAGGTAATCAGAAATAAATACACAGCTTCATTTTGCAAATACAAATAAAAATATAGCTGCGAGCAGTGATTACGGGCCCAAGCCGGTGGCACCGCAACCCCGGTGCCTTTAGTTACCTAAACCGGTGCCGCCGGCTTTGGCCCTTCATCGCTGCTCGCAGCTATATTTTTATATATATATATATATATATATATATATATATATATATATATATATATATATATATATATAAGACAGGAAATATTACTTGTCTTACCTTATTCTGATTTTATGATACACTCAAAATATTCCACAACATTGATTAACGTTGATTAACCCGTTGATTAACCGGTGGTAAAATATGCTCACCGTCACATACCTAGTATATTTTTATATAGATACAATAGGCCTACCTGATTTTGAACACAAGAGGCCAGTATAGCACTATAAATGACATGATTTATTTATTTTTTGGACTAAAAAAATATTCTGGCTGTTTTTAAACTTAAACAATTATTAAATTGAAAAAAAAAAGAGTTCTGATATTTGTACAATTTTATATAGAAATAAATGGTGTATAATTACATTTTTAGAAGATATGAGGCTTTTAGTGTTTCCATTTTTGACATTACTTTAATCCCTCGCCATAGCAAAACCGTTTGAGATTTTGTATTATCCGTTCACAATTTAGCATCTTTAATGTATTTTCATCATGTTGAAAAAGTTTGGTGGGAATAAAATAAACCACTTAAGAGGAGTGGGTAAAAATTCAGAGGCTGATTTTGCAAAGAAATCGACATTCAAACCAAAATATCTGACTTCCTGTTGGTCAGAGCTAATGACTGTAAATTAGAAAGTTGTCCGGCTCGATGAGACCAATATACGTACTGATTTTTGTAACTGTTGGTAAAACTAACCCCCCCACTTTTGCCAAAATCATTTTGAAAGTGACACACTTCCTGCTGCCAGTTGGTGGCGCTATAACTTTGACTCACAATAGTTACAACCAAGTTTGGTGGCGATTTAATTAATTTAAATTGAAAAGAGTGTTTCAAATTCCATAGCAAGCGTTCTCCAAACAACCCATAATAGCTGACTTCCTGTATATATATATATATAAATATCTATCTATCTATATCTATATATATATCTATATATATATATATATATATATATATACACACACACACACACACATATATATATATATATATAAGACAGAAAATATTACTTGTCTTACCTTATTCTGATTTTATGATACACTCAAAATATTCCACAACAAATCCTTTAAATTTAATGTAAAAATAAAAACGAAAGTAAGCCATGTTGCTCTCACGTAACCCTCTCATTAGAATAAAAATGTTTCAATATTTGCGATGTATTTGGATGCTAAACTATTCTTTATTATATGCTTTGTACTCGTGTTCCAATATCGATGGAAAAAATCATCCTCTTCACACGCGCAAAAATGTGCTTGGAAACATCACAGTGGAGCTCTGCTTACTGTGAATGGTACAAATTGTACTACTGACTATTTAAACAGAGCAGTGTAATTCGTATATGTTAGGTTGACTATTTTTATTATTATATTGTATTAGGGCTATAATGAACAGGCTGCGATGTCAAGATTGCAATTCTGGAATGTGTGTGTGTGTGTGACGCGGTTGCAGTTGAACAGTGGACACATAAAAACATAAATAAAATGTTTTAGTTCATTCCTACTTCCATAGGTACACATTGAAAATGCTCGCTCTACTCCGCACCATTATCAATGTCTGTGCGGACGTCTGTATTTTACTTTCGCTTTGAAGTTAGCGATTTAAAAGCCCTCAGCGGTGTCACACGTCGATTAACCGGTGGGAAAATGTTATCACAGTCACATCCCTAATATATTTATATATAAATACAATAGGCCTACCTGAAAGAGAATTTTACTTGCCCGACCAGAGTATAGCCTGATTAGAACGTCAATAACAAAAAAATAACTTGGGAATCACTAAAACGAGAGATTATTCTAATTTCATTACATTCATTTTAAGTTGCAATCAGTAGTTAATAATAAATGTATTACTGATCAATGGTAACAAGGTTACCCTGAGGCTCATGCAGCTTCTCCAGGAGAATTGTAAACAAATGAGCGCAGCACACAAAAAAGCAACCCAGTTAACAACATACTGACTATAAAAATTACAAATATGGAGTTTTTATATATTTTATAACATATGATAGAGTTAAGCAACCTCACTTGACGAGTAGGCTACTATTTCCTGAATACAATCATGATTGAAACTGTGACATTGATTTCATACAACAGGTTAATAAACAGTTACAATTAAGTCACTTACATTTTAGATGCAATATTGACTGTTTTTGTTCTGTTTCAGCAGCAAAACTAGTTAAACAAAGATCACAGCAGAACCATCGCGCATCTCACAGCAACTTGTTTTCTCATTACTGAATGATTCAGCATTTTGAAAAGAATCGGTTGACTCAAAGATTCAATGGTCAATCCATAAACATCTGTCTCAATCATGAATGACTCAGTCATTCGAACGAATCGTTTGAACGAATGAATCAATGACTCGCTCATTAAGATGGTCGCCTGGCGACACCTAATGGCGGTTTAGTGTATTATCAATGTCCGTGCGGACGTCCGTTTTTTACTTTCACTTTTATATTAGCGATTTAAAAGCACCCGCTCGTGTCACACGTCGATTAACCGATGGGAAAATATCCTCACAGTCATATACCTAATAAATTTATATTTAAATACAATAGGCCTACCTAGTAAAACGTTTTATATACTATTTTGATATCATTTTGGACACAAGAGGGCAGTATAGCCCTATGTTTGCTTTTTTGTTGAACCAAATAGCACTAAATAGCCTGTTTTTAACTTTTTCATACTCCTTGAATTGCAAAAACACAATAAAATGGGTTTAGTTCTAATATTTGTATAATTTTATATAAAAATAAATGGTGTATAATTACATTTTTAGAAGTTATGAGATGTTTCCTGCTTTCTTTTTGACATTAATTTAATCCCTTGCCATAGCAAAACCGTTTGAGATATTCAATATCCGTTTACAATTTAGCATCATTAATATATTTTTATCATGTTGAAAAAGATTGGTGGGAATAAAATAAACCTTTTAGGAGGAGTAACTAAAAACTCAGAGGCTGATTTAGCAAAAAATCCATATTCAGACCAAAATATTTGACTTTCTGTTGGTTGCAGCTAATGACTGTAAATTAGAAAGTTGTCCGGCTCGATGAGAACAATATACGTACCAAGTTTTGTGATTCTAGGTAAAACTAAGCCCCCATTTTTGACTAAAGGTGGCGCTACTGAGCCCCTCACCACGCCCGTTTCTGAAACTTTGCACGTCTACTGGATAATAAGTGTGATGTGTCTGTCGAGTTTCATGCAATTTCAAGTATGTTAAGAGTCTCAAAAGCATCAAAAAAGAATATTAAAGTTTGATGCGTTGCCACGACAACAGTATCTAAGATATCAATAATCCTTTCACAGGTCTACATCTGCCGTGTGTTTACATTATACACATAAAGTTTGAAGCAAATCGGGTAAAAATAAGAGGGTGATTTCAAAGCATTTTGAAAGTGACACACTTCCTGCTGCCAGTTGGTGGCGCTATAACTTTGACTCACAATAGTCATGTTCATGTGATCGGCCTCTTACAACGAACACACTGCTGAAGTTTCATCAAAATCAGTTAATGTATGCAGAAGTTATAACACACTTCCTGTTTCCATTATTCGCCATACATTTGTTTCCTCGCCACGGCCAAACCGTTCGAGATATCAAAAATCCGTCCGCAATTTAGCATCCTCAATGTCTTGACTTCATGCACACCGAGTTTGATTGGGATTGAATTAATTCTCTAGGAGGAGTGTTTCAAATTCCACAGCAAGCGTTCTCCAAACAACCCATAATAGCTGACTTCCTGTTGGGCTGGCGTATAACTTAAGAGTGCGAAAGTTGTTCAGCCCGATGAGATCTATATGTGTACCGAGTTTCATATTAATTCATGCAAGCTAGTTTGATCTATGGACCAAGTTTTCGGATCCCATTCAAGGGGGGCGCTGTTGAGCCCCCCTGCCACGCCCGGGTACCAGCTTCAGCCCGGCCCTGATGGCCGCAGGTTCTGACCTGTGTGCAAAGTTTCAAGAGTTTTCGAGCATGTCAAGGGCCCCAAAAGCCCCTGAAACCTTGAAAAACAATTATAAAAGCAAATCTCTCCTAACAGACAAATCCCCCGCACCCCACACACACACACACTGAGACACAGATACAGAGAGAGAGAGAATTCTCCAAAAAATCACATTCAAACCAAAATATCTCACTTCCTGTTGGTCAGAGCTTATGACTATAAATTAGAAAGTTGTCCGGCTTGATGAGAACAATATACATAATGATTTTTGTGACTCTACTTAAAACTAAGCCCCCATTTTTGACTAAAGGTGGCGCTACTGAGCCCCTCACCACGCCCATTTCTGAAACTTTGCACATGTCTACTGGATAATAAATGTGATGTGTCTGTCGAGTTTCATGCATTTTCAAGCATGTGAAGAGTCTCAAAAGCATCCGAAAAGAATATTAATGTTTGATGCGTTGCCACGGC
Organism: Abramis brama; assembly: GCF_963993115.1. Taxonomy (NCBI): domain Eukaryota; kingdom Metazoa; phylum Chordata; class Actinopteri; order Cypriniformes; family Leuciscidae; genus Abramis; species Abramis brama. The sequence goes on from NC_139974.1 coordinate 21,156,548, forward strand.
AACCGTATCTAAGATATCAATAATCCTTTCACAGGTCTACATCTGCCGTGTGTCTACATTATACACATAAAGTTTGAAGCAAATCGGATAAAAATAAGAGGGTGATTTCAAAGCATTTTGAAAGTGACACACTTCCTGCTGCCAGTTGGTGGCGCTATAACTTTGACTCACAATAGTCACATCCATGTGATCGGCCTCTTACAACGAACACACTGCGGAAGTTTCATCAAGATCAGTTAATGTATGCTGAAGTTATAATACTCTTCCTGTGTCCCTTATTCGCCATAAATTTGTTTCCTCGCCACGGCCAAACCGTTCGAGATATCAAAAATCCGTCCGCAATTTAGCATCCTCAATGTCTTGACTTCATGCACACCGAGTTTGATGGGGATTGAATTAATTCTCTAGGAGGAGTGTTTCAAATTCCACAGCAAGCGTTCTCCAAACAACCCATAATAGCCGACTTCCTGTTGGGCTGGCGTAAAACTTGACTCAGGGAAAGTTGTTTGGCCCGATGAGATCTATATGTGTACCGAGTTTCATATTAATTCATGCAAGCGTGTTTGATATATGGACCAAGTTTTCAGACCCCGTTCAATGGGGCGGTGTTGAGCCCCCCTGCCACGCCCGTTTCTGAAACTTTTCACATGTCTACTGGCTAATAAGTGTGATGTATCTGTTGAGTTTCATCCAATTTCAAGTATGCTAAGAGTCTCAAAAGCATCCGAAAAGAATACTAAAGTTTGATGCGTTGCCACGGCAACAGTATCTAAGATATCAATAATCCTTTCACAGGCAAATCGGGTAAAAATAAGACAGTGATTTCAAAGCATTTTGAAAGTGACAAACTTCCTGCTGCCAGTTGGTGGCGCTATAACTTTGACTCACAATAGTCACATCCATGTGATCGGCCTCTTACAACGAACACACTGCTGAAGTTTCATCAAGATCAGTTAATGTATGCAGAAGTTATAACACACTTCCTGTTTGAATTATTCGCCATAAATTCGTTTCCTCGCCACGGCCAAACCGTTCGAGATATCAAAAATCCCCTGGCAATTTTCCATCCTCAATGCCTTGACTCCATGCACACCGAGTTTGGAGGCGATTGGATGAATTCCCTAGGAGAAGTGTTTCAAATTCCTGAGCATGCGTTTCCAAACAACCCTTAATAGCCGACTTCCTTTTTGGCTGGCGTAAAACTTAGAGCATGAAAGTTGTTCGGCCCGATGAGATCTATATGTGTACCGAGTTTCATATTATTATATGCAAGCGTGTTTGATTTATGGACCAAGTTTTCGGACACCATTCCAGGGGGCGCTGTCGAGCCCCCCTGCCACGCCCGGGTACCAGCTTCAGTCCGGCCCTGATGGCCGCAGGTTCTGACGTGTGTGCAAAATTTCAAGAGTTTTTGAGCATGTTAAGGGTCCCAAAAGTGTCAAAAAGGCAAAAAGAAAAATAATAATAATAGAAAAATATAGCTGCGAGCAGCGATTACGGGCCCAAGCCGGTGGCACCGCAACCCCGGTGCCTTTAGTTACCTAAAGGCACCGGGGTGGCGGTGCCCCCGGCTTGGGCCCTCCATCGCTGCTCGCAGCTATATTTATATATATATATATATATATATATATATATATATATATATCTTTAATGTATTTTTATCATGTTGAAAAAGTTTGGTGTGAATAAAATAAACCACTTAGGAGGAGTAGCTAAAAACTCAAGAGTCTGACATATCCAAAAAATCCACATTCAAACCAAAATATCTGACTTCCTGTTGCTCGGAGCTAATGACTGTAAATTCGAAAGTTGTCCGGCTCGATGAGACCAATATGCGTACTGATTTTTGTAACAGTGGGTAAAGGTAACCCCCCCCACTTTTGTCAAAAGCATTTTGAAAGTGACACACTTCCTGCTACCAGTTGGTGGCGCTATAACTTTGACTCACAATAGTTACATCCATCTGACCGGCCTCTTACCACGAACTCACTGCTGAAGTTTCATCAAGATCAGTTAATGTATGCAGAAGTTATAACACTTCGTGTTTCTCTTTTCTCGCCATAAATTCGTGTCCTCGCCATGGTCAAACCGTTTGCTATATCAAAAATCCATCCGCAATTTAGAATCCTCAGTGTCTTGACTTCATGCTGACCGAGTTTGGAGGCGAGTGGATGAATTCTGTAGGAGGAGTACATCAAATTCCACAGCATGCGTTTTTCAAACAACCCATAATAGCCGACTTCCTGTTGGGCGGAGCTAATAACTTAGAGTGCGGAAGTTGTTCAGCCCCATGAGATCTATATGTGTACCGAGTTTCATATTAATTCATGCAAGAGTTTTTGATATATGGACCAAGTTTTCAGACCGTGTTCAAGGGGGCGCTGTTGAGCCCCCCTGCCACGCCCGGGTACCAGCTTCAGCCCGGCCCTGATGACCGTGGGCTCTGACCTGTGTGCAAAGTTTCAAGAGTTTTTGAGCATGTTAAGGGCCCCAAAAGCCCCTGAAACCTTGAAAAACAAAGATTAAATGGAATAGACAAATCCCCCCCACCCCCTGCACACACACACACACACATAGAGACAGAGAGAGAGAGAGAAAATTCTCCAGAAAATCCACATTCAAACCAAAATATCTGACTTTCTGATGGTCTGAGCTAATGACTGTGAATTAGAAAGTTGTCCGGCTCGATGAGAACAATATACATACCGATTTTTGTGATTCTAGGAAAAACTAAGCCCCCATTTTTGACTAAAGGTGGCGCTACTGAGCCCCTGCCACGCCCGTTTCTGAAACTTTTCACATGTCTACTGGCTAATAAGTGTTATGTGTCTGTCGAGTTTCATCCAATTTCAAGCATGCTAAGAGTCTCAAACGCATCCGAAAAGAATATTAAAGTTCCAAACAACCCATAATAGCCGACTTCCTGTTGGGCTGGCGTAAAACTTGACCGGGGGAAAGTTGTTCGGCACAATGAGATCTATATGTGTACCGAGTTTCATATTAATTCATGCAAGCGTGTTTGATATATGGACCAAGTTTTAGAACCCCGTTCAAGGGGGCGCTGTTGAGCCCCCCAGCCACGCCCGGGTACCAGCTTCTGCCCGTCCCTGATGGCAGGGGGTTCTGACTTGTGTGCAAAGTTTCAAGAGTTTTTGAGCACGTTAAGGACCCCAAAAGCCCCTGAAACCTTGATTAACAATATAAAAGCAATAGTCAAATCCCCCCCTCCCCTCACACACACAGAGACACAGAGAGAGGGAGAGAAAATTCTTCAGAAAATCCACATTCAAACCAAAATATCTCTCTTCCTGTTGGTCGGAGATAGTTAATGTCAATTAGAAAGTTGTCCGTCTTGATGAGAACAATACACATACCAAGTTTTGTTGCTGTTGATAAAACTAACCCCCCCACTTATGACTAAAGGTGGCGCTACTGAGCCCCTCACCACGCCCGTTTCTGAAACTTTGCACATGTCTAGGGGCTAATAAATGTGATGTGTCTGTCGAGTTTCATCCAAATTCAAGTATGTTAAGAGTCTCAAAAGCATCAAAAGAGAATATTAAAGTTTGAAGCGTTGCCATGGCAACAGTATTAAAGATATCAAAAATCCTTTCACAGGTCTACATCTGCCGTGTGTCTACATTATACACATAAAATTTGAAGCAAATCGGGTAAAAATAAGAGGGTGATTTCAAAGCATTTTGAAAGTGACACACTTCCTGCTGCCAGTTGGTGGCGCTATAATTTTGACTCACAATAGTCACATCCATGTGATCGGCCTTTTACCACAAACACACTGCTGAAGTTTCATCAAGATCAGTTAATGTATGCAGGAGTTATAACACACTTCCTGTTTTCATTATTCGCCATAAATTCGTTTCCTCGCCACGGCCAAACCGTTCGAGATATCAAAAATCCGTCCGCAATTTAGCATCCTCAATGTCTTGACTTCATGCTGACCGAGTTTGGTGGGGATCGGATGAATTCTGTAGGAGGAGTACATTAAATTCCACAGCATGCGTTTTTCAAACAACCCTGAATAGCCGACTTCCTGTTGGGCTGGCATAAAACTTAGAGCATGAAAGTTGTTCGGCCCAATGAGATCTATATGTGTACCGAGTTTCATATTATTACATGCAAGCGTGTTTGATTTATGGACCAAGTTTTTGGATGCTGTTCCAGGGGGCGCTGTTGAGCCCCCCTGCCACGCCCGGGTACCAGCTTTAGCCCGGCCCTGATGGCCGCGGGTTCTGACCTGTGTGCAAAGTTTCAAGAGTTTTCGAGCATGTTAAGGGCCCCAAAAGTGCCCGAAAGGTTGACAAAAAAATAAGAATAATAATAAAATATAGCTGCGAGCAGCGATTGCGGGCCCAAGCCGGTGGCACCGCCACCCTGGTGCCTTTAGTTACACTAAAGGCACCGGGGTGGCGGTGTCACCGGCTTAGGCCCTCCATCGCTGCTCGCAGCTATATTTATATTATATATATATATATATATATATATATATATATATATATATATCGGACAAGTAATATTCTCTGTCTTGTCACTTTAAAAAAATATATATATATATAAAATTCAGAGGCCGATTTTGCAAATAAATCCACATTCAAACCAAAATATCTGACTTCCTGTTGGTCAGAGCTAATGACTGTAAATTAGAAACTTGTCCGGCTCGATTAGACCAATATATGTACTGATTTTTGTAACTGTGGGTAAAAGTAACCCCCCCATTTTGTCAAAAGCATTTTGAAAGTGACACACTTCCTGCTGCCAGTTGGTGGCGCTATAACTTTGACTCACAATAGTTACATCCATCTGATCGGCCTCTTACCACGAACACACTGGTGAAGTTTCATCAAGATCAGTTAATGTATGCAGAAGTTATACCACTTCGTGTTTCTCTTTTCTCGCCATAAATTCGTTTCCTCGCCACGGCCAAACCGTTCGAGATATAAAAAATCCGTCCGCAATTTAGAATCCTCAATGTCTTGACTTCATGCACACCGAGTTTGGTGGGGATTGGATGAATTCTCTAGGAGGAGTACTTCGCATTCCACAGCAAGCGTTTTCCAAACAACCCATAATAGCCGACTTCCTGTTGGGCTGGCATAAAACTTGACCGGGGGAAAGTTGTTCGGCCCGATGAGATCTATATGTGTACCGAGTTTCATATTAATTCATGCAAGCGTGTTTGATCTATGGACCAAGTTTCGGGACCCCGTTCAAGGGGGCGCTGTTGAGCCCCCCTGCCACGCCCGGGTACCAGCTTCAGCCCGTCCCTGATGGCAGGGGGTTCTGACTTGTGTGCAAAGTTTCAAGAGTTTTTGAGCACGTTAAGGACCCCAAAAGCCCCTGAAACCTTGATTAACAATATAAAAGCAATAGTCAAATCCCCCCCCTCCCCTCACACACACAGAGACACAGAGAGAGGGAGAGAAAATTCTTCAGAAAATCCACATTCAAACCAAAATATCTCTCTTCCTGTTGGTCGGAGATAGTTAATGTAAATTAGAAAGTTGTCCGTCTTGATGAGAACAATACACATACCAAGTTTTGTTGCTGTTGATAAAACTAACCCCCCCACTTATGACTAAAGGTGGCGCTACTGAGCCCCTCACCACGCCCATTTCTGAAACTTTGCACATGTCTACGGGCTAATAAATGTGATGTGTCTGTCGAGTTTCATCCAATTTCAAGTATGTTAAGAGTCTCAAATGCATCAAAAAAGAATATTAAAGTTTGAAGCGTTGCCATGGCAACAGTATTAAAGATATCAAAAATCCTTTCACAGGTCTACATCTGCCGTGTGTTTACATTATACACATAAAGTTTGAAGCAAATCGGGTAAAAATAAGAGGGTGATTTCAAAGCATTTTGAAAGGGACACACTTCCTGCTGCCAGTTGGTGGTGCTATAACTTTGACTCACAAAAGTCACATCCATGTGATCGGCCTCTTACAACGAACACACTGCTGAAGTTTAATCAAGATCAGTTAATGTATGCAGAAGTTATAACACACTTCCTGTTTTCATTATTCGCCATAAATTCGTTTCCTCGCCACGGCCAAACCGTTCGAGATATCAAAAATCCCCTGGCAATTTTTCATCCTCAATGTCTTGACTTCATGCACACCGAGTTTGGTGCCGACCGGGTGAATTCCCTAGGAGAAGTGTTTCAAATTCCTAAGCATGCGTTTCCAAACAACCCTAAATAGTCGACTTCCTGTTGGGCTGGCGTAAAAAGTAAAAGTACGAAAGTTGTTTGGCCCGATGAGATCTATATGTGTATTGAGTTTCATATTATTACATGCAAGCGTGTCTGATTTATGGACCAAGTTTTCGGACCCCGTTCAAGGGGGCGCTGTTGAGCCCCCCTGCCACGCCCGGGTACCAGCTTCAGCCCGGCCCTGATGGCCGCAGGTTCTGACCTGTGTGCAAAATTTCAAGAGTTTTCGAGCATGTTAAAGGCCCCAAAAGTGCCCGAAAGTTTGACAGAAAAATAAGAATAATAATAATAAAATATAGCTGCGAGCAGCGATTACGGGCCCAAGCCGGTGGCACCGCAACCCCGGCGCCTTTAGTTACCTAAAGGCACCTGGGTGGCGGTGCCGCCGGCTTTGGCCCTTCATCGCTGCTCGCAGCTATATTTATATATATATATATATATATATATATATATATATATATATATATATATATATATATAAGACAGAAAATATAACTTGTCTTACCTTATTGTGATTTTATGATACACTCAAAATATTCCACAACATTGATTAACGTTGATTAACCCATTGATTAACTGGTGGTAAAATATTCTCACCGTCACATACCTAGTATATTTTTATATAGATACAATAGGCCTACCTGATTTTGAACACAAGAGGGCAGTATAGCACTATAAATGACATAATTTATTTATTTTTTGGACTAAAAAAACATTCTGGATGTTTTTAAACTTAAACAATTATTAAATAAAAAAAAAATAAAAAAAGAATGAAATAGGTTTAGTTCTGATATTTGTATAATTTTATATATAAATAAATGGTGTATAATTACATTTTTAGAAGATAGGAGGTTTTAGTGTTTCCTTTTTTTACATTAATTTAATCCCTCGCCATAGCAAAACCGTTTGAGATATTTATTATCTGTTTACAATTTAGCATCTTTAATGTATTTTCATCATGTTGAAAAAGTTTGGTGGGAATAAAATAAACCATTTAAGAGGAGTGGGTAAAAATTCAGAGGCTGATTTTGCAAAGAAATCCACATTCAAACCAAAATATCTGACTTCCTGTTGGTCGGAGCTAATGACAGTAAATTAGAAAATTGTCCGGCTCGATGAGACCAATATGCGTACTGATTTTTGTGACTGTACATAAAATTAACCCCCCCACTTTTGTCAAAAGCATTTAGAAATTGACAAACTTCCTGCTGCCAGTTGGTGGCGCTATAACTTTGACTCACAATAGTTACATCCATGAGATCGGCCTCTTACCACGAACACACTGCTGAAGTTTCATCAAGATCAGTTAATGTATGCAGAAGTTATAACACTTCGTTTTTCTCTTTCCTCGCCATAAATTCGTTTCCTCGCCACGGCCAAACCGTTCGAGATATCAAAAATCCGTCCGCAATTTAGCATCCTCAATGTCTTTACTTCATGCTGACCGAGTTTGGTGGCAATTGAAAGAATTTCCTAGGAGGAGTACATTAAATTCCACAGCACGCGTTTCCAAACAACCCTAAATAGCCGACTTCCTGTTGGGCTGGCGTAAAACTTAGAGCACGAAAGTTGTTCGGCCCGATGAGATCTATATGTGTACCGAGTTTCACATTATTACATGCAAGCGTGTTTGATTTATGGACCAAGTTTTCGGACCCCATTCAAGGGGGCGCTGTTGAGCCCCCCTGCCACGCCCGGGTACCAGCTTCAGCCCGGCCCTGATGGCCGCAGGTTCTGACCTGTGTGCAAAGTTTCAAGAGTTTTCGAGCACGTTAAGGGCCCCAAAAGCCCCTGAAACCTTGAAAAACAATTATAAAAGTAAATCTCTCCTAACAGACAAATCCCCCCACCCCACACACACACACACAGAGACACAGATGCAGAGAGAGAGAGAGAGAGAGAGAATTCTCCAAAAAATCACATTCAAACCAAAATATCTCACTTCCTGTTGGTCACAGCTTATGACTATAAATTAGAAAGTTGTCCGGCTTGATGAGAACAATATACATAATGATTTTTGTGACTCTACTTAAAACTAAGCCCCCATTTTTGACTAAAGGTGGCGCTACTGAGCCCCTCACCACGCCCGTTTCTGAAACTTTGCACATGTCTACTGGCTAATAAATGTGATGTGTCTGTCGAGTTTCACCCAATTTCAAGTATGTTAAGAGTCTCAAAAGCATCTCAAAAGAATATTAAAGTTTGATGCGTTGCCACGGCAACAGTATCTAAGATATCAATAAACCTTTCACAGGTCTACATCTGCCGTGTGTCTACATTATACACATAAAGTTTGAAGCAAATCGGGTAAAAATAAGAGAGTGATTTCAAAGCATTTTGAAAGTGACACACTTCCTGCTGCCAGTTGGTGGCGCTATAACTTTGACTCACAATAGTCACATCCATGTGATCGGCCTCTTACAACGAACACACTGCGGAAGTTTCATCAAGATCAGTTAATGTATGCAGAAGTTATAACACACTTCCTGTTTATCTTTTCTCGCCATAAATTCGTTTCATCGCCACGGCCAAACCGTTCGAGATATCAAAAATCCGTCCGCAATTTAGCATCCTCAATGTCTTGACTTCATGCTGACCGAGTTTGGTGGGGATCGGATCAATTTCCTAGGAGGAGTACATTAAATTCCACAGCATGCTTTTTTCAAACAACCCATAATAGCTGACTTCCTGTTGGGCAGAGCTAATAACTTAGAGCGTGAAAGTTGTTCGGCCCGATGAGATCTATATGTGTACCGAGTTTCATACTAATACGTTCTTGTATGTGTCCAAGATTTAAGATTGTGTTCTAGGGGGCGCTGTCGAGCCCCCCTGCCACGCCCGGGTACCAGCTTCAGCCCGGCCCTAATGGCCGCGGGTTCTGACCTGTGTGCAAAGTTTCATGAGTTTTTGAGTCTGTTAAGGGTCCCAAAAGCCCCCGAACCCTTGAACAACAATAATAAATATAGCTGCGAGCAGCGATTGCGGGCCCAAGCCGGTGGCACCGCCAAACTGGTGCCTTTAGTTACACTAAAGGCACCGGGGTGGCGGTGTCACCGGCTTGGGCCCTCCATCGCTGCTCGCAGCTATATTTATATATATATATATATATATATATATATATATATATATACACATATATATATATATCAGACAAGTAATATTCTCTGTCTTGTCACTTTAAAATATATATATAAAATTCAGAGGCCGATTTTGCAAATAAATCCACATTCAAACCAAAATATCTGACTTCCTTTTGCTCGGAGCTAATGACTGTAAATTAGAAAGTTGTCCGGCTCGATGAGACAAATATATATACTGATTTTTGTAAATGTTGGTAAAACTAACCCCCCCACTTTTGTCAAAAGCATGTTGAAAGTGACACACTTCCTGCTACCAGTTGGTGGTGTTTGATATATGGACCAAGTTTTCAGACCCCGTTCAAGGGGGCGCTGTTGAGCCCCCCTGCCACGCCCGTTTCTGAAACTTTTCACATGTCTACTGGCTAATAAATGTGATGTATCTGTCGAGTTTCATCCCATTTCAAGCATTCTAAAAGTCTCAAACGCATCCGAAAAGAATGTTAAAGTTTGATGCGTTGCCACGGCAACAGTATCTAAGATATCAATAATTCTTTCACAGGTCTACATCTGCCGTGTGTCTACATTATACACATAAAGTTTGAAGCAAATCGGGTAAACATAAGAGGGTGACTTCAAAGAATTTTGAAAGTGACACACTTCCTGCTGCCAGTTGGTGGCGCTATAACTTTGACTCACAGTAGTCACATCAATGTGATCGGCCTCTGAAAATGAACACACTGCTGAAGTTTTATCAAGATCAGTTAATGTATGCAGAAGTTATAACACACTATCTGTTTCTCTTTTCTCGCCATAAATTCGTTTCCTCCCCACGGCCAAACCGTTCGAGATATCAAAAATCCGTCCGCAATTTAGCATCCTCAATGTCTTGACTTCATGCACACCGAGTTTGGTGGGGATCGGATGAATTCTGTAGGAGGAGTACATTAAATTCCACAGCATGCGTTTTTCAAACAACCCTGAATAGCTGACTTCCTGTTGGGCTGGCATAAAACTTAGAGCATGAAAGTTGTTCGGCCCAATGAGATCTATATGTGTACCGAGTTTCATATTATTACATGCAAGCGTGTTTGATTTATGGACCAAGTTTTTGGATGCTGTTCCAGGGGGCGCTGTTGAGCCCCCCTGCCACGCCCGTGTACCAGCTTTAGCCCGGCCCTGATGGCCGCGGGTTCTGACCTGTGTGCAAAGTTTCAAGAGTTTTCGAGCATGTTAAGGGCCCCAAAAGTGCCCGAAAGGTTGACAAAAAAATAAGAATAATTAAAGCTGCAAGCAGCGATGAAAGGGCCCTCGCACCCGTGCCATCAACACTCGGTGGCTTTAGGAAGACAGAGCATGGTTGGGAAATGTACATTTAAGGAGGTATATATAGTAAGAGTATGTCAAAGTCAGTTACAAAATGTTTTGTATAATGGTGATAATAGCATGCTTCATGACTCAGCTAAGTGTTGCTAGCATGTTTAGTCTGTTTCTAGCATGCTTAGTACACAATAATTATGTGGTTAGTACTGCATTACTGTGTTAACCATGTCAGTTTCTGTTGCCAGTAGGTGGCGTTATGACTATAACTGAATATGAGCATGGATGTGTGTTCAGGACAGAACTCTTATCAAACGTGTGAAGTTTGGTGCAAATTGGACATTGCCTTCTTGAGCAACAACAAAGTCATGTTTCATTGAATTAGCATTCTTTAGCACTTAGGTTAAGCATTGTTAGCATGTTTAACATGTTTCTAGCATGTTTAGAACTCAATGGCATTTTTAACATGTTGCTAGAACGGCATAAACGTGTTAAACATGTCACTTCCTGTTGCCAGTAGGTGGCGCTATTACTATAACTGAACATTCTCATGTAGATGTGTTCAGGCCATGACTCTTATCAAAAGTGTGAAGTTTGGGGCAGACTGGACATTCCATGCCTGAGTTACAGCAAATTCCTATTTAATTGCAATAATAGCATGATTTAGCACTTAGCTAAGAGTTTGCTAGCATGTTTTAGCATGTTTCTAGTATGTTGTTAGCATGTTTAACACTTGCTGGCACTTTTTTATATGTTATTAGGAGTCCATAACAGTGTTAAACATGTCACTTCCTGTTGCCAGCAGGTGGCGCTATGACTGTAACTGAATATAAGCATGGTCATGTGTCCAGGACAGAACGCTTATCAAAAGTGTGAAGTTTGGGGCAGATTGGACATTCCATGCCTGAGTTACAGCAAATTCATATTTAATTGCAGTAATATCATTCTTTAGCACTTAGCTAAGTGTTTGCTAGTATGTTTTAGCATGTCTCTAGTATGTTGGTAGGATGTTTAGCACCTACTGGCATTTTTTTTATGTTATTAGGAGTCAAGAACAGTGTTAAACGTCACTTCCTGTTGCCAGCAGGTGGCGCTATGACTATAACTAAATATTAGCATGGACATGTGTTCAAGAGATAACTCTTATCAAACGTGTGAAGTTTGGGGTAGATTGTACATTGCCATCTTGAGTAACAACAAAGTCCTGTTTCATTGAATTAGCATGCTTTAGCAGTTAGCTAAGTATTGCTAGCATGTTTTAACATGTTTCTAGCATGTTTAGAACTCAATGGCATTTTTAACATGTTGCTAGAACGGCATCAACGTGTTAAACATGTCACTTCCTGTTGCCAGTAGGTGGCGCTATTACTATAACTGAATTTGAGCATAGACATGTGTTCAGGCCATGATTCTTATCAAACGTGTGAAGTTTGGGGCAGATTGGACATTCCATGCCTGAGTTACAGCAAATTCCTATTTAATTGCAGTAATAGCATGCTTTAGCACTTAGCTAAGTGTTTGCTAGCATGTTTCTAGTATGTTGCTAACCTGCTTAGCACTTGCTGGCTCTTTTTTATATGTTATTAGGAGACCACAACACTGTTAAACATGTCACTTCCTGTTGACAGCAGGTGGCGCTATTACTATAACTGAATATTCTCATGTAGATGTGTTCAGGCCATGACTCTTATCAAACGTGTGAAGTTTGGGGCAGATTGGACATTCCATGCCTGTGTTACAGCAAATTCCTATTTAATTGCAGCAATAGCATGCTTTAGCACTTAGCTAAGTGTTTGCTAGCATGTTTTAGCATGTTTCTAGTATGTTGTTAGCATGTTTAGCACTTGCTGGCACTTTTTTTATATGTTTTTATATGTCCACAACAGTGTTTAACATGTCACTTCCTGTTCCCAGCAGGTGGCACTATGACTGTAACTGAATATGAGCATGGTCATGTGTTCAGGACAGAACGTTTATTAAAAGTGTGAAGTTTGGCGCAGATTGGACATTGCCTTCTTGAGTAACAACAACATTGTTCATTGAATTAGCATGCTTTAGCACTTAGCTAAGTATTGCTAGCATGTTTTAACATGTTTCTAGCATGTTTAGAAGTCAATGGCATTTTTAACATGTTGCTAGAATGGCATCAACGTGTTAAACATGACACTTCCTGTTACCAGTAGGTGGCGCTATTACTATAACTGAATATTCTCATGTAGATGTGTTCAGGACAGAACGCTTATCAAAAGTGTGAAGTTTGGGGCAGATTGGACATTCCATGCCTGAGTTACAGCAAATTCCTATTTAATTGCAATAATAGCATGCTTTAGCACTTAGCTAAGAGTTTGCTAGCATGTTTTAGCATGCTTCTAGTATGTTGTTAGCATGTTTAGCACTTGCTGGCACTTTTTTATATGTTATTAGGAGTCCATAACAGTGTTAAACATGTCACTTCCTGTTGCCAGTAGGTGGCGCTATGGCTATAACTGAATATGAGCATGGTCATGTGTTCAGGACAGAACTCTTATCAAACGTGTGAAGTTTGGGGCAGATTGGACATTCCATGCCTGAGTTACAGCAACTTCCTGTTTCATGGCGAAACATCAAAATTTGTCAGGCCGCCGAGGACCCGCCCTTCGACGAAAACTCAAGATCTTCGCAATTTAACGTCGCAAAGTCCTTAAGATTACACTCACCAAATTTGAAGATGATCAGATTAAAACTGTAGGAGGAGTTCGTTAAAGTACGAGGCCTGAAAATGGCAAAAACTGCACAAAAATCTGAGAGGAAGTTCAAAATGGCTGACTTCCTGTTGGGTTTAGGGCTACGCTCCAAGAGACTTTTTTGTAGGTATTAGGTCATTACATGTATGTACCGAATTTCGTGCACGTACGTGGAACGTTGCGGGAGGCGCACTCCGTTGAACTTTTATAGGTGGCGCTATCGGGCCATTTTGCCCCGTCCAATTCTGAAACCTATATCAGATGTAAATTTTCGCCAGTTCTGACGCGTGTGCAAAGTTTTGTGAGTTTTCGAGCATGTTTAGGCCCTCAAAAATGCAATTAAATGCGGAGAAGAATAATAATAATAATAATTAAAGCTGCAAGCAGCGATGAAAGGGCCCTCGCACCCGTGCCATCAACACTCGGTGGCTTTAGGAAGACAGAGCATGGTTGGGAAATGTACATTTAAGGAGGTATATATAGTAAGAGTATGTCAAAGTCAGTTACAAAATGTTTTGTATAATGGTGATAATAGCATGCTTCATGACTCAGCTAAGTGTTGCTAGCATGTTTAGTCTGTTTCTAGCATGCTTAGTACACAATAATTATGTGGTTAGTACTGCATTACTGTGTTAACCATGTCAGTTTCTGTTGCCAGTAGGTGGCGTTATGACTATAACTGAATATGAGCATGGATGTGTGTTCAGGACAGAACTCTTATCAAACGTGTGAAGTTTGGTGCAAATTGGACATTGCCTTCTTGAGTAACAACAAAGTCATGTTTCATTGAATTAGCATTCTTTAGCACTTAGCTAAGCATTGTTAGCATGTTTTAACATGTTTCTAGCATGTTTAGAACTCAATGGCATTTTTAACATGTTGCTAGAACGGCATCAACGTGTTAAACATGTCACTTCCTGTTGCCAGTAGGTGGCGCTATTACTATAACTGAACATTCTCATGTAGATGTGTTCAGGCCATGATTCTTATCAAAAGTGTGAAGTTTGGGGCAGATTGGACATTCCATGCCTGAGTTACAGCAAATTCATATTTAATTGCAGTAATATCATTCTTTAGCACTTAGCTAAGTGTTTGCTAGTATGTTTTAGCATGTCTCTAGTATGTTGGTAGGATGTTTAGCACCTACTGGCATTTTTTTATATGTTATTAGGAGTCAAGAACAGTGTTAAACGTCACTTCCTGTTGCCAGCAGGTGGCGCTATGACTATAACTAAATATGAGCATGGACATGTGTTCAAGAGATAACTCTTATCAAACGTGTGAAGTTTGGGGTAGATTGTACATTGCCTTCTTGAGTAACAACAAAGTCCTGTTTCATTGAATTAGCATGCTTTAGCACTTAGCTAAGTATTGCTAGCATGTTTTAACATGTTTCTAGCATGTTTAGAACTCAATGGCATTTTTAACATGTTGCTAGAACGGCATCAACGTGTTAAACATGTCACTTCCTGTTGCCAGTAGGTGGCGCTATTACTGTAACTGAATTTGAGCATAGACATGTGTTCAGGCCATGATTCTTATCAAACGTGTGAAGTTTGGGGCAGATTGGACATTACGTGCCTGAGTTACAGCAAATTCCTATTTAATTGCAGTAATAACATGCTTTAGCACTTAGCTAAGAGTTTGCTAGCATGTTTCTAGTATGTTGATAACCTGTTTAGCACTTGCTGGCTCTTTTTTATATGTTATTAGGAGACCACAACACTGTTAAACATGTCACTTCCTGTTGACAGCAGGTGGCGCTATTACTATAACTGAATATTCTCATGTAGATGTGTTCAGGCCATGACTCTTATCAAACGTGTGAAGTTTGGGGCAGATTGGACATTCCATGCCTGTGTTACAGCAAATTCCTATTAAATTGCAGCAATAGCATGCTTTAGCACTTAGCTAAGTGTTTGCTAGCATGTTTTAGCATGTTTCTAGTATGTTGTTAGCATGTTTAGCACTTGCTGGCACTTTTTTATATGTTTTTATATGTCCACAACAGTGTTTAACATGTCACTTCCTGTTGCCAGCAGGTGGCACTATGACTGTAATTGAATATGAGCATGGTCATGTGTTCAGGACAGAATGTTTATTAAAAGTGTGAAGTTTGGCGCAGATTGGACATTGCCTTCTTGAGTAACAACAACATCCTGTTTCATTGAATTAGCATGCTTTAGCACTTAGCTAAGTATTGCTAGCATGTTTTAACATGTTTCTAGCATGTTTAGAAGTCAATGGCATTTTTAACATGTTGCTAGAATGGCATCAACGTGTTAAACATGACACTTCCTGTTACCAGTAGGTGGCGCTATTACTATAACTGAATATTCTCATGTAGATGTGTTCAGGACAGAACGCTTATCAAAAGTGTGAAGTTTGGGGCAGATTGGACATTCCATGCCTGAGTTACAGCAAATTCCTATTTAATTGCAATAATAGCATGCTTTAGCACTTAGCTAAGAGTTTGCTAGCATGTTTTAGCATGCTTCTAGTATGTTGTTAGCATGTTTAGCACTTGCTGGCACTTTTTTATATGTTATTAGGAGTCCATAACAGTGTTAAACATGTCACTTCCTGTTGCCAGCAGGTGGCGCTATGACTATAACTGAATATGAGCATGGTCATGTGTTCAGGACAGAACTCTTATCAAACGTGTGAAGTTTGGGGCAGATTGGACATTCCATGCCTGAGTTACAGCAACTTCCTGTTTCATGGCGAAACATCGAAATTTGTCAGGCCGCCGAGGACCCGCCCTTCGACGAAAACTCAAGATCTTCGCAATTTAACGTCGCAAAGGCCTTAAGATTACACTCACCAAATTTGAAGATGATCAGATTAAAACTGTAGGAGGAGTTCGTTAAAGTATGAGGCCTGAAAATGGCAAAAACTGCACAAAAATCTGAGAGGAAGTTCAAAATGGCTGACTTCCTGTTGTGTTTAGGGCTACGCTCCAAGAGACTTTTTGGTAGGTATTAGGTCATTACATGTATGTACCGAATTTCGTGCACATACGTGGAACGTTGCGGGAGGCGCACTCCGTTGAACTTTTATAGGTGGCGCTATCGAGCCATTTTGCCCTGTCCAATTCTGAAACCTATATCAGATGTAAATTTTCGCCAGTTCTGACGCGTGTGCAAAGTTTCGTGAGTTTTCGAGCATGTTTAGGCCCTCAAAAATGCAATTTAATGCGGAGAATAATAATAATAATAATAAATATAGCTGCAAGCAGCAATTACCGGGGCCAAGCAGAATAAGACGACAAGACATTTCGACATGTTTGAAAGTGTCAGACCAACTGCAACAATGAGCAATTAAAGACATTTAAAGAGAATTTTAGGCAAAATGGCTGAAAAATCATAGAAACAATAATTAAAAATATGATGTAATGGATTATCACTTTCGACCAATAGGTGGTGCAGTTACAAAACTGATGTGATGTGGTCAGAGTGAAGTGACAATGACACATGCAAAGTTTGGTGTCAATATGTCAAGGCATTGCAGACATAAAGCCTGAATAATGCTTTTAGCATCATGCCTCAAATTTGCTGCTGCGCTATACGAAAACGGTTTCGTCAATCGACACGAAATCCATAACTTTCAGTCGGCACGGTCTGGAGATGATATGATTCGATTTTGGTGAAAATCGGACAAACGGTGTAGGAGGAGTTCGAAAAAGTAGGTTTTTAATGAAAATAGCATTTTATTTCACAAAACTGTATTGAAGTCAATGGGAATTTTATGTTTTGTTCTATTATAGCGCCACCAAGAGGCTCAGTCTCACAATTTTTTTTACGTGTCCTCAGAGTGAGCCCATACATATGTGTGTCAGTTTTGGTGAAAAAATCTCAATTTGCTTCAGAGTTATAGGCATTTATATGAAAAAACACGTAAAAAATGACTGACACATGACTTTGTTTGGAATTTACTACCCCTAAACATCAATATTTTCGCATTTGGGCATTGGCGTATAGCTATCGACCTATGTTTCCAAACTTCTGACGGTGGTTTCGTCTCGATCGGACTAGCGGTTTCGAAGATATAGCCAAATGTTTTTTAAGCGCTAAATCACAACGCTACACAAACCGTAAGGCAAAACCTAGCATGTTTGGTATCGTAGGACTCGGCAAGGTTTCAGGAGTCTAATTAGATGAGTCTCGTGAAAACAAGTTGACCCCACCCAAAGTTATAAGCATTTGAAAAAAAAAATTCACCACTAGGTGGCGCTGTTTCGAAACTTCTCACGCTCCTTCAGGACAACGTGCTGATGACCCATACCAAGTTTCGTAACAATTCGTTCATGCGTTCTTAAAATACAGTATTTTAGCACAAAATTCAAAATGGCCGACAGTCAAAAGGGCCGATATGGTAAAACTGGATATCATACGAATCGGCATATTGCCCTGAATCTAACCATACCAATTTTATGATTTTTGGACAAACTGTTCAGAAGTTATAAGCAAAAATAGCCAGTTTTCATATCTCCGGACCAGTAGGTGGCGCTGCGCCGAAACGCAGCATGTAGCCTCAGGTCATGCTTGTGAGTACATGTACCAAGTTTGGTCTGAATACGATAAACCTTTGCGGAGATACAGCCTTACGACTGTTTTTGCTAGCGCTACGTAAAATGTATTCGTGCGTTTATCGAAAACGGTTTGACGAATCAATTTGAATTCCATAACTTTTGGTCAACACTGCCTGAAGATGATCTGGTTCAATTTTCGTGCAAATCGGACAAACCGTCTAGGACGAGTTCGAAAAAGTAGCTTTTTCAGAAAATTCAAAATGGCGGCCATATTTATATGACGGAAAATGACGTCATATGGTGCAATCGAATCGGCATGAGCTCAGAAATAAGAGGAAAAAAGAATTTTGTTGATTGGCCTTACGGTTCAAAAGTTATTAGCAAAATAAAAGTGAAACTTTGGACAGGTGGTGGCGCTAGAGGGAATGACTTAGAAACACAAAAATTGGTGTATTTAATGTTGGGACTGTCCTCTATCAGAATGTCAAACCAAAACAACTTTCCCGCAATCGGTTCTATGGGCTGCCATAGACGCCCAGTCGGAAGAAGAATAATAATAATAATAAATATAGCTGCAAGCAGCAATTACCGGGGCCAAGCAGAATAAGACGACAAGACATGCCAACATGTCTGAAAGTGTCAGACCAACTGCAACAATGAGCAATTAAAGACATTTAAAGAGGATTTTAGGCGAAATGGCTGAAAAATCATGTAAAAAGTGATTCAAAATATGATTTAATGGATTGTCACTTTTGACCAAAAGGTGGCGCTGTTACGAAATTGATGTGGTGTGGTCAGAGTAAGGAGACAGTGACACATACAAAGTTTTGTGTCAATATGTCGAGGCATTGCAGATATAAAGCCTGAATAGTCATTTTGGCATCATGCCTCAACTTTGCTGCTGTGCTATACGAAAACGGTTTCATCAATCGACACGAAATCCATAACTTTTTGTCGGCACAGTCTGGAGATGATACGATTCGATTTTGGTGAAAATCGGACAAACGGTCTAGGAGGAGTTCGAAAAAGTAGGTTTTGAATGAAAATCAAGATGGCGGACAGGAAGTTTGGCCAAATAAGGAAAACTTGGTATCTATGTTCTCGGCTTGACCCAAGGAATCTATTAAGACCCGTGGCATTTCAATAGCCAGATTTATTCAAAAGTTATTAGCCTTTTTGGAAATGTTGTTATAACTTTTGACCACTAGGTGGCGCTGTCTTGAAATATTTTGGTTGCCTTCAGGGGATGGTGCTGATGACACAATCTGAGTTTCGTAATATTACACCAATGCATTTGTTTAGTATAGCATTTTATTTCACAAAACTGTATTGAAGTCAATGGGAATTTCATATTTTGTTCAATTATAGCGCCACCAAGAGGCTCAGTCCCACAATTTTTTTTACGTGTCCTCAGAGTGAGCCCATACATATGTGTGTCAATTTTGGTGAAAATATCTCAATTCGCTTCGGAGTTATAGACATTTATATGAAAAAACACGAAAAAAATGACTGACACATGACTTTGATTGGAAATTAGTACCCCTAAACATCAATATTTTCGCATTTGGGCATTGGCGTATAGCTATCGACCTATGTTTCCAAACTTCTGACGGTGGTTTCGTCTCGATCGGACTAGCGGTTTCAAAGATATAGCCAAATGTTTTTTAAGCGCTAAATCACAACGCTACACAAACCGTAATGCGAAACCTAGCATGTTTGGTATCGTAGGACTCGGCAACGATTCAGGAGTCTAAAAAGATGAGTTTCGTGAAAATAAGTCGACCACACCCAAAGTTATAAGCATTTGAAAAAAAATATTCACCACTAGGTGGCGCTGTTTCGAAACTTCTCAGGCTCATTCAGGGCATCGTGCTGATGACCCATACCACGTTTCGTAACAATCCGTTCATGCGTTCATAAAATACAGAATTTTAGCACAAAATTCAAAATGGCCGACAGCCAAAATGACCGATATGGCAAAATTGGATATCAGTCGACTCGGCATGTTGCCCTGAATCTAACGAGACCAATTGTATGATTTTTGGACAAACTGTTCAGAAGTTATAAGCAAAAATAGCCATTTTTCATATCTCCGGACCAGTAGGTGGCGCTGCGCCGAAACACAGCATGTAGCCTCAGGTCATGCTTGTGAGTACAAGTACCAAGTTTGGTCTGAATACGATAAACCGTTGCGGAGATACGGCCTTACGACTGTTTTTGCAGGCGCTACGTAAAATGTATTCGTGCGTTTATCGAAAACGGTTTGACGAATCCATTTGAATTCCATAACTTTTTGTCAGCACTACCTGAAGATGATCTGGTTCAATTTTCGTGCAAATCGGACAAACCGTCTAGGACGAGTTCGAAAAAGTAGCTTTTTTTGAAAATTCAAGATGGTTGCCATATTTTTATGACGGCAAATGACGTCATAGGGTGCAATCGAATCGTCATGAGCTCAGGAATCAGAGGAAAAAAGAATTTCGCTGATTAGCCTTACGGTTCAAAAGTTATTAGCAAAATAAAAGTGAAACTTTGGACAGGTGGTGGCGCTAGAGGGAATGACTTAGAAACACCAAAATTGGTGTATTTAATGTTGAGACGGTCCTCTATCAGAATGTCAAACCAAAACAAGTTTCCCGCAA
Organism: Abramis brama; assembly: GCF_963993115.1. Classification (NCBI taxonomy): domain Eukaryota; kingdom Metazoa; phylum Chordata; class Actinopteri; order Cypriniformes; family Leuciscidae; genus Abramis; species Abramis brama. The sequence continues at coordinate 21,177,070 of NC_139974.1, forward strand.
TCGGTTCTATGGGCTGCCATAGACTCCCATGGCGGAAGAAGAAGAAGAAGAAGAAATATAGCTGCAAGCAGCCATTACCGGGGCCAAGCACAATAAGACGACAAGACATGCCGACATGTCTGAAAGTGTCAGACCAACTGCAACAATGAGCAATTAAAGACATTTAAAGAGGATTTTAGGCAAAATGCCTGAAAAATCATAGAAACAATAATTAAAAATATGATTTGATGGATTATCACTTTCGACCAATAGGTGGCGCAGTTACAAAACTGATGTGATGTGGTCAGAGTGAAGTTACAATGACACATACAAAGTTTGGTGTCAATATGTCAAGGCATTGCAGAGATAAAGCCTTAATTAATGCTATTAGCATCATGCCTCAACTTTGCTGCTGCGCTATACGAAAACGGTTTCGTCTATCGACACGAAATCCATAACTTTTAGTCGGCACGGTCTGGAGATGATACGATTCGATTTTGGTGAAAATCGGACAAACGGTCTAGGAGGAGTTCGAAAAAGTAGGTTTTGAATGAAAATCAAGATGGCGGACAAGAAGTTTGACCAAATAAGGAAAATTTGGTATCTATGTTCTCGGCTTGACCCAAGGAATCTATTAAGAACAGTGGCATTTACATAGGCCGATGTATTCAAAAGTTATTAGCAGTTTTGGAAATGTTGTTATAACTTTTGACCACTAGGTGGCGCTGTCTTGAAATATTTTGGGTACCTTCAGGGGATGGTGCTGATGGCACATTCTGAGTTTCGTAATATTACACCAATGCATTTGTTTAGTATAGCATTTTATTTCACAAAACTGCATTGAAGTCAATGGGAATTTCATGTTTTGTTCTATTATAGCGCCACCAAGAGGCTCAGTCCCACCATTTTTTTTATGTGTCCTCAGAGTGAGCCCATACATATATGTGTCGATTTTGGTGCAAAAATCTCAATTTGCTTCGGAGTTATAGACATTTATATGAAAAAACACGAAAAAAATGACTGACACATGACTTTGATTGAATATTACTACCCCTAAACATCAATATTTTCGCATTTGGGCATTGGCGTATAGCTATCGACCTATGTTTCCAAACTTCTGACGGTGGTTTCGTCTCGATCGGACAAGCGGTTTCGAAGATATAGCCAAATGTTTTTTAAGCGCTAAATCACAACGCTACACAAACCGTTAGGCGAAACCTAACATGTTTGGTATCGTTGGACTCGGCAACGATTCAGGAGTCCAATGAGATGAGTTTCGTGAAAATAAGTCGATCACACCCAAAGTTATAAGCTTTTGAAAAAAAAAATTCACCACTAGGTGGCGCTGTTACGAAACTTCTCACACTCCTTCAGGACATCGTGTTGATGACCCATACCAAGTTTCGTAACAATCTGTTCATGCGTTGTTAAAATACAGCATTTTAGCACAAAATTCAAAATGGCCGACAGTCAAAATGGCCGATATGGCAAAATTGGATATCAGTCGACTCGGCATGTCGTCCTGAATCTATCAAGACCAATTTTATGATTTTTGGACAAACTGTTCAGAAGTTATAAGCAAAAATATCCATTTTTCATATCTCCGGACCAGTAGGTGGCGCTGCGCCGAAACGCAGCATGTAGCCTCAGGTCATGCTTGTGAGTATATGTACCAAGTTTGGTCTGAATACGATAAACCGTTGCGGAGATACAGCCTTACGACTGTTTTTGCTAGGGCTACGTAAAATGTATTCGTGCGTTTATCAAAAACGGTTTGACGAATCAATTTGAATTCCATAACTTTTGGTCAGCACTGCCTGAAGATGATCTGGTTCAATTTTCGTGCAAATCGGACAAACCGTCTAGGACGAGTTCGAAAAAGTAGCTTTTTCAGCCCATTAAAAATGGCGGCCATATTTATAAGCCGAAAAATGACGTCATAGGGTGCAATCGAATCGGCATGAGCTCGGGAATCAGAGGAAAAAAGAATTTTGTTGATTGGCCAAACGGTTCAAAAGTTATTAGCAAAATAAAAGTGAAATTTTGGACAGTTGGTGGCGCTAGAGGGATTGGTTTTAAGACACCAAATTTGGTATGGTGACTTTTTGGACTGTCCTCTATCATTGTGCCAAATTTCATAACTTTCCCGCAATCGGTTCTATGGGCTGCCATAGACTCCCATGGCGGAAGAAGAATAATAATAATAAATATAGCTGCAAGCAGCCATTACCGGGGCCAAGCAGAATAAGACGACAAGACATGCCAACATGTCTGAAAGTGTCAGACCAACTGCAACAATGAGCAATAAAGACATTTAAAGAGGATTTTAGGCAAAATGCCTGAAAAATCATAGAAACAATAATTAAAAATATGATTTGATGGATTATCACTTTCGACCAATAGGTGGCGCAGTTACAAAACTGATGTGATGTGGTCAGAGTGAAGTTACAATGACACATACAAAGTTTGGTGTCAATATGTCAAGGCATTGCAGAGATAAAGCCTTAATTAGTGCTATTAGCATCATGCCTCAACTTTGCTGCTGCGCTATACGAAAACGGTTTCGTCTATCGACACAAAATCCATAACTTTTAGTCGGCACGGTCTGGAGATGATACGATTCGATTTTGGTGAAAATCGGACAAACGGTCTAGGAGGAGTTCGAAAAAGTAGGTTTTGAATGAAAATCAAGATGGCGGACAGGAAGTTTGGCCAAATAAGGAAAACTTGGTATCTATGTTCTCGGCTTGACCCAAGGAATCTATTAAGACCCGTGGCATTTCAATAGCCAGATTTATTCAAAAGTTATTAGCCTTTTTGGAAATTTTGTTATAACTTTTGACCACTAGGTGGCGCTGTCTTGAAATATTTTGGTTGCCTTCAGGGGATGGTGCTGATGACACAATCTGAGTTTCGTAATATTACACCAATGCATTTGTTTAGTATAGCATTTTATTTCACAAAACTGTATTGAAGTCAATGGGAATTTCATATTTTGTTCAATTATAGCGCCACCAAGAGGCTCAGTCCCACAATTTTTTTTACGTGTCCTCAGAGTGAGCCCATACATATGTGTGTCAATTTTGGTGAAAATATCTCAATTCGCTTCGGAGTTATAGACATTTATATGAAAAAACACGAAAAAAATGACTGACACATGACTTTGATTGGAAATTAGTACCCCTAAACATCAATATTTTCGCATTTGGGCATTGGCGTATAGCTATCGACCTATGTTTCCAAACTTCTGACGGTGGTTTCGTCTCGATCGGACTAGCGGTTTCAAAGATATAGCCAAATGTTTTTTAAGCGCTAAATCACAACGCTACACAAACCGTAAGGCGAAACCTAGCATGTTTGGTATCGTAGGACTCGGCAACGATTCAGGAGTCTAAAAAGATGAGTTTCGTGAAAATAAGTCGACCACACCCAAAGTTATAAGCATTTGAAAAAAAAAATTCACCACTAGGTGGCGCTGTTTCGAAACTTCTCAGGCTCATTCAGGGCATTGTGCTGATGACCCATACCACATTTCGTAACAATCCGTTCATGCGTTCATAAAATACAGAATTTTAGCACAAAATTCAAAATGGCCGACAGCCAAAATGACCGATATGGTCAAATTGGATATCAGTCGACTCGGCATGTTGCCCTGAATCTAACGAGACCAATTGTATGATTTTTGGACAAACTGTTCAGAAGTTATAAGCAAAAATAGCCATTTTTCATATCTCCGGACCAGTAGGTGGCGCTGCGCCGAAACACAGCATGTAGCCTCAGGTCATGCTTGTGAGTACAAGTACCAAGTTTGGTCTGAATACGATAAACCGTTGCGGAGATACGGCCTTACGACTGTTTTTGCTAGCGCTACGTAAAATGTATTTGTGCGTTTATTGAAAACGGTTTGACGAATCCATTTGAATTCCATAACTTTTTGTCAGCACTACCTGAAGATGATCTGGTTCAATTTTCGTGCAAATCGGACAAACCGTCTAGGACGAGTTCGAAAAAGTAGCTTTTTTTGAAAATTCAAGATGTTGGCCATATTTTTATGACGGCAAATGACGTCATAGGGTGCAATCGAATCGCCATGAGCTCAGGAATCAGAGGAAAAAAGAATTTCGCTGATTGGCCTTACGGTTCAAAAGTTATTAGCAAAATAAAAGTGAAACTTTGGACAGGTGGTGGCGCTAGAGGGAATGACTTAGAAACACCAAAATTGGTGTATTTAATGTTGAGACGGTCCTCTATCAGAATGTCAAACCAAAACAACTTTCCCGCAATCGGTTCTATGGGCTGCCATAGACTCCCATGGCGGAAGAAGAAGAAGAAGAAGAAGAAGAAGAATAAATATAGCTGCAAGCAGCAATTACCGGGGCCAAGCAGAATAAGACGACAAGACATGCCAACATGTCTGAAAGTGTCAGACCAACTGCAACAATGAGCAATTAAAGACATTTAAAGAGGATTTTAGGCGAAATGGCTGAAAAATCATGTAAAAAGTGATTCAAAATATGATTTAATGGATTGTTACTTTTGACCAAAAGGTGGCGCTGTTACGAAATTGATGTGGTGTGGTCAGAGTAAGGAGACAGTGACACATACAAAGTTTTGTGTCAATATGTCGAGGCATTGCAGATATAAAGCCTGAATAGTCATTTTGGCATCATGCCTCAACTTTGCTGCTGTGCTATACGAAAACGGTTTCATCAATCGACACGAAATCCATAACTTTTTGTCGGCACAGTCTGGAGATGATACGATTCGATTTTGGTGAAAATCGGACAAACGGTCTAGGAGGAGTTCGAAAAAGTAGGTTTTGAATGAAAATCAAGATGGCGGACAGGAAGTTTGGCCAAATAAGGAAAACTTGGTATCTATGTTCTCGGCTTGACCCAAGGAATCTATTAAGACCCGTGCCATTTCAATAGCCAGATTTATTCAAAAGTTATTAGCCTTTTTGGAAATGTTGTTATAACTTTTGACCACTAGGTGGCGCTGTCTTGAAATATTTTGGTTGCCTTCAGGGGATGGTGCTGATGACACAATCTGAGTTTCGTAATATTACACCAATGCATTTGTTTAGTATAGCATTTTATTTCACAAAACTGTATTGAAGTCAATGGGAATTTCATATTTTGTTCAATTATAGCGCCACCAAGAGGCTCAGTCCCACAATTTTTTTTACGTGTCCTCAGAGTGAGCCCATACATATTTGTGTCAATTTTGGTGAAAATATCTCAATTCGCTTCGGAGTTATAGACATTTATATGGAAAAACACGAAAAAAATGACTGACACATGACTTTGATTGGAAATTAGTACCCCTAAACATCAATATTTTCGCATTTGGGCATTGGTGTATAGCTATCGACCTATGTTTCCAAACTTCTGACGGTGGTTTCGTCTCGATCGGACTAGCGGTTTCAAAGATATAGCCAAATGTTTTTTAAGCGCTAAATCACAACGCTACACAAACCGTAATGCAAAACCTAGCATGTTTGGTATCGTAGGACTCGGCAACGATTCAGGAGTCTAAAAAGATGAGTTTCGTGAAAATAAGTCGACCACACCCAAAGTTATAAGCATTTGAAAAAAAAAATTCACCACTAGGTGGCGCTGTTTCGAAACTTCTCAGGCTCATTCAGGGCATCGTGCTGATGACCCATACCACGTTTCGTAACAATCCGTTCATGCGTTCATAAAATACAGAATTTTAGCACAAAATTCAAAATGGCCGACAGCCAAAATGACCGATATGGCAAAATTGGATATCAGTCGACTCGGCATGTTGCCCTGAATCTAACGAGACCAATTGTATGAATTTTGGACAAACTGTTCAGAAGTTATAAGCAAAAATAGCCATTTTTCATATCTCCGGACCAGTAGGTGGCGCTGCGCCGAAACACAGCATGTAGCCTCAGGTCATGCTTGTGAGTACAAGTACCAAGTTTGGTCTGAATACGATAAACCGTTGCGGAGATACGGCCTTACGACTGTTTTTGCTAGCGCTACGTAAAATGTATTTGTGCGTTTATCGAAAACGGTTTGACGAATCCATTTGAATTCCATAACTTTTTGTCAGCACTACCTGAAGATGATCTGGTTCAATTTTCGTGCAAATCGGACAAACCGTCTAGGACGAGTTCGAAAAAATAGCTTTTTTTGAAAATTCAAGATGGCGGCCATATTTTTATGACGGCAAATGACGTCATAGGGTGCAATCGAATCGCCATGAGCTCAGGAATCAGAGGAAAAAAGAATTTCGCTGATTGGCCTTACGGTTCAAAAGTTATTAGCAAAATAAAAGTGAAACTTTGGACAGGTGGTGGCGCTAGAGGGAATGACTTAGAAACACCAAAATTGGTGTATTTAATGTTGAGACGGTCCTCTATCAGAATGTCAAACCAAAACAACTTTCCCGCAATCGGTTCTATGGGCTGCCATAGACTCCCATGGCGGAAGAATAATAATAATAATAATAATAATAATAAATATAGCTGCAAGCAGCAATTACCGGGGCCAAGCAGAATAAGACGACAAGACATGCCAACATGTCTGAAAGTGTCAGACCAACTGCAACAATGAGCAATTAAAGACATTTAAAGAGGATTTTAGGCGAAATGGCTGAAAAATCATGTAAAAAGTGATTCAAAATATGATTTAATGGATTGTCACTTTTGACCAAAAGGTGGCGCTGTTACGAAATTGATGTGGTGTGGTCAGAGTAAGGAGACAGTGACACATACAAAGTTTTGTGTCAATATGTCGAGGCATTGCAGATATAAAGCCTGAATAGTCATTTTGGCATCATGCCTCAACTTTGCTGCTGTGCTATACAAAAACGGTTTCATCAATCGACACGAAATCCATAACTTTTTGTCGGCACAGTCTGGAGATGATACGATTCGATTTTGGTGAAAATCGGACAAACGGTCTAGGAGGAGTTCGAAAAAGTAGGTTTTGAATGAAAATCAAGATGGCGGACAGGAAGTTTGGCCAAATAAGGAAAACTTGGTATCTATGTTCTCGGCTTGACCCAAGGAATCTATTAATCTGTTATATGTTTATAAAGCTGTTCACGAGTTGGCCCCGGAATATATCAAGGATTTGGTGCTTATGAACTCTGGTAGATCTCAAAGGTCCTTTAATTGTTTACTGCTTTTTGTTCCAAGAACTCGTCTTAAAACGAAAGGGGATCGAGCTTTTTCAGTCGTTGGCCCTAGACTGTGGAATGCTCTTCCCCCTGATATTAGATCTGCACCGTCAGTTGATGTTTTTAAAATTCGTGTGAAAACGTATTTGTATTCTGTTTCTTTTAATCCTTGACTCTGTCATTGCATATTTCGATTTTTTTGTATGTTTTTCTTGTTTTTAGATGTACAGTCCTTTGGTCTACGGCGTAGTAGAAAGGGCTATATAAATAAATGAGACTTGAGACTTGAGACTATTAAGACCCGTGGCATTTCAATAGCCAGATTTATTCAAAAGTTAGTAGCCTTTTTGGAAATTTTGTTATAACTTTTGACCACTAGGTGGCGCTGTCTTGAAATATTTTGGTTGCCTTCAGGGGATGGTGCTGATGACACAATCTGAGTTTCGTAATATTACACCAATGCATTTGTTTAGTATAGCATTTTATTTCACAAAACTGTATTGAAGTCAATGGGAATTTCATATTTTGTTCAATTATAGCGCCACCAAGAGGCTCAGTCCCACAATTTTTTTTACGTGTCCTCAGAGTGAGCCCATACATATGTGTGTCAATTTTGGTGAAAATATCTCAATTCGCTTCGGAGTTATAGACATTTATATGAAAAAACACGAAAAAAATGACTGACACATGCCTTTGATTGGAAATTAGTACCCCTAAACATCAATATTTTCGCATTTGGGCATTGGTGTATAGCTATCGACCTATGTTTCCAAACTTCTGACGGTGGTTTCGTCTCGATCGGACTAGCGGTTTCAAAGATATAGCCAAATGTTTTTTAAGCGCTAAATCACAACGCTACACAAACCGTAAGGCGAAACCTAGCATGTTTGGTATCGTAGGACTCGGCAACGATTCAGGAGTCTAAAAAGATGAGTTTCGTGAAAATAAGTCGACCACACCCAAAGTTATAAGCATTTGAAAAAAAAAATTCACCACTAGGTGGCGCTGTTTCGAAACTTCTCAGGCTCATTCAGGGCATTGTGCTGATGACCCATACCACATTTCGTAACAATCCGTTCATGCGTTCATAAAATACAGAATTTTAGCACAAAATTCAAAATGGCCGACAGCCAAAATGACCGATATGGTCAAATTGGATATCAGTCGACTCGGCATGTTGCCCTGAATCTAACGAGACCAATTGTATGATTTTTGGACAAACTGTTCAGAAGTTATAAGCAAAAATAGCCATTTTCATATCTCCGGACCAGTAGGTGGCGCTGCGCCGAAACACAGCATGTAGCCTCAGGTCATGCTTGTGAGTACAAGTACCAAGTTTGGTCTGAATACGATAAACCGTTGCGGAGATACGGCCTTACGACTGTTTTTGCTAGCGCTACGTAAAATGTATTTGTGCGTTTATTGAAAACGGTTTGACGAATCCATTTGAATTCCATAACTTTTTGTCAGCACTACCTGAAGATGATCTGGTTCAATTTTCGTGCAAATCGGACAAACCGTCTAGGACGAGTTCGAAAAAATAGCTTTTTTTGAAAATTCAAGATGGCGGCCATATTTTTATGACGGCAAATGACGTCATAGGGTGCAATCGAATCGCCATGAGCTCAGGAATCAGAGGAAAAAAGAATTTCGCTGATTGGCCTTACGGTTCAAAAGTTATTAGCAAAATAAAAGTGAAACTTTGGACAGGTGGTGGCGCTAGAGGGAATGACTTAGAAACACCAAAATTGGTGTATTTAATGTTGAGACGGTCCTCTATCAGAATGTCAAACCAAAACAACTTTCCCGCAATCGGTTCTATGGGCTGCCATAGACTCCCATGGCGGAAGAATAATAATAATAATAATAATAATAATAATAATAAGAAACGGAACAGATACAATAGGTGCCTCCGCACCTTCGGTGCTTGGCCCCTAAATATAGCTGCAAGCAGCAATTACCGGGGCCAAGCAGAATAAGACGACAAGACATGCCAAAATGTCTGAAAGTGTCAGACTAACTGCAACAATGAGCAATTAAAGACATTTAAAGAGGATTTTAGGCGAAATGGCTGAAAAATCATGTAAAAAGTGATTCAAAATATGATTTAATGGATTGTCACTTTTGACCAAAAGGTGGCGCTGTTACAAAATTGATGTGGTGTGGTCAGAGTAAGTAGACAGTGACACATACAAAGTTTTGTGTCAATATGTCGAGGCATTGCAGATATAAAGCCTGAATAGTCATTTTGGCATCATGCCTCAACTTTGCTGCTGTGCTATACGAAAACGGTTTCATCAATCGACACGAAATCCATAACTTTTTGTCGGCACAGTCTGGAGATGATACGATTCGATTTTGGTGAAAATCGGACAAACGGTCTAGGAGGAGTTCGAAAAAGTAGGTTTTGAATGAAAATCAAGATGGCGGACAGGAAGTTTGGCCAAATAAGGAAAACTTGGTATCTATGCTCTCGGCTTGACCCAAGGAATCTATTAAGAACCGTGGAATTTCAATAGCCAGATTTATTCAAAAGTTATTAGCCTTTTTGGAAATTTTGTTATAACTTTTGACCACTAGGTGGCGCTGTCTTGAAATATTTTGGTTGCCTTCAGGGGATGGTGCTGATGACACAATCTGAGTTTCGTAATATTACACCAATGCATTTGTTTAGTATAGCATTTTATTTCACAAAACTGTATTGAAGTCAATGGGAATTTCATATTTTGTTCAATTATAGCGCCACCAAGAGGCTCAGTCCCACAATTTTTTTTACGTGTCCTCAGAGTGAGCCCATACATATGTGTGTCAATTTTGGTGAAAATATCTCAATTCGCTTCGGAGTTATAGACATTTATATGAAAAAACACGAAAAAAATGACTGACACATGACTTTGATTGGAAATTAGTACCCCTAAACATCAATATTTTCGCATTTGGGCATTGGCGTTAACTATCGACCTATGTTTCCAAACTTCTGACGGTGGTTTCGTCTCGATCGGACTAGCGGTTTCAAAGATATAGCCAAATGTTTTTTAAGCGCTAAATCACAACGCTACACAAACCGTAAGGCGAAACCTAGCATGTTTGGTATCGTAGGACTCGGCAACGATTCAGGAGTCTAAAAAGATGAGTTTCGTGAAAATAAGTCGACCACACCCAAAGTTATAAGCATTTGAAAAAAAAAATTCACCACTAGGTGGCGCTGTTTCGAAACTTCTCAGGCTCATTCAGGGCATTGTGCTGATGACCCATACCACATTTCGTAACAATCCGTTCATGCGTTCATAAAATACAGAATTTTAGCACAAAATTCAAAATGGCCGACAGCCAAAATGACCGATATGGTCAAATTGGATATCAGTCGACTCGGCATGTTGCCCTGAATCTAACGAGACCAATTGTATGATTTTTGGACAAACTGTTCAGAAGTTATAAGCAAAAATAGCCATTTTTCATATCTCCGGACCAGTAGGTGGTGCTGCGCCGAAACACAGTATGTAGCCTCAGGTCATGCTTGTGAGTACAAGTACCAAGTTTGGTCTGAATACGATAAACCGTTGCGGAGATACGGCCTTACGACTGTTTTTGCTAGCGCTACGTAAAATGTATTTGTGCGTTTATTGAAAACGGTTTGACGAATCCATTTGAATTCCATAACTTTTTGTCAGCACTACCTGAAGATGATCTGGTTCAATTTTCGTGCAAATCGGACAAACCGTCTAGGACGAGTTCGAAAAAGTAGCTTTTTTTGAAAATTCAAGATGGCGGCCATATTTTTATGACGGCAAATGACGTCATAGGGTGCAATCGAATTGCCATGAGCTCAGGAATCAGAGGAAAAAAGAATTTCGCTGATTGGCCTTACGGTTCAAAAGTTATTAGCAAAATAAAAGTGAAACTTTGGACAGGTGGTGGCGCTAGAGGGAATGACTTAGAAACACCAAAATTGGTGTATTTAATGTTGAGACGGTCCTCTATCAGAATGTCAAACCAAAACAACTTTCCCGCAATCGGTTCTATGGGCTGCCATAGACTCCCATGGCGGAAGAATAATAATAATAAATATAGCTGCAAGCAGCAATTATCGGGGCCAAGCGCAAGCAGATGACAGGATATGCCAACATGGCTGAAGGTGTCAGACCAACTGCAACAATGAGCAATTAAAGACATTTAAAGAGGATTTTAGGCGAAATGGCTGTAAAATCACATAAACAGTAATACAAAATATGATTTAATTGATTATCACTTTCGACCACAGTTACGAAACTGATGTGATGTGGTCAGAGAGAAGTGACAATGACACATACAAAGTTTGGTGTCAATATGTCAAGGCATTGCAGAGATAAAGCCTGAATAGTCCTTTTGGCATCATGCCTCAACTTTGCTGTTGCGCTATACGAAAACGGTTTCGTCTATCGACACGAAATCCATAACTTTTAGTCAGCACGGTCTGGAGATGATACGATTCGATTTTGGTGAAAATCGGACAAACGGTCTAGGAGGAGTTCGAAAAAGTAGGTTTTGAATGAAAATCAAGAATGGCGGACAGGAAGTTCGGCCAAATAAGGTAAACTTGGTATCTATGTTCTCGGCTTGACCCAACGAATCTATTAAGATCAGTGCCATTTCAATAGCCAGATTTATTCAAAAGTTATTAGCCTTTTTGTAAATTTTGTTATAACTTTTGACCACTAGGAGGCGCTGTCTCGAAACTTTTCACGCTACTTCAAGGCATTGTGCTGATGACCCATACCAAGTTTCGTAACAATCCGTTAATGGGTTCTTAAAATACAGCATTTTAGCACAAAATTCAAAATGGCCGACAGCCAAAATGGCTGATCTGGGAAAATTGGATATAAATCGACTCATCATGACGCCCTGAATCTAACAAGACCAAATTTATGATTTTTGGACAAACTGTTCAGAAGTTATAAGAAAAAAAATCTATTTTTCATATCTCCGGACCAGTAGGTGGTGCTGTGCCGAAACGCAGCATGTTGTCTCAGGTCATGCTTGTGATGACATGTACCAAGTTTGGTCTGAATCCAATAAAGCGTTGCGGAGATACAGCCTTATGTCTGTTTTTGCAAGTGCTACGTAAAATTTGTTCAAGGGTTTTTCGAAAACAGTTTGGAGTATCAACTTGAATTCCATAACTTTTTGTCGACATGGTATGGAGATGATCTGGTTCAATTTTCGTGAAAATCGGAGTAACGGCCTAGGAGGAGTTCGAAAAAGTAGTTTTTTCGGAAAATTCAAAATGGCGGAAAAATTTCCATGACGGAAAATGACGCCATAGTGTGCAATCGAATCGTACTGAGCCAAGGAATAAGAGGGGAAAAGAATTTTGTTTCTAGCCCTTGTGGTTCAAAAGTTATTAGCATAAACATGAGTGCAACTTTGGACAGCTGGTGGCGCTAGAGGGAATGAATTGGAGACTCCAAATTTGCTATGCTGATAGTTCAGACTCTCCTCTATCAGTGTGCCAAATTTTATAACTTTCCCGCAAGCAGTTCTAAGGGCTGCCATAGACTCCCAGTCGGAAAAATGAAGAATAATAATAATAATAGGAACGGGAACAGATACAATAGGTGCCTACGCACCTTCGGTGCTTGGCCCCTAAATATAGCTGCAAGCAGCAATTATCGGGGCCAAGCGCAAGCAGATGACAGGATATGCCAACATGGCTGAAGGTGTCAGACCAACTGCAACAATGAGCAATTAAATACATTTAGAAAGGATTTTTTTCGAAATGGCTGAAAAATCATATAAAAAGTCATTCAAAATATGATTTAATGGATTATCACTTTCGACCAATAGGTGGAGCAGTTACAAAACTGATGTGATGAGGTCAGAGTGAAGTGACAATGACACATACAAAGTTTGGTGTCAATATGTCAAGGCATTGCAGAGATAAAGCCTGAATAGTCCTTTTGGCATCATGCCTCAACTTTGCTGCTGCACTATACGAAAACGGTTTCGTCTATTGACACGAAATCCATAACTTTTAGTCAGCACAGTCTGGAGATGATACGATTCGATTTTGGTGAAAATCGGAGCAACGGTCTAGGAGGAGTTCGAAAAAGTAGGTTTTTCGGAAAATTCAAAATGGCGGAAAACTTTCCATGACGGAAAATGACGTCATAGGATGCAATCGAATCGTCTTGAGCTAAGGAATAAGAGGAAAAAAGAATTTTGTTTCTAACCCTTGTGGTTCAAAAGTTATTAGCATAAACATGAGTGCAACTTTGGACAGTTGGTGGCGCTAGATGGAATGAGTTGGAGACTCCAAATTTGCTATGCTGATAGATCAGACTCTCCTCTGTCAGTGTGCCAAATTTCATAACATTCCCACAAGCGTAAGCGTACATAGTAAACAGTTATTAGCATTTTTGGGAATTTAATTATAACTTTTGACCAAAAGGTGGCGCTGTCTTGTAATCTTTTGAGTACCTTCAGGGCCTTGTACTGATGACCCATACCGAGTTTCGTAACGATACGTTCATGCATTCCTAAAATACAGCATTTTAGCACATAATTCAAAATGGCCGACAGCCAAAATGGCTGATCGGGGAAAATTGGATATCAGTCGACTCAGCATGCTGCCCTGAATCTAACGAGACCACTTTTATGATTTTTGGACAAACCATTCAGAAGTTATAAGCAAAAACAGCCATTTTTCATATCTCCGGACCAGTAGGTGGCGCTGCGCCGAAACGCAGCATGTAGCCTCAGGTCATGCTTGTGATGACATGTACCAAGTTTGGTCTGAATATGATAAAGTGTTGAGGAGATACTGGCTTGTGTCTATTTTTGCAAGCGCTACATAAAATTTGTTTGCGCGGTATTCAAGAACGGTTTGACGAATCAACACGAATTCCATAACTTTTTGTCAGCATGGTCTGAAGATGATCTGATTCAATTTTCGTGGAAATTGGAGAAACGGCCTAGGAGGAGTTCGAAAAAGTAGCTTTTTCGGAAAATTCGAAATGGCGGAAAAATTATTATGACGGAAAATGACGTCATATGGTGCCCTCGAATCGCCATGAGCTCAGGAATCAGAGGAAAAAATAATTTTGTTTCTAGCCCTTGTGGTTCAAAAGTTATTAGCATAAACATGAGTGAAACTTTGGACAGTTGGTGGCGCTAGAGGGAATGACTTAGACACACCAAAATTGGTGTATTTAATGTTGGGACTGTCCTCTATTAGAATGTCAAACCATTACAACTTTCCCGCGATCGGTTCTATGGGCTGCCATAGACTCCCAGTCGGAAGAAGGAAGAATAATAATAAGAAATATAGCTGCAAGCAGCAATTACCGGGGCCAAGCAGAATAAGACGACAAGACATGCCAACATGTCTGAAAGTGTCAGACCAACTGCAACAATGAGCAATTAAATACATTTAAAGAGGATTTTAGGCGAAATGGCTGAAAAATCATGTAAAAAGTGATTCAAAATATGATTTAATGGATTGTCACTTTTGACCAAAAGGTGGCGCTGTTACGAAATTGATGTGGTGTGGTCAGAGTAAGGAGACAGTGACACATACAAAGTTTTGTGTCAATATGTCGAGGCATTGCAGATATAAAGCCTGAATAGTCATTTTGGCATCATGCCTCAACTTTGCTACTGTGCTATACGAAAACGGTTTCATCAATCGACACGAAATCCATAACTTTTTGTCGGCACAGTCTGGAGATGATACGATTCGATTTTGGTGAAAATCGGACAAACGGTCTAGGAGGAGTTCGAAAAAGTAGGTTTTGAATGAAAATCAAGATGGCGGACAGGAAGTTTGGCCAAATAAGGAAAACTTGGTATCTATGTTCTCGGCTTGACCCAAGGAATCTATTAAGACCCATGCCATTTCAATAGCCAGATTTATTCAAAAGTTATTAGCCTTTTTGGAAATTTTGTTATAACTTTTGACCACTAGGTGGCGCTGTCTTGAAATATTTTGGTTGCCTTCAGGGGATGGTGCTGATGACACAATCTGAGTTTCGTAATATTACACCAATGCATTTGTTTAGTATAGCATTTTATTTCACAAAACTGTATTGAAGTCAATGGGAATTTCATATTTTGTTCAATTATAGCGCCACCAAGAGGCTCAGTCCCACAATTTTTTTTACGTGTCCTCAGAGTGAGCCCATACATATGTGTGTCAATTTTGGTGAAAATATCTCAATTCGCTTCGGAGTTATAGACATTTATATGAAAAAACACGAAAAAAATGACTGACACATGACTTTGATTGGAAATTAGTACCCCTAAACATCAATATTTTCGCATTTGGGCATTGGCGTATAGCTATCGACCTATGTTTCCAAACTTCTGACGGTGGTTTCGTCTCGATCGGACTAGCGGTTTCAAAGATATAGCCAAATGTTTTTTAAGCGCTAAATCACAACGCTACACAAACCGTAAGGCGAAACCTAGCATGTTTGGTATCGTAGGACTCGGCAACGATTCAGGAGTCTAAAAAGATGAGTTTCGTGAAAATAAGTCGACCACACCCAAAGTTATAAGCATTTGGAAAAAAAAATTCACCACTAGGTGGCGCTGTTTCGAAACTTCTCAGGCTCATTCAGGGCATCGTGCTGATGACCCATACCACGTTTCGTAACAATCCGTTCATGCGTTCATAAAATACAGAATTTTAGCACAAAATTCAAAATGGCCGACAGCCAAAATGACCGATATGGCAAAATTGGATATCAGTCGACTCGGCATGTTGCCCTGAATCTAACGAGACCAATTGTATGATTTTTGGACAAACTGTTCAGAAGTTATAAGCAAAAATAGCCATTTTTCATATCTCCGGACCAGTAGGTGGCGCTGCGCCGAAACACAGCATGTAGCCTCAGGTCATGCTTGTGAGTACAAGTACCAAGTTTGGTCTGAATACGATAAACCGTTGCGGAGATACGGCCTTACGACTGTTTTTGCTAGCGCTACGTAAAATGTATTTGTGCGTTTATTGAAAACGGTTTGACGAATCCATTTGAATTCCATAACTTTTTGTCAGCACTACCTGAAGATGATCTGGTTCAATTTTCGTGCAAATCGGACAAACCGTCTAGGACGAGTTCGAAAAAGTAGCTTTTTTTGAAAATTCAAGATGGCGGCCATATTTTTATGACGGCAAATGACGTCATAGGGTGCAATCGAATCGCCATGAGCTCAGGAATCAGAGGAAAAAAGAATTTCGCTGATTGGCCTTACGGTTCAAAAGTTATTAGCAAAATAAAAGTGAAACTTTGGACAGGTGGTGGCGCTAGAGGGAATGACTTAGAAACACCAAAATTGGTGTATTTAATGTTGAGACGGTCCTCTATCAGAATGTCAAACCAAAACAACTTTCCCGCAATCGGTTCTATGGGCTGCCATAGACTCCCATGGCGGAAGAAGAAGAAGAAGAAGAAGAAGAAGAAGAATAATAATAAGAACGGGAACAGATACAATAGGTGCCTCCGCACCTTCGGTGCTTGGCCCCTAAATATAGCTGCAAGCAGCAATTACCGGGGCCAAGCAGAATAAGACGACAAGACATGCCGACATGTCTGAAAGTGTCAGACCAACTGCAACAATGAGCAATTAAAGACATTTAAAGAGGATTTTAGACGAAATGGCTGAAAAATCATAGAAACAGTAATTAAAAATATGATTTAATGGATTATCACTTTCGACAAATAGGTGGCGCAGTTACAAAACTGATGTGATGTGGTCAGAGTGAGGAGACAATGACACATACAAAGTTTGGTGTCAATATGTCAAGGCATTGCAGAGATAAAGCCTGAATAGTGCTATTAGCATCATGCCTCAAATTTGCTGCTGCGCTATACGAAAACGGTTTCGTCAATTGACACGAAATCCATAACTTTTAGTCGGCACAGTCTGGGGATGATACGATTCGATTTTGGTGAAAATCGGACAAACGGTGTGGGAGGAGTTCGAAAAAGTAGGTTTTGAATGAAAATAGCATTTTATCTCACAAAACTGTATTGAAGTCAATGGGAATTTCATGTTTTGTTCTATTATAGCGCCACCAAGAGGCTCAGTCCCACAATTTTTTTTACGTGTCCTCAGAGTGAGCCCATACATATGTGTGTCAGTTTTGGTGAAAATATCTCAATTTGCTTTAGAGTTATAAACATTTATATGAAAAAACACGTAAAAAATGACTGACACATGACTTTGTTTGAATTTTACTACCCCTAAACATCAATATTTTCGCATTTGGGCATTGGCGTATAGCTATCGACCTATGTTTCCAAACTTCTGACGGTGGTTTCGTCTCGATCGGACAAGCGGTTTCGAAGATATAGCCTAATGTTTTTTAAGCGCTAAATCACAACGCTACACAAACCGTAAGGCGAAACCTAGCATGTTTGGTATCGTAGGACTCGGCAAGGTTTCAGGAGTCTAATTAGATGAGTCTCGTGAAAATAAGTCGACCGCACCCAAAGTTATAAGCATTTGAAAAAAAAAATTCCCCACTAGGTGGCGCTGTTTCGAAACTTCTCACACTCCTTCAGGACATCGTGCTGATGACCCATGCCAAGTTTCGTAACAATCCGTTCATGCGTTCATAAAATACAGCATTTTAGCACATAATTCAAAATGGCCGACAGTCAAAATGGCCGATATGGTAAAATTGGATATCAGTCGACTCGGCATGTCGCCCTGAATCTAACGAGACCAATTTTATGATTTTTGGACAAACTGTTCAGAAGTTATAAGCAAAAATAGCCATTTTTCATATCTCCGGACCAGTAGGTGGCGCTGCGCCGAAACGCAGCATGTAGCCTCAGGTCATGCTTGTGATGACATGTACCAAGTTTGGTCTGAATACGATAAACCGTTGCAGAGATACAGCCTTACGACTGTTTTTGCAGGCGCTACGTAAAATTTGTTTGTGCGTTTATTGAAAACGGTTTGACGAATCAATTTGAATTCCATAACTTTTGGTCAGCACTGCCTGAAGATGATCTGGTTCAATTTTCGTGCAAATCGGACAAACCGTCTAGGACGAGTTCGAAAAAGTAGGTTTTTCGAATGAATCAAAATGGCGGCCATATTTTTATTACAGAAAATGAAGTCATAGGATGCAATCGAATCGGCATGAGCTCAGGAATCAGAGGAAAAAATAATTTTGTTGATTGGCCTTACAGTTCAAAAGTTATTAGCAAAATAAAAGTGAAACTTTGGACAGGTGGTGGCGCTAGAGGGAATGACTTAGAAACACCAAAATTGGTGTATTTAATGTTGGGACTGTGCTCTATCAGAATGTCAAACCAAAACAACTTTCCCGCAATCGGTTCTATGGGCTGCCATAGACTCCAAGAGCGGAAGAAGAAGAAGAAGAAGAAGAAGAAGAAGAAATATAGCTGCAAGCAGCCATTACCGGGGCCAAGCACAATAAGACGACAAGACATGCCGACATGTCTGAAAGTGTCAGACCAACTGCAACAATGAGCAATTAAAGACATTTAAAGAGGATTTTAGGCAAAATGCCTGAAAAATCATAGAAACAATAATTAAAAATATGATTTGATGGATTATCACTTTCGACCAATAGGTGGCGCAGTTACAAAACTGATGTGATGTGGTCAGAGTGAAGTTACAATGACACATACAAAGTTTGGTGTCAATATGTCAAGGCATTGCAGAGATAAAGCCTTAATTAATGCTATTAGCATCATGCCTCAACTTTGCTGCTGCGCTATACGAAAACGGTTTCGTCTATCGACACGAAATCCATAACTTTTAGTCGGCACGGTCTGGAGATGATACGATTCGATTTTGGTGAAAATCGGACAAACGGTCTAGGAGGAGTTCGAAAAAGTAGGTTTTGAATGAAAATCAAGATGGCGGACAAGAAGTTTGACCAAATAAGGAAAATTTGGTATCTATGTTCTCGGCTTGACCCAAGGAATCTATTAAGACCAGTGGCATTTACATAGGCCGATGTATTCAAAAGTTATTAGCAGTTTTGGAAATGTTGTTATAACTTTTGACCACTAGGTGGCGCTGTCTCTAAATATTTTGGGTACCTTCAGGGGATGGTGCTGATGGCACATTCTGAGTTTCGTAATATTACACCAATGCATTTGTTTAGTATAGCATTTTATTTCACAAAACTGCATTGAAGTCAATGGGAATTTCATGTTTTGTTCTATTATAGCGCCACCAAGAGGCTCAGTCCCACCATTTTTTTTATGTGTCCTCAGAGTGAGCCCATACATATATGTGTCGATTTTGGTGCAAAAATCTCAATTTGCTTCGGAGTTATAGACATTTATATGAAAAAACACGAAAAAAATGACTGACACATGACTTTGATTGAATATTACTACCCCTAAACATCAATATTTTCGCATTTGGGCATTGGCGTATAGCTATCGACCTATGTTTCCAAACTTCTGACGGTGGTTTCGTCTCGATCGGACAAGCGGTTTCGAAGATATAGCCAAATGTTTTTTAAGCGCTAAATCACAACGCTACACAAACCGTTAGGCGAAACCTAACATGTTTGGTATCGTTGGACTCGGCAACGATTCAGGAGTCCAATGAGATGAGTTTCGTGAAAATAAGTCGATCACACCCAAAGTTATAAGCTTTTGAAAAAAAAAATTCACCACTAGGTGGCGCTGTTACGAAACTTCTCACACTCCTTCAGGACATCGTGTTGATGACCCATACCAAGTTTCGTAACAATCTGTTCATGCGTTGTTAAAATACAGCATTTTAGCACAAAATTCAAAATGGCCGACAGTCAAAATGGCCGATATGGCAAAATTGGATATCAGTCGACTCGGCATGTCGTCCTGAATCTATCAAGACCAATTTTATGATTTTTGGACAAACTGTTCAGAAGTTATAAGCAAAAATATCCATTTTTCATATCTCCGGACCAGTAGGTGGCGCTGCGCCGAAACGCAGCATGTAGCCTCAGGTCATGCTTGTGAGTATATGTACCAAGTTTGGTCTGAATACGATAAACCGTTGCGGAGATACAGCCTTACGACTGTTTTTGCTAGGGCTACGTAAAATGTATTCGTGCGTTTATCAAAAACGGTTTGACGAATCAATTTGAATTCCATAACTTTTGGTCAGCACTGCCTGAAGATGATCTGGTTCAATTTTCGTGCAAATCGGACAAACCGTCTAGGACGAGTTCGAAAAAGTAGCTTTTTCAGCCCATTAAAAATGGCGGCCATATTTATAAGCCGGAAAATGACGTCATAGGGTGCAATCGAATCGGCATGAGCTCGGGAATCAGAGGAAAAAAGAATTTTGTTGATTGGCCAAACGGTTCAAAAGTTATTAGCAAAATAAAAGTGAAATTTTGGACAGTTGGTGGCGCTAGAGGGATTGGTTTTAAGACACCAAATTTGGTATGGTGACTTTTTGGACTGTCCTCTATCATTGTGCCAAATTTCATAACTTTCCCGCAATCGGTTCTATGGGCTGCCATAGACTCCCATGGCGGAAGAAGAATAATAATAATAATAATAATAAGAACGCGAACAAAAACAATAGGTGCCTCCGCACCTTCGGTGCTTGGCCCCTAATAATAATAATAAGAACGCGAACGGATACAATAGGTGCCTCCGCACCTTCGGTGCTTGGCCCCTAATAATAATAATAAATATAGCTGCAAGCAGCAATTACCGGGGCCAAGCAGAATAAGACGACAAGACATGCCAACATGTCTGAAAGTGTCAGACCAACTGCAACAATGAGCAATTAAAGACATTTAAAGAGGATTTTAGGCGAAATGGCTGAAAAATCATGTAAAAAGTGATTCAAAATATGATTTAATGGATTGTCACTTTTGACCAAAAGGTGGCGCTGTTACGAAATTGATGTGGTGTGGTCAGAGTAAGGAGACAGTGACACATACAAAGTTTTGTGTCAATATGTCGAGGCATTGCAGATATAAAGCCTGAATAGTCATTTTGGCATCATGCCTCAACTTTGCTGCTGTGCTATACAAAAACGGTTTCATCAATCGACACGAAATCCATAACTTTTTGTCGGCACAGTCTGGAGATGATACGATTCGATTTTGGTGAAAATCGGACAAACGGTCTAGGAGGAGTTCGAAAAAGTAGGTTTTGAATGAAAATCAAGATGGCGGACAGGAAGTTTGGCCAAATAAGGAAAACTTGGTATCTATGTTCTCGGCTTGACCCAAGGAATCTATTAAGACCCGTGGCATTTCAATAGCCAGATTTATTCAAAAGTTATTAGCCTTTTTGGAAATTTTGTTATAACTTTTGACCACTAGGTGGCGCTGTCTTGAAATATTTTGGTTGCCTTCAGGGGATGGTGCTGATGACACAATCTGAGTTTCGTAATATTACACCAATGCATTTGTTTAGTATAGCATTTTATTTCACAAAACTGTATTGAAGTCAATGGGAATTTCATATTTTGTTCAATTATAGCGCCACCAAGAGGCTCAGTCCCACAATTTTTTTTACGTGTCCTCAGAGTGAGCCCATACATATGTGTGTCAATTTTGGTGAAAATATCTCAATTCACTTCGGAGTTATAGACATTTATATGAAAAAACACGAAAAAAATGACTGACACATGACTTTGATTGGAAATTAGTACCCCTAAACATCAATATTTTCGCATTTGGGCATTGGCGTATAGCTATCGACCTATGTTTCCAAACTTCTGACGGTGGTTTCGTCTCGATCGGACTAGCGGTTTCAAAGATATAGCCAAATGTTTTTTAAGCGCTAAATCACAACGCTACACAAACCGTAAGGCAAAACCTAGCATGTTTGGTATCGTAGGACTCGGCAACGATTCAGGAGTCTAAAAAGATGAGTTTCGTGAAAATAAGTCGACCACACCCAAAGTTATAAGCATTTGAAAAAAAAAATTCACCACTAGGTGGCGCTGTTTCGAAACTTCTCAGGCTCATTCAGGGCATTGTGCTGATGACCCATACCACGTTTCGTAACAATCCGTTCATGCGTTCATAAAATACAGAATTTTAGCACAAAATTCAAAATGGCCGACAGCCAAAATGACCGATATGGTCAAATTGGATATCAGTCGACTCGGCATGTTGCCCTGAATCTAACGAGACCAATTGTATGATTTTTGGACAAACTGTTCAGAAGTTATAAGCAAAAATAGCCATTTTTCATATCTCCGGACCAGTAGGTGGCGCTGCGCCGAAACACAGCATGTAGCCTCAGGTCATGCTTGTGAGTACAAGTACCAAGTTTGGTCTGAATACGATAAACCGTTGCGGAGATACGGCCTTACGACTGTTTTTGCTAGCGCTACGTAAAATGTATTTGTGCGTTTATTGAAAACGGTTTGACGAATCCATTTGAATTCCATAACTTTTTGTCAGCACTACCTGAAGATGATCTGGTTCAATTTTCGTGCAAATCGGACAAACCGTCTAGGACGAGTTCGAAAAAGTAGCTTTTTTTGAAAATTCAAGATGGCGGCCATATTTTTATGACGGCAAATGACGTCATAGGGTGCAATCGAATCGCCATGAGCTCAGGAATCAGAGGAAAAAAGAATTTCGCTGATTGGCCTTACGGTTCAAAAGTTATTAGCAAAATAAAAGTGAAACTTTGGACAGGTGGTGGCGCTAGAGGGAATGACTTAGAAACACCAAAATTGGTGTATTTAATGTTGAGACGGTCCTCTATCAGAATGTCAAACCAAAACAACTTTCCCGCAATCGGTTCTATGGGCTGCCATAGACTCCCATGGCGGAAGAATAATAATAATAATAATAATAATAATAAATATAGCTGCAAGCAGCAATTACCGGGGCCAAGCAGAATAAGACGACAAGACATGCCAACATGTCTGAAAGTGTCAGACCAACTGCAACAATGAGCAATTAAAGACATTTAAAGAGGATTTTAGGCGAAATGGCTGAAAAATCATATAAAAAGTGATTCAAAATATGATTTAATGGATTGTCACTTTTGACCAAAAGGTGGCGCTGTTACGAAATTGATGTGGTGTGGTCAGAGTAAGGAGACAGTGACACATACAAAGTTTTGTGTCAATATGTCGAGGCATTGCAGATATAAAGCCTGAATAGTCATTTTGGCATCATGCCTCAACTTTGCTGCTGTGCTATACGAAAACGGTTTCATCAATCGACACGAAATCCATAACTTTTTGTCGGCACAGTCTGGAGATGATACGATTCGATTTTGGTGAAAATCGGACAAACGGTCTAGGAGGAGTTCGAAAAAGTAGGTTTTGAATGAAAATCAAGATGACGGACAGGAAGTTTGGCCAAATAAGGAAAACTTGGTATCTATGTTCTCGGCTTGACCCAAGGAATCTATTAAGACCCGTGGCATTTCAATAGCCAGATTTATTCAAAAGTTATTAGCCTTTTTGGAAATTTTGTTATAACTTTTGACCACTAGGTGGCGCTGTCTTGAAATATTTTGGTTGCCTTCAGGGGATGGTGCTGATGACACAATCTGAGTTTCGTAATATTACACCAATGCATTTGTTTAGTATAGCATTTTATTTCACAAAACTGTATTGAAGTCAATGGGAATTTCATATTTTGTTCAATTATAGCGCCACCAAGAGGCTCAGTCCCACAATTTTTTTTACGTGTCCTCAGAGTGAGCCCATACATATGTGTGTCAATTTTGGTGAAAATATCTCAATTCGCTTCGGAGTTATAGACATTTATATGAAAAAACACGAAAAAAATGACTGACACATGACTTTGATTGGAAATTAGTACCCCTAAACATCAATATTTTCGCATTTGGGCATTGGCGTATAGCTATCGACCTATGTTTCCAAACTTCTGACGGTGGTTTCGTCTCGATCGGACTAGCGGTTTCAAAGATATAGCCAAATGTTTTTTAAGCGCTAAATCACAACGTTACACAAACCGTAAGGCAAAACCTAGCATGTTTGGTATCGTAGGACTCGGCAACGATTCAGGAGTCTAAAAAGATGAGTTTCGTGAAAATATGTCGACCACACCCAAAGTTATAAGCATTTGAAAAAAAAAATTCACCACTAGGTGGCGCTGTTTCGAAACTTCTCAGGCTCATTCAGGGCATTGTGCTGATGACCCATACCACGTTTCGTAACAATCCGTTCATGCGTTCATAAAATACAGAATTTTAGCACAAAATTCAAAATGGCCGACAGCCAAAATGACCGATATGGTCAAATTGGATATCAGTCGACTCGGCATGTTGCCCTGAATCTAACGAGACCAATTGTATGATTTTTGGACAAACTGTTCAGAAGTTATAAGCAAAAATAGCCATTTTTCATATCTCCGGACCAGTAGGTGGCGCTGCGCCGAAACACAGCATGTAGCCTCAGGTCATGCTTGTGAGTACAAGTACCAAGTTTGGTCTGAATACGATAAACCGTTGCGGAGATACGGCCTTACGACTGTTTTTGCTAGCGCTACGTAAAATGTATTTGTGCGTTTATCGAAAACGGTTTGACGAATCCATTTGAATTCCATAACTTTTTGTCAGCACTACCTGAAGATGATCTGGTTCAATTTTCGTGCAAATCGGACAAACCGTCTAGGACGAGTTCGAAAAAGTAGCTTTTTTTGAAAATTCAAGATGGCGGCCATATTTTTATGACGGAAAATGACGTCATAGGGTGCAATCGAATCGCCATGAGCTCAGGAATCAGAGAAAAAAAGAATTTCGCTGATTGGCCTTACGGTTCAAAAGTTATTAGCAAAGTAAAAGTGAAACTTTGGACAGGTGGTGGCGCTAGAGGGAATGACTTAGAAACACCAAAATTGGTGTATTTAATGTTGAGACGGTCCTCTATCAGAATGTCAAACCAAAACAACTTTCCCGCAATCGGTTCTATGGGCTGCCATAGACTCCCATGGCGGAAGAATAATAATAATAATAATAAATATAGCTGCAAGCAGCAATTACCGGGGCCAAGCAGAATAAGACGACAAGACATGCCAACATGTCTGAAAGTGTCAGACCAACTGCGGCAATGAGCAATTAAAGACATTAAAGAGGATTTTAGGCAAAATGCCTGAAAAATCATAGAAACAGTAAATAAAAATATGATTTAATGGATTATCACTTTCGACCAATAGGTGGCGCAGTTACAAAACTGATGTGATGTGGTCAGAGTGAAGTGACAATGACACATACAAAGTTTGGTGTCAATATGTCAAGGCATTGCAGAGATAAAGCCTGAATAATGCTTTTAGCATCATGCCTCAACTTTGCTGCTGCGCTATACGAAAACGGTTTCGTCAATCGACACGAAATCCATAACTTTTAGTCGGCACAGTCTGGAGATGATATGATTCGATTTTGGTGAAAATCGGACAAACGGTGTGGGAGGAGTTCGAAAAAGTAGATTGTGAATGAAAATAGCATTTTATTTCACAAAACTGTATTGAAGTCAATGGGAATTTCATGTTTTGTTCTGTTATAGCGCCACCAAGAGGCTCAGTCCCACAATTTTTTTTACGTGTCCTCAGAGTGAGCCCATGCATATGTGTGTCAGTTTTGGTGAAAATATCTCAATTCGCTTTAGAGTTATAGACATTTATATGAAAAAACACGTAAAAAATGACTGACACATGACTTTGATTGAATTTTACTACCCCTAAACATCAATATTTTCGCATTTGGGCATTGGCGTATAGCTATCGACCTATGTTTCCAAACTTCTGACGATGGTTTCGTCTCGATCGGACAAACGGTTTCGAAGATATAGCCTAATGTTTTTTAAGCGCTAAATCACAACGCTACACAAACCGTAAGGCGAAACCTAGCATGTTTGGTATTGTAGGACTCGGCAAGGTTTCAGGAGACTAATTAGACTAGTCTTGTGAAAATAAGTCGACCACACCCAAAGTTATAAGCGTTTGAAAAAAAAAATTCACCACTAGGTGGCGCTGTTTCGAAACTTCTCAGGCTCATTCAGGGCATTGTGCTGATGATCCATACCACGTTTCGTAACAATCCGTTCATGCGTTCATAAAATACAGAATTTTAGCACAAAATTCAAAATGGCCGACAGCCAAAATGACCGATATGGTAAAATTGGATATCAGTCGACTCGGCATGTTGCCCTGAATCTAACGAGACCAATTTTATGATTTTTGGACAAATTGTTCAGAAGTTATAAGCAAAAATAGCCATTTTTCATATCTCCGGACCAGTAGGTGGCGCTGCGCCGAAACGCAGCATGTTGCCTCAGGTCATGCTTGTGAGTACATGTACCAAGTTTGGTCTGAATACGATAAACCGTTGCGGAGATACGGCCTTACGACTGATTTTGCTAGCGCTATGTAAAATGTATTCGTGCGTTTATCGAAAACGGTTTTACGAATCAATTTGAATTCCATAACTTTTTGTCAGCACTACCTGAAGATGATCTGGTTCAATTTTCGTGCAAATCGGACAAACCGTCTAGGACGAGTTCGAAAAAGTAGCTTTTTTTGAACATTCAAGATGGCGGCCATATTTTTATGACGGAAAATGACGTCATAGGGTGCAATCGAATC
The DNA here is from genome assembly GCF_963993115.1 of Abramis brama. Lineage (NCBI taxonomy): Eukaryota > Metazoa > Chordata > Actinopteri > Cypriniformes > Leuciscidae > Abramis > Abramis brama. Next base: position 21,203,762 of record NC_139974.1, read on the forward strand.
GCCATGAGCTCAGGAATCAGAGGGAAAAAGAATTTTGTTGATTGGCCTTACGGTTCAAAAGTTATTAGCAAAGTAAAAGTGAAATTTTGGACAGGTGGTGGCGCTACAGGGAATGACTTAGAAACACCAAAATTGGTGTATTTAATGTTGGGACTGTCCTCTATCAGAATGTCAAACCAAAACAACTTTCCCGCAATCGGTTCTATGGGCTGCCATAGACTCCAAGAGCGGAAGAAGAAGAAGAAGAATAATAAATATAGCTGCAAGCAGCAATTACCGGGGCCAAGCAGAATAAGACGACAAGACATGCCAACATGTCTGAAAGTGTCAGACCAACTGCAACAATGAGCAATTAAAGACATTTAAAGAGGATTTTAGGCGAAATGGCTGAAAAATCATGTAAAAAGTGATTCAAAATATGATTTAATGGATTGTCACTTTTGACCAAAAGGTGGCGCTGTTACGAAATTGATGTGGTGTGGTCAGAGTAAGGAGACAGTGACACATACAAAGTTTTGTGTCAATATGTCGAGGCATTGCAGATATAAAGCCTGAATAGTCATTTTGGCATCATGCCTCAACTTTGCTGCTGTGCTATACGAAAACGGTTTCATCAATCGACACGAAATCCATAACTTTTTGTCGGCACAGTCTGGAGATGATACGATTCGATTTTGGTGAAAATCGGACAAACGGTCTAGGAGGAGTTCGAAAAAGTAGGTTTTGAATGAAAATCAAGATGGCGGACAGGAAGTTTGGCCAAATAAGGAAAACTTGGTATCTATGTTCTCGGCTTGACCCAAGGAATCTATTAAGACCCGTGGCATTTCAATAGCCAGATTTATTCAAAAGTTATTAGCCTTTTTGGAAATTTTGTTATAACTTTTGACCACTAGGTGGCGCTGTCTTGAAATATTTTGGTTGCCTTCAGGGGATGGTGCTGATGACACAATCTGAGTTTCGTAATATTACACCAATGCATTTGTTTAGTATAGCATTTTATTTCACAAAACTGTATTGAAGTCAATGGGAATTTCATATTTTGTTCAATTATAGCGCCACCAAGAGGCTCAGTCCCACAATTTTTTTTACGTGTCCTCAGAGTGAGCCCATACATATGTGTGTCAATTTTGGTGAAAATATCTCAATTCACTTCGGAGTTATAGACATTTATATGAAAAAACACGAAAAAAATGACTGACACATGACTTTGATTGGAAATTAGTACCCCTAAACATCAATATTTTCGCATTTGGGCATTGGCGTATAGCTATCGACCTATGTTTCCAAACTTCTGACGGTGGTTTCGTCTCGATCGGACTAGCGGTTTCAAAGATATAGCCAAATGTTTTTTAAGCGCTAAATCACAACGCTACACAAACCGTAAGGCAAAACCTAGCATGTTTGGTATCGTAGGACTCGGCAACGATTCAGGAGTCTAAAAAGATGAGTTTCGTGAAAATAAGTCGACCACACCCAAAGTTATAAGCATTTGAAAAAAAAAATTCACCACTAGGTGGCGCTGTTTCGAAACTTCTCAGGCTCATTCAGGGCATTGTGCTGATGACCCATACCACGTTTCGTAACAATCCGTTCATGCGTTCATAAAATACAGAATTTTAGCACAAAATTCAAAATGGCCGACAGCCAAAATGACCGATATGGTCAAATTTGATATCAGTCGACTCGGCATGTTGCCCTGAATCTAACGAGACCAATTGTATGATTTTTGGACAAACTGTTCAGAAGTTATAAGCAAAAATAGCCATTTTTCATATCTCCGGACCAGTAGGTGGCGCTGCGCCGAAACACAGCATGTAGCCTCAGGTCATGCTTGTGAGTACAAGTACCAAGTTTGGTCTGAATACGATAAACCGTTGCGGAGATACGGCCTTACGACTGTTTTTGCTAGCGCTACGTAAAATGTATTTGTGCGTTTATTGAAAACGGTTTGACGAATCCATTTGAATTCCATAACTTTTTGTCAGCACTACCTGAAGATGATCTGGTTCAATTTTCGTGCAAATCGGACAAACCGTCTAGGACGAGTTCGAAAAAGTAGCTTTTTTTGAAAATTCAAGATGGCGGCCATATTTTTATGACGGCAAATGACGTCATAGGGTGCAATCGAATCGGCATGAGCTCAGAAATAAGAGGAAAAAAGAATTTCGCTGATTGGCCTTACGGTTCAAAAGTTATTAGCAAAATAAAAGTGAAACTTTGGACAGGTGGTGGCGCTAGAGGGAATGACTTAGAAACACCAAAATTGGTGTATTTAATGTTGAGACGGTCCTCTATCAGAATGTCAAACCAAAACAACTTTCCCGCAATCGGTTCTATGGGCTGCCATAGACTCCCATGGCGGAAGAATAATAATAATAATAATAATAATAATAATAATAAGAAACGGAACAGATACAATAGGTGCCTCCGCACCTTCGGTGCTTGGCCCCTAATAAGAACGGGAACAGATACAATAGGTGCCTCCGCACCTTCGGTGCTTGGCCCCTAATAATAATAATAATAAGAAACGGAACAGATACAATAGGTGCCTCCGCACCTTCGGTGCTTGGCCCCTAAATATAGCTGCAAGCAGCAATTACCGGGGCCAAGCAGAATAAGACGACAAGACATGCCAACATGTCTGAAAGTGTCAGACCAACTGCAACAATGAGCAATTAAAGACATTTAAAGAGGATTTTAGGCGAAATGGCTGAAAAATCATGTAAAAAGTGATTCAAAATATGATTTAATGGATTGTGACTTTTGACCAAAAGGTGGCGCTGTTACGAAATTGATGTGGTGTGGTCAGAGTAAGGAGACAGTGACACATACAAAGTTTTGTGTCAATATGTCGAGGCATTGCAGATATAAAGCCTGAATAGTCATTTTGGCATCATGCCTCAACTTTGCTGCTGTGCTATACGAAAACGGTTTCATCAATCGACACGAAATCCATAACTTTTTGTCGGCACAGTCTGGAGATGATACGATTCGATTTTGGTGAAAATCGGACAAACGGTCTAGGAGGAGTTCGAAAAAGTAGGTTTTGAATGAAAATCAAGATGGCGGACAGGAAGTTTGGCCAAATAAGGAAAACTTGGTATCTATGTTCTCGGCTTGACCCAAGGAATCTATTAAGACCCGTGGCATTTCAATAGCCAGATTTATTCAAAAGTTATTAGCCTTTTTGGAAATTTTGTTATAACTTTTGACCACTAGGTGGCGCTGTCTTGAAATATTTTGGTTGCCTTCAGGGGATGGTGCTGATGACACAATCTGAGTTTCGTAATATTACACCAATGCATTTGTTTAGTATAGCATTTTATTTCACAAAACTGTATTGAAGTCAATGGGAATTTCATATTTTGTTCAATTATAGCGCCACCAAGAGGCTCAGTCCCACAATTTTTTTTACGTGTCCTCAGAGTGAGCCCATACATATGTGTGTCAATTTTGGTGAAAATATCTCAATTCGCTTCGGAGTTATAGACATTTATATGAAAAAACACGAAAAAAATGACTGACACATGACTTTGATTGGAAATTAGTACCCCTAAACATCAATATTTTCGCATTTGGGCATTGGCGTATAGCTATCGACCTATGTTTCCAAACTTCTGACGGTGGTTTCGTCTCGATCGGACTAGCGGTTTCAAAGATATAGCCAAATGTTTTTTAAGCGCTAAATCACAACGCTACACAAACCGTAAGGCGAAACCTAGCATGTTTGGTATCGTAGGACTCGGCAACGATTCAGGAGTCTAAAAAGATGAGTTTCGTGAAAATAAGTCGACCACACCCAAAGTTATAAGCATTTGGAAAAAAAAATTCACCACTAGGTGGCGCTGTTTCGAAACTTCTCAGGCTCATTCAGGGCATTGTGCTGATGACCCATACCACATTTCGTAACAATCCGTTCATGCGTTCATAAAATACAGAATTTTAGCACAAAATTCAAAATGGCCGACAGCCAAAATGACCGATATGGTCAAATTGGATATCAGTCGACTCGGCATGTTGCCCTGAATCTAACGAGACCAATTGTATGATTTTTGGACAAACTGTTCAGAAGTTATAAGCAAAAATAGCCATTTTTCATATCTCCGGACCAGTAGGTGGCGCTGCGCCGAAACACAGCATGTAGCCTCAGGTCATGCTTGTGAGTACAAGTACCAAGTTTGGTCTGAATACGATAAACCGTTGCGGAGATACGGCCTTACGACTGTTTTTGCTAGCGCTACGTAAAATGTATTTGTGCGTTTATTGAAAACGGTTTGACGAATCCATTTGAATTCCATAACTTTTTGTCAGCACTACCTGAAGATGATCTGGTTCAATTTTCGTGCAAATCGGACAAACCGTCTAGGACGAGTTCGAAAAAGTAGCTTTTTTTGAAAATTCAAGATGGCGGCCATATTTTTATGACGGCAAATGACGTCATAGGGTGCAATCGAATCGCCATGAGCTCAGGAATCAGAGGAAAAAAGAATTTCGCTGATTGGCCTTACGGTTCAAAAGTTATTAGCAAAATAAAAGTGAAACTTTGGACAGGTGGTGGCGCTAGAGGGAATGACTTAGAAACACCAAAATTGGTGTATTTAATGTTGAGACGGTCCTCTATCAGAATGTCAAACCAAAACAACTTTCCCGCAATCGGTTCTATGGGCTGCCATAGACTCCCATGGCGGAAGAATAATAATAATAATAATAATAATAAGAAACGGAACAGATACAATAGGTGCCTCCGCACCTTCGGTGCTTGGCCCCTAATAATAATAATAATAATAAGAAACGGAACAGATACAATAGGTGCCTCCGCACCTTCGGTGCTTGGCCCCTAATAATAAGAAACGGAACAGATACAATAGGTGCCTCCGCACCTTCGGTGCTTGGCCCCTAAATATAGCTGCAAGCAGCAATTACCGGGGCCAAGCAGAATAAGACGACAAGACATGCCAAAATGTCTGAAAGTGTCAGACCAACTGCAACAATGAGCAATTAAAGACATTTAAAGAGGATTTTAGGCGAAATGGCTGAAAAATCATGTAAAAAGTGATTCAAAATATGATTTAATGGATTGTCACTTTTGACCAAAAGGTGGCGCTGTTACGAAATTGATGTGGTGTGGTCAGAGTAAGTAGACAGTGACACATACAAAGTTTTGTGTCAATATGTCGAGGCATTGCAGATATAAAGCCTGAATAGTCATTTTGGCATCATGCCTCAACTTTGCTGCTGTGCTATACGAAAACGGTTTCATCAATCGACACGAAATCCATAACTTTTTGTCGTCACAGTCTGGAGATGATACGATTCGATTTTGGTGAAAATCGGACAAACGGTCTAGGAGGAGTTCGAAAAAGTAGGTTTTGAATGTAAATCAAGATGGCGGACAGGAAGTTTGGCCAAATAAGGAAAACTTGGTATCTATGTTCTCGGCTTGACCCAAGGAATCTATTAAGAACCGTGGAATTTCAATAGCCAGATTTATTCAAAAGTTATTAGCCTTTTTGGAAATTTTGTTATAACTTTTGACCACTAGGTGGCGCTGTCTTGAAATATTTTGGTTGCCTTCAGGGGATGGTGCTGATGACACAATCTGAGTTTCGTAATATTACACCAATGCATTTGTTTAGTATAGCATTTTATTTCACAAAACTGTATTGAAGTCAATGGGAATTTCATATTTTGTTCAATTATAGCGCCACCAAGAGGCTCAGTCCCACAATTTTTTTTACGTGTCCTCAGAGTGAGCCCATACATATGTGTGTCAATTTTGGTGAAAATATCTCAATTCGCTTCGGAGTTATAGACATTTATATGAAAAAACACGAAAAAAATGACTGACACATGACTTTGATTGGAAATTAGTACCCCTAAACATCAATATTTTCGCATTTGGGCATTGGCATATAGCTATCGACCTATGTTTCCAAACTTCTGACGGTGGTTTCGTCTCGATCGGACTAGCGGTTTCGAAGATATAGCCAAATGTTTTTTAAGCGCTAAATCACAACGCTACACAAACCGTAATGCAAAACCTAGCATGTTTGGTATCGTAGGACTCGGCAACGATTCAGGAGTCTAAAAAGATGAGTTTCGTGAAAATAAGTCGACCACACCCAAAGTTATAAGCCTTTGAAAAAAAAAATTCACCACTAGGTGGCGCTGTTTCGAAACTTCTCAGGCTCATTCAGGGCATCGTGCTGATGACCCATACCACGTTTCGTAACAATCCGTTCATGCGTTCATAAAATACAGAATTTTAGCACAAAATTCAAAATGGCCGACAGCCAAAATGACCGATATGGCAAAATTGGATATCAGTCGACTCGGCATGTTGCCCTGAATCTAACGAGACCAATTGTATGATTTTTGGACAAACTGTTCAGAAGTTATAAGCAAAAATAGCCATTTTTCATATCTCCGGACCAGTAGGTGGCGCTGCGCCGAAACACAGCATGTAGCCTCAGGTCATGCTTGTGAGTACAAGTACCAAGTTTGGTCTGAATACGATAAACCGTTGCGGAGATACGGCCTTACGACTGTTTTTGCTAGCGCTACGTAAAATGTATTCGTGCGTTTATCGAAAACGGTTTGACGAATCCATTTGAATTCCATAACTTTTTGTCAGCACTACCTGAAGATGATCTGGTTCAATTTTCGTGCAAATCGGACAAACCGTCTAGGACGAGTTCGAAAAAGTAGCTTTTTTTGAAAATTCAAGATGGTGGCCATATTTTTATGACGGCAAATGACGTCATAGGGTGCAATCGAATCGTCATGAGCTCAGGAATCAGAGGAAAAAAGAATTTCGCTGATTGGCCTTACGGTTCAAAAGTTATTAGCAAAATAAAAGTGAAACTTTGGACAGGTGGTGGCGCTAGAGGGAATGACTTAGAAACACCAAAATTGGTGTATTTAATGTTGAGACGGTCCTCTATCAGAATGTCAAACCAAAACAAGTTTCCCGCAATCGGTTCTATGGGCTGCCATAGACTCCCATGGCGGAAGAAGAATAATAATAATAATAAATATAGCTGCAAGCAGCAATTATCGGGGCCAAGCGCAAGCAGACGACAGGATATGCCAACATGGCTGAAGGTGTCAGACCAACTGCAACAATGAGCAATTAAATACATTTAAAGAGGATTTTAGGCGAAATGGCTGAAAAATCATATAAAAAGTCATTCGAAATATGATTTAATGGATTATCACTTTCGACCAATCTGTGGCGCAGTTACAAAACTGATGTGATGTGGTCAGAGTGAAGTGACAATGACACATACAAAGTTTGGTGTCAATATGTCAAGGCATTGCAGAGATAAAGCCTGAATAGTGCTTTTAGCATCATGCCTCAACTTTGCTGCTACGCTATACGAAAACGGTTTCGTCTATAGACACGAAATCCATAACTTTTAGTCAGCACAGTCTGGAGATGATACGATTCGATTTTGGTGAAAATCGGACAAACGGTCTAGGAGGAGTTCGAAAAAGTAGGTTTTGACTGAAAATCAAGATGGCGGACAGGAAGCTAGGCCAAATAAGGAAACCTTGGTATCTATGTTCTCGTCTTGACCCAAGGAATCTATTAAGACCAGTTGCATTACAATAGGCCAACTTATTCAAAAGTTATTAGCAGTTTTGTAAATTTTGTTATAACTTTTGACCACTAGGTGGCACTGTCTCGAAATATTTTGGGTACCTTCAGGGGATGGTGCTGATGGCACATTTTGAGTTTCGTAATATTACACCAATGCATTTGTTTAGTATAGCATTTTATTTCACAAAACTGCATTGAAGTCAATGGGAATTTCATGTTTTGTTCTATTATAGCGCCACCAAGAGGCTGAGTCCCACCATCTTTTTTACATGTCCTCAGAGTGAGCTCATACATATGTGTGTCGATTTTGGTGAAAATATCTCAATTCGCTTCGGAGTTATAGACATTTATATGAAAAAACATGTAAAAAATGACTGACACATGACTTTGTTTGGAATTTACTACCCCTAAACATCAATATTTTCGCATTTGGGCATTGGCGTATAGCTATCGACCTATGTTTCCAAACTTCTGACGGTGGTTTCATCTCGATCGGACTAGCGGTTTCAAAGATATAGCCAAATGTTTTTTAAGCGCTAAATCACAACGCTACACAAACCGTAAGGCGAAACCTAGCATGTTTGGTATCATAGGACTCGGCAACGATTCAGGAGTCTAAAAAGATGAGTTTCGTGAAAATAAGTCGACCACACCCAAAGTTATAAGCATTTGAAAAAAAAAATTCACCACTAGGTGGCGCTGTTTCGAAACTTCTCAGGCTCATTCAGGGCATTGTGCTGATGACCCATACCACGTTTCGTAACAATCTGTTCATGCGTTCTTAAAATACAGCATTTTAGCACAAAATTCAAAATGGCCGACAGTCAAAATGGCCGATATGGTAATATTGGATATCAGTCGACTCGGCATGTTACCCTGAATCTAACGAGACCAATTTTATGATTTTTGGACAAACTGTTCAGAAGTTATAAGCAAAAATAGCCATTTTTCATATCTCCGGACCAGTAGGTGGCGCTGCGCCGAAACACAGCATGTAGCCTCAGGTCATGCTTGTGATGACATGTACCAAGTTTGGTCTGAATCCGATAAAGCGTTGCGGAGATACGGCCTTACATCTGTTTTCGCAAGCGCTACGTAAAATGTATTCGTGGGTTTATCGAAAACTGTTAAGCGAATCAACTTGAATTCCATAACTTTTTGTCAGCATGGTCTGTAGATGATCTGGTTCAATTTTCGTGCAAATCGGACAAACCGTCTAGGACGAGTTCGAAAAAGTAGCTTTTTAGATAAATTCAAAATGGCGGCCATATTGTTATGACAGAAATGATGTCATAGGGTGCAATCGAATTGGCATGAGCTCAGGAATCAGAGAGAAAAATAATTTTGTTGATTGGCCTTACGGTTCAAAAGTTATTAGCAAAATAAAAGTGAAACTTTGGACAGGTGGTGGCGCTAGAGGGAATGACTTAGACACACCAAAATTGGTGTATTTAATGTTGGGACTGTCCTCTATCAGAATGTCAAACCAAAACAACTTTCCCGCATTCGGTTCTATGGGCTGCCATAGACTCCCAGTTGGAAGAAGGAAGAATAATAATAAATATAGCTGCAAGCAGCAATTACCGGGGCCAAGCAGAATAAGACGACAAGACATGCCAACATGTCTGAAAGTGTCAGACCAACTGCGGCAATGAGCAATTAAAGACATTAAAGAGGATTTTAGGCAAAATGCCTGAAAAATCATAGAAACAGTAAATAAAAATATGATTTAATGGATTATCACTTTTGACCAATAGGTGGCGCAGTTACAAAACTGATGTGATGTGGTCAGAGTGAAGTGACAATGACACATACAAAGTTTGGTGTCAATATGACAAGGCATTGCAGAGATAAAGCCTGAATAATGCTTTTAGCATCATGCCTCAACTTTGCTGCTGCGCTATACGAAAACGGTTTCGTCAATCGACACGAAATCCATAGCTTTTAGTCGGCACAGTCTGGAGATGATATGATTCGATTTTGGTGAAAATCGGACAAACGGTGTGGGAGGAGTTCGAAAAAGTAGATTGTGAATGAAAATAGCATTTTATTTCACAAAACTGTATTGAAGTCAATGGGAATTTAATGTTTTGTTCTGTTATAGCGCCACCAAGAGGCTAAGTCCCACAATTTTTTTTACGTGTCCTCAGAGTGAGCCCATGCATATGTGTGTCAGTTTTGGTGAAAATATCTCAATTCGCTTTAGAGTTATAGACATTTATATGAAAAAACATGTAAAAAATGACTGACACATGACTTTGTTTGAATTTTACTACCCCTAAACATCAATATTTTCACATTTGGGCATTGGCGTATAGCTATCGACCTATGTTTCCAAACTTCTGACGGAGGTTTCGTCTCGATCGGACAATCGGTTTCGAAGATATAGCCAAATGTTTTTTAAGCGCTAAATCACAACGCTACACAAACCGTAAGGCAAAACCTAGCATGTTTGGTATCGTAGGACTCGGCAAGGTTTCAGGAGACTAATTAGACTAGTCTCGTGAAAATAAGTCGACCACACCCAAAGTTATAAGCGTTTGAAAAAAAAAATTCACCACTAGGTGGCGCTGTTTCGAAACTTCTCAGGCTCATTCAGGGCATTGTGCTGATGACCCATACCACGTTTCGTAACAATCCGTTCATGCGTTCATAAAATACAGAATTTTAGCACAAAATTCAAAATGGCCGACAGCCAAAATGACCGATATGGTAAAATTGGATATCAGTCAACTCGGCATGTTGCCCTGAATCTAACGAGACCAATTTTATGATTTTTGGACAAACTGTTCAGAAGTTATAAGCAAAAATAGCCATTTTTCATATCTCCGGACCAGTAGGTGGCGCTGCGCCGAAACACAGCATGTAGCCTCAGGTCATGCTTGTGAGTACAAGTACCAAGTTTGGTCTGAATACGATAAACCGTTGCGGAGATACGGCCTTACGACTGATTTTGCTAGCGCTATGTAAAATGTATTCGTGCGTTTATCGAAAACGGTTTGACGAATCAATTTGAATTCCATAACTTTTTGTCAGCACTACCTGAAGATGATCTGGTTCAATTTTCGTGCAAATCGGACAAACCGTCTAGGACGAGTTCGAAAAAGTAGCTTTTTTTGAACATTCAAGATGGCGGCCATATTTTTATGACGGAAAATGACGTCATAGGGTGCAATCGAATCGCCATGAGCTCAGGAATCAGAGGGAAAAAGAATTTTGTTGATTGGCCTTACGGTTCAAAAGTTATTAGCAAAGTAAAAGTGAAACTTTGGACAGGTGGTGGCGCTACAGGGAATGACTTAGAAACACCAAAATTGGTGTATTTAATGTTGGGACTGTCCTCTATCAGAATGTCAAACCAAAACAACTTTCCCGCAATCGGTTCTATGGGCTGCCATAGACTCCAAGAGCGGAAGAAGAAGAAGAAGAATAATAATAAGAACGGGAACAGATACAATAGGTGCCTCCGCACCTTCGGTGCTTGGCCCCTAATAAGAACGGGAACAGATACAATAGGTGCCTACGCACCTTCGGTGCTTGGCCCCTAAATATAGCTGCAAGCAGCAATTACCGGGGCCAAGCAGAATAAGACGACAAGACATGCCAACATGTCTGAAAGTGTCAGACCAACTGCAACAATGAGCAATTAAAGACATTTAAAGAGGATTTTAGGCGAAATGGCTGAAAAATCATGTAAAAAGTGATTCAAAATATGATTTAATGGATTGTCACTTTTGACCAAAAGGTGGCGCTGTTACGAAATTGATGTGGTGTGGTCAGAGTAAGGAGACAGTGACACATACAAAGTTTTGTGTCAATATGTCGAGGCATTGCAGATATAAAGCCTGAATAGTCATTTTGGCATCATGCCTCAACTTTGCTGCTGTGCTATACGAAAACGGTTTCATCAATCGACACGAAATCCATAACTTTTTGTCGGCACAGTCTGGAGATGATACGATTCGATTTTGGTGAAAATCGGACAAACGGTCTAGGAGGAGTTCGAAAAAGTAGGTTTTGAATGAAAATCAAGATGGCGGACAGGAAGTTTGGCCAAATAAGGAAAACTTGGTATCTATGTTCTCGGCTTGACCCAAGGAATCTATTAAGACCCGTGGCATTTCAATAGCCAGATGTATTCAAAAGTTATTAGCCTTTTTGGAAATTTTGTTATAACTTTTGACCACTAGGTGGCGCTGTCTTGAAATATTTTGGTTGCCTTCAGGGGATGGTGCTGATGACACAATCTGAGTTTCGTAATATTACACCAATGCATTTGTTTAGTATAGCATTTTATTTCACAAAACTGTATTGAAGTCAATGGGAATTTCATATTTTGTTCAATTATAGCGCCACCAAGAGGCTCAGTCCCACAATTTTTTTTACGTGTCCTCAGAGTGAGCCCATACATATGTGTGTCAATTTTGGTGAAAATATCTCAATTCGCTTCGGAGTTATAGACATTTATATGAAAAAACACGAAAAAAATGACTGACACATGACTTTGATTGAATATTACTACCCCTAAACATCAATATTTTCGCATTTGGGCATTGGCATATAGCTATCGACCTATGTTTCCAAACTTCTGACGGTGGTTTCGTCTCGATCGGACAAGCGGTTTCGAAGATATAGCCAAATGTTTTTTAAGCGCTAAATCACAACGCTACACAAACCGTTAGGCGAAACCTAACATGTTTGGTATCGTTGGACTCGGCAACGATTCAGGAGTCCAATGAGATGAGTTTCGTGAAAATAAGTCGATCACACCCAAAGTTATAAGCTTTTGAAAAAAAAAATTCACCACTAGGTGGCGCTGTTACGAAACTTCTCACACTCCTTCAGGACATCGTGTTGATGACCCATACCAAGTTTCGTAACAATCTGTTCATGCGTTGTTAAAATACAGCATTTTAGCACAAAATTCAAAATGGCCGACAGTCAAAATGGCCGATATGGCAAAATTGGATATCAGTCGACTCGGCATGTCGTCCTGAATCTATCAAGACCAATTTTCAGATTTTTGGACAAACTGTTCAGAAGTTATAAGCAAAAATATCCATTTTTCATATCTCCGGACCAGTAGGTGGCGCTGCGCCGAAACGCAGCATGTAGCCTCAGGTCATGCTTGTGAGTATATGTACCAAGTTTGGTCTGAATACGATAAACCGTTGCGGAGATACAGCCTTACGACTGTTTTTGCTAGGGCTACGTAAAATGTATTCGTGCGTTTATCAAAAACGGTTTGACGAATCAATTTGAATTCCATAACTTTTGGTCAGCACTGCCTGAAGATGATCTGGTTCAATTTTCGTGCAAATCGGACAAACCGTCTAGGACGAGTTCGAAAAAGTAGCTTTTTCAGCCCATTAAAAATGGCGGCCATATTTATAAGCCGAAAAATGACGTCATAGGGTGCAATCGAATCGGCATGAGCTCGGGAATCAGAGGAAAAAAGAATTTTGTTGATTGGCCAAACGGTTCAAAAGTTATTAGCAAAATAAAAGTGAAATTTTGGACAGTTGGTGGCGCTAGAGGGATTGGTTTTAAGACACCAAATTTGGTATGGTGACTTTTTGGACTGTCCTCTATCATTGTGCCAAATTTCATAACTTTCCCGCAATCGGTTCTATGGGCTGCCATAGACTCCCATGGCGGAAGAAGAATAATAATAATAAATATAGCTGCAAGCAGCAATTACCGGGGCCAAGCAGAATAAGACGACAAGACATGCCAAAATGTCTGAAAGTGTCAGACTAACTGCAACAATGAGCAATTAAAGACATTTAAAGAGGATTTTAGGCGAAATGGCTGAAAAATCATGTAAAAAGTGATTCAAAATATGATTTAATGGATTGTCACTTTTGACCAAAAGGTGGCGCTGTTACAAAATTGATGTGGTGTGGTCAGAGTAAGTAGACAGTGACACATACAAAGTTTTGTGTCAATATGTCGAGGCATTGCAGATATAAAGCCTGAATAGTCATTTTGGCATCATGCCTCAACTTTGCTGCTGTGCTATACGAAAACGGTTTCATCAATCGACACGAAATCCATAACTTTTTGTCGGCACAGTCTGGAGATGATACGATTCGATTTTGGTGAAAATCGGACAAACGGTCTAGGAGGAGTTCGAAAAAGTAGGTTTTGAATGAAAATCAAGATGGCGGACAGGAAGTTTGGCCAAATAAGGAAAACTTGGTATCTATGCTCTCGGCTTGACCCAAGGAATCTATTAAGAACCGTGGAATTTCAATAGCCAGATTTATTCAAAAGTTATTAGCCTTTTTGGAAATTTTGTTATAACTTTTGACCACTAGGTGGCGCTGTCTTGAAATATTTTGGTTGCCTTCAGGGGATGGTGCTGATGACACAATCTGAGTTTCGTAATATTACACCAATGCATTTGTTTAGTATAGCATTTTATTTCACAAAACTGTATTGAAGTCAATGGGAATTTCATATTTTGTTCAATTATAGCGCCACCAAGAGGCTCAGTCCCACAATTTTTTTTACGTGTCCTCAGAGTGAGCCCATACATATGTGTGTCAATTTTGGTGAAAATATCTCAATTCGCTTCGGAGTTATAGACATTTATATGAAAAAACACGAAAAAAATGACTGACACATGACTTTGATTGGAAATTAGTACCCCTAAACATCAATATTTTCGCATTTGGGCATTGGCGTATAGCTATCGACCTATGTTTCCAAACTTCTGACGGTGGTTTCGTCTCGATCGGACTAGCGGTTTCAAAGATATAGCCAAATGTTTTTTAAGCGCTAAATCACAACGCTACACAAACCGTAAGGCGAAACCTAGCATGTTTGGTATCGTAGGACTCGGCAACGATTCAGGAGTCTAAAAAGATGAGTTTCGTGAAAATAAGTCGACCACACCCAAAGTTATAAGCATTTGAAAAAAAAAATTCACCACTAGGTGGCGCTGTTTCGAAACTTCTCAGGCTCATTCAGGGCATTGTGCTGATGACCCATACCACATTTCGTAACAATCCGTTCATGCGTTCATAAAATACAGAATTTTAGCACAAAATTCAAAATGGCCGACAGCCAAAATGACCGATATGGTCAAATTGGATATCAGTCGACTCGGCATGTTGCCCTGAATCTAACGAGACCAATTGTATGATTTTTGGACAAACTGTTCAGAAGTTATAAGCAAAAATAGCCATTTTTCATATCTCCGGACCAGTAGGTGGTGCTGCGCCGAAACACAGTATGTAGCCTCAGGTCATGCTTGTGAGTACAAGTACCAAGTTTGGTCTGAATACGATAAACCGTTGCGGAGATACGGCCTTACGACTGTTTTTGCTAGCGCTACGTAAAATGTATTTGTGCGTTTATTGAAAACGGTTTGACGAATCCATTTGAATTCCATAACTTTTTGTCAGCACTACCTGAAGATGATCTGGTTCAATTTTCGTGCAAATCGGACAAACCGTCTAGGACGAGTTCGAAAAAGTAGCTTTTTTTGAAAATTCAAGATGGCGGCCATATTTTTATGACGGCAAATGACGTCATAGGGTGCAATCGAATTGCCATGAGCTCAGGAATCAGAGGAAAAAAGAATTTCGCTGATTGGCCTTACGGTTCAAAAGTTATTAGCAAAATAAAAGTGAAACTTTGGACAGGTGGTGGCGCTAGAGGGAATGACTTAGAAACACCAAAATTGGTGTATTTAATGTTGAGACGGTCCTCTATCAGAATGTCAAACCAAAACAACTTTCCCGCAATCGGTTCTATGGGCTGCCATAGACTCCCATGGCGGAAGAATAATAATAATAATAATAATAATAATAATAAATATAGCTGCAAGCAGCAATTACCGGGGCCAAGCAGAATAAGACGACAAGACATGCCAACATGTCTGAAAGTGTCAGACCAACTGCGGCAATGAGCAATTAAAGACAATAAAGAGGATTTTAGGCAAAATGCCTGAAAAATCATAGAAACAGTAAATAAAAATATGATTTAATGGATTATCACTTTCGACCAATAGGTGGCGCAGTTACAAAACTGATGTGATGTGGTCAGAGTGAAGTGACAATGACACATACAAAGTTTGGTGTCAATATGTCAAGGCATTGCAGAGATAAAGCCTGAATAATGCTTTTAGCATCATGCCTCAACTTTGCTGCTGCGCTATACGAAAACGGTTTCGTCAATCGACACGAAATCCATAACTTTTAGTCGGCACAGTCTGGAGATGATATGATTCGATTTTGGTGAAAATCGGACAAACGGTGTGGGAGGAGTTCGAAAAAGTAGATTGTGAATGAAAATAGCATTTTATTTCACAAAACTGTATTGAAGTCAATGGGAATTTCATGTTTTGTTCTGTTATAGCGCCACCAAGAGGCTCAGTCCCACAATTTTTTTTACGTGTCCTCAGAGTGAGCCCATGCATATGTGTGTCAGTTTTGGTGAAAATATCTCAATTCGCTTTAGAGTTATAGACATTTATATGAAAAAACACGTAAAAAATGACTGACACATGACTTTGATTGAATTTTACTACCCCTAAACATCAATATTTTCGCATTTGGGCATTGGCGTTTAGCTATCGACCTATGTTTCCAAACTTCTGACGATGGTTTCGTCTCGATCGGACAAACGGTTTCGAAGATATAGCCTAATGTTTTTTAAGCGCTAAATCACAACGCTACACAAACCGTAAGGCGAAACCTAGCATGTTTGGTAATGTAGGACTCGGCAAGGTTTCAGGAGACTAATTAGACTAGTCTTGTGAAAATAAGTCGACCACACCCAAAGTTATAAGCGTTTGAAAAAAAAAAATCACCACTAGGTGGCGCTGTTTCGAAACTTCTCAGGCTCATTCAGGGCATTGTGCTGATGATCCATACCACGTTTCGTAACAATCCGTTCATGCGTTCATAAAATACAGAATTTTAGCACAAAATTCAAAATGGCCGACAGCCAAAATGACCGATATGGTAAAATTGGATATCAGTCGACTCGGCATGTTGCCCTGAATCTAACGAGACCAATTTTATGATTTTTGGACAAATTGTTCAGAAGTTATAAGCAAAAATACCCATTTTTCATATCTCCGGACCAGTAGGTGGCGCTGCGCCGAAACGCAGCATGTTGCCTCAGGTCATGCTTGTGAGTACATGTACCAAGTTTGGTCTGAATACGATAAACCGTTGCGGAGATACAGCCTTACGACTGTTTTTGCTAGCGCTACGTAAAATGTATTCGTGCGTTTATCGAAAACGGTTTGACGAATCAATTTGAATTCCATAACTTTTGGTCAGCACTGCCTGAAGATGATCTGGTTCAATTTTCGTGCAAATCGGACAAACCGTCTAGGACGAGTTCGAAACAGTATATTTTTCAGAAAATTCAAAATGGCGGCCATATTTATATGACGGAAAATGACGTCATAGGGTGCAATCGAATCGGCATGAGCTCAGGAATCAGAGGAAAAAAGAATTTTGTTGATTGGCCTTACGGTTCAAAAGTTATTAGCAAAATAAAAGTGAAACTTTGGACAGGTGGTGGCGCTAGAGGGAATGACTTAGAAACACAAAAATTGGTGTATTTAATGTTGGGACTGTCCTCTATCAGAATGTCAAACCAAAACAACTTTCCCGCAATCGGTTCTATGGGCTGCCATAGACGCCCAGTCGGAAGAAGAATAATAATAAATATAGCTGCAAGCAGCAATTACCGGGGCCAAGCAGAATAAGACGACAAGACATGCCAACATGTCTGAAAGTGTCAGACCAACTGCAACAATGAGCAATTAAAGACATTTAAAGAGGATTTTAGGCGAAATGGCTGAAAAATCATGTAAAAAGTGATTCAAAATATGATTTAATGGATTGTCACTTTTGACCAAAAGGTGGCGCTGTTACGAAATTGATGTGGTGTGGTCAGAGTAAGGAGACAGTGACACATACAAAGTTTTGTGTCAATATGTCGAGGCATTGCAGATATAAAGCCTGAATAGTCATTTTGGCATCATGCCTCAACTTTGCTGCTGTGCTATACGAAAACGGTTTCATCAATCGACACGAAATCCATAACTTTTTGTCGGCACAGTCTGGAGATGATACGATTCGATTTTGGTGAAAATCGGACAAACGGTCTAGGAGGAGTTCGAAAAAGTAGGTTTTGAATGAAAATCAAGATGGCGGACAGGAAGTTTGGCCAAATAAGGAAAACTTGGTATCTATGTTCTCGGCTTGACCCAAGGAATCTATTAAGACCCGTGGCATTTCAATAGCCAGATTTATTCAAAAGTTATTAGCCTTTTTGGAAATTTTGTTATAACTTTTGACCACTAGGTGGCGCTGTCTTGAAATATTTTGGTTGCCTTCAGGGGATGGTGCTGATGACACAATCTGAGTTTCGTAATATTACACCAATGCATTTGTTTAGTATAGCATTTTATTTCACAAAACTGTATTGAAGTCAATGGGAATTTCATATTTTGTTCAATTATAGCGCCACCAAGAGGCTCAGTCCCACAATTTTTTTTACGTGTCCTCAGAGTGAGCCCATACATATGTGTGTCAATTTTGGTGAAAATATCTCAATTCGCTTCGGAGTTATAGACATTTATATGAAAAAACACGAAAAAAATGACTGACACATGACTTTGATTGGAAATTAGTACCCCTAAACATCAATATTTTCGCATTTGGGCATTGGCGTATAGCTATCGACCTATGTTTCCAAACTTCTGACGGTGGTTTCGTCTCGATCGGACTAGCGGTTTCAAAGATATAGCCAAATGTTTTTTAAGCGCTAAATCACAACGCTACACAAACCGTAAGGCAAAACCTAGCATGTTTGGTATCGTAGGACTCGGCAACGATTCAGGAGTCTAAAAAGATGAGTTTCGTGAAAATAAGTCGACCACACCCAAAGTTATAAGCAT
This sequence comes from Abramis brama, assembly GCF_963993115.1. NCBI lineage: Eukaryota > Metazoa > Chordata > Actinopteri > Cypriniformes > Leuciscidae > Abramis > Abramis brama. The sequence continues at coordinate 21,222,298 of NC_139974.1, forward strand.
TTGGAAAAAAAAATTCACCACTAGGTGGCGCTGTTTCGAAACTTCTCAGGCTCATTCAGGGCATTGTGCTGATGACCCATACCACGTTTCGTAACAATCCGTTCATGCGTTCATAAAATACAGAATTTTAGCACAAAATTCAAAATGGCCGACAGCCAAAATGACCGATATGGTCAAATTGGATATCAGTCGACTCGGCATGTTGCCCTGAATCTAACGAGACCAATTGTATGATTTTTGGACAAACTGTTCAGAAGTTATAAGCAAAAATAGCCATTTTTCATATCTCCGGACCAGTAGGTGGCGCTGCGCCGAAACACAGCATGTAGCCTCAGGTCATGCTTGTGAGTACAAGTACCAAGTTTGGTCTGAATACGATAAACCGTTGCGGAGATACGGCCTTACGACTGTTTTTGCTAGCGCTACGTAAAATGTATTTGTGCGTTTATTGAAAACGGTTTGACGAATCCATTTGAATTCCATAACTTTTTGTCAGCACTACCTGAAGATGATCTGGTTCAATTTTCGTGCAAATCGGACAAACCGTCTAGGACGAGTTCGAAAAAGTAGCTTTTTTTGAAAATTCAAGATGGCGGCCATATTTTTATGACGGCAAATGACGTCATATGGTGCAATCGAATCGCCATGAGCTCAGGAATCAGAGGAAAAAAGAATTTCGCTGATTGGCCTTACGGTTCAAAAGTTATTAGCAAAATAAAAGTGAAACTTTGGACAGGTGGTGGCGCTAGAGGGAATGACTTAGAAACACCAAAATTGGTGTATTTAATGTTGAGACGGTCCTCTATCAGAATGTCAAACCAAAACAACTTTCCCGCAATCGGTTCTATGGGCTGCCATAGACTCCCATGGCGGAAGAATAATAATAATAATAAATATAGCTGCAAGCAGCAATTACCGGGGCCAAGCACAATCAGATGACAAGACATGCCAACATTGCTGAAAGTGTCAGACCAATGAGCAATTAAAGACATTAAAGAGGATTTTAGGCAAAATGCCTGAAAAATCATAGAAACAGTGAAGAAAAATATGATTTAATGGACTATCACTTTCGACCAATAGGTGGCGCAGTTACAAAACTGATGTGATGTGGTCAGAGTGAAGTGACAATGACACATACAAAGTTTGGTGTTAATATGTCAAGGCATTGCAGAGATAAAGCCTGAATAGTGCTATTAGCATCATGCCTCAACTTTGCTGCTGCGCTATACGAAAACGGTTTCGTCTATCGACACGAAATCCATAACTTTTAGTCGGCACGGTCTGGAGATGATACGATTCGATTTTGGTGAAAATCGGACAAACGGTCTAGGAGGAGTTCGAAAAAGTAGGTTTTGAATGAAAATCAAGATGGCGGACAGGAAGTTTGGCCAAATAAGGAAAACTTGGTATCTATGTTCTCGGCTTGACCCAAGGAATCTATTAAGACCCGTGCCATTTCAATAGCCAGATTTATTCAAAAGTTATTAGCCTTTTTGGAAATTTTGTTATAACTTTTGACCACTAGGTGGCGCTGTCTTGAAATATTTTGGTTGCCTTCAGGGGATGGTGCTGATGACACAATCTGAGTTTCGTAATATTACACCAATGCATTTGTTTAGTATAGCATTTTATTTCACAAAACTGTATTGAAGTCAATGGGAATTTCATATTTTGTTCAATTATAGCGCCACCAAGAGGCTCAGTCCCACAATTTTTTTTACGTGTCCTCAGAGTGAGCCCATACATATGTGTGTCAATTTTGGTGAAAATATCTCAATTCGCTTCAGAGTTATAGACATTTATATGAAAAAACACGAAAAAAATGACTGACACATGACTTTGATTGGAAATTAGTACCCCTAAACATCAATATTTTCGCATTTGGGCATTGGCGTATAGCTATCGACCTATGTTTCCAAACTTCTGACGGTGGTTTCGTCTCGATCGGACTAGCGGTTTCAAAGATATAGCCAAATGTTTTTTAAGCGCTAAATCACAACGCTACACAAACCGTAAGGCGAAACCTAGCATGTTTGGTATCGTAGGACTCGGCAACGATTCAGGAGTCTAAAAAGATGAGTTTCGTGAAAATAAGTCGACCACACCCAAAGTTATAAGCATTTGAAAAAAAAAATTCACCACTAGGTGGCGCTGTTTCGAAACTTCTCAGGCTCATTCAGGGCATTGTGCTGATGACCCATACCACATTTCGTAACAATCCGTTCATGCGTTCATAAAATACAGAATTTTAGCACAAAATTCAAAATGGCCGACAGCCAAAATGACCGATATGGTCAAATTGGATATCAGTCGACTCGGCATGTTGCCCTGAATCTAACGAGACCAATTGTATGATTTTTGGACAAACTGTTCAGAAGTTATAAGCAAAAATAGCCATTTTTCATATCTCCGGACCAGTAGGTGGCGCTGCGCCGAAACACAGCATGTAGCCTCAGGTCATGCTTGTGAGTACAAGTACCAAGTTTGGTCTGAATACGATAAACCGTTGCGGAGATACGGCCTTACGACTGTTTTTGCTAGCGCTACGTAAAATGTATTTGTGCGTTTATTGAAAACGGTTTGACGAATCCATTTGAATTCCATAACTTTTTGTCAGCACTACCTGAAGATGATCTGGTTCAATTTTCGTGCAAATCGGACAAACCGTCTAGGACGAGTTCGAAAAAGTAGCTTTTTTTGAAAATTCAAGATGGCGGCCATATTTTTATGACGGCAAATGACGTCATAGGGTGCAATCGAATCGCCATGAGCTCAGGAATCAGAGGAAAAAAGAATTTCGCTGATTGGCCTTACGGTTCAAAAGTTATTAGCAAAATAAAAGTGAAACTTTGGACAGGTGGTGGCGCTAGAGGGAATGACTTAGAAACACCAAAATTGGTGTATTTAATGTTGAGACGGTCCTCTATCAGAATGTCAAACCAAAACAACTTTCCCGCAATCGGTTCTATGGGCTGCCATAGACTCCCATGGCGGAAGAATAATAATAATAATAAATATAGCTGCAAGCAGCAATTACCGGGGCCAAGCAGAATAAGACGACAAGACATGCCAACATGTCTGAAAGTGTCAGACCAACTGCAACAATGAGCAATTAAAGACATTTAAAGAGGATTTTAGGCGAAATGGCTGAAAAATCATGTAAAAAGTGATTCAAAATATGATTTAATGGATTGTCACTTTTGACCAAAAGGTGGCGCTGTTACGAAATTGATGTGGTGTGGTCAGAGTAAGGAGACAGTGACACATACAAAGTTTTGTGTCAATATGTCGAGGCATTGCAGATATAAAGCCTGAATAGTCATTTTGGCATCATGCCTCAACTTTGCTGCTGTGCTATACGAAAACGGTTTCATCAATCGACACGAAATCCATAACTTTTTGTCGGCACAGTCTGGAGATGATACGATTCGATTTTGGTGAAAATCGGACAAACGGTCTAGGAGGAATTCGAAAAAGTAGGTTTTGAATGAAAATCAAGATGGCGGACAGGAAGTTTGGCCAAATAAGGAAAACTTGGTATCTATGTTCTCGGCTTGACCCAAGGAATCTATTAAGACCAGTGGCATTTCAATAGCCAGATGTATTCAAAAGTTATTAGCCTTTTTGGAAATTTTGTTATAACTTTTGACCACTAGGTGGCACTGTCTTGAAATATTTTGGTTGCCTTCAGGGGATGGTGCTGATGACACAATCTGAGTTTCGTAATATTACACCAATGCATTTGTTTAGTATAGCATTTTATTTCACAAAACTGTATTGAAGTCAATGGGAATTTCATATTTTGTTCAATTATAGCGCCACCAAGAGGCTCAGTCCCACAATTTTTTTTACGTGTCCTCAGAGTGAGCCCATACATATGTGTGTCAATTTTGGTGAAAATATCTCAATTCGCTTCGGAGTTATAGACATTTATATGAAAAAACACGAAAAAAATGACTGACACATGACTTTGATTGGAAATTAGTACCCCTAAACATCAATATTTTCGCATTTGGGCATTGGCGTATAGCTATCGACCTATGTTTCCAAACTTCTGACGGTGGTTTCGTCTCGATCGGACTAGCGGTTTCAAAGATATAGCCAAATGTTTTTTAAGCGCTAAATCACAACGCTACACAAACCGTAAGGCGAAACCTAGCATGTTTGGTATCGTAGGACTCGGCAACGATTCAGGAGTCTAAAAAGATGAGTTTCGTGAAAATAAGTCGACCACACCCAAAGTTATAAGCATTTGAAAAAAAAAATTCACCACTAGGTGGCGCTGTTTCGAAACTTCTCAGGCTCATTCAGGGCATCGTGCTGATGACCCATACCACGTTTCGTAACAATCCGTTCATGCGTTCATAAAATACAGAATTTTAGCACAAAATTCAAAATGGCCGACAGCCAAAATGACCGATATGGCAAAATTGGATATCAGTCGACTCGGCATGTTGCCCTGAATCTAACGAGACCAATTGTATGATTTTTGGACAAACTGTTCAGAAGTTATAAGCAAAAATAGCCATTTTTCATATCTCCGGACCAGTAGGTGGCGCTGCGCCGAAACACAGCATGTAGCCTCAGGTCATGCTTGTGAGTACAAGTACCAAGTTTGGTCTGAATACGATAAACCGTTGCGGAGATACGGCCTTACGACTGTTTTTGCTAGCGCTACGTAAAATGTATTCGTGCGTTTATCAAAAACGGTTTGACGAATCCATTTGAATTCCATAACTTTTTGTCAGCACTACCTGAAGATGATCTGGTTCAATTTTCGTGCAAATCGGACAAACCGTCTAGGACGAGTTCGAAAAAGTAGCTTTTTTTGAAAATTCAAGATGGTGGCCATATTTTTATGACGGCAAATGACGTCATAGGGTGCAATCGAATCGCCATGAGCTCAGGAATCAGAGGAAAAAAGAATTTCGCTGATTGGCCTTACGGTTCAAAAGTTATTAGCAAAATAAAAGTGAAACTTTGGACAGGTGGTGGCGCTAGAGGGAATGACTTAGAAACACCAAAATTGGTGTATTTAATGTTGAGACGGTCCTCTATCAGAATGTCAAACCAAAACAACTTTCCCGCAATCGGTTCTATGGGCTGCCATAGACTCCCATGGCGGAAGAAGAAGAAGAAGAAGAAGAAGAAGAAGAAGAAGAATAAGAACGGGAACAGATACAATAGGTGCCTCCGCACCTTCGGTGCTTGGCCCCTAATAAATATAGCTGCAAGCAGCAATTACCGGGGCCAAGCAGAATTAGACGACAAGACATTTCGACATGTCTGAAAGTGTCAGACCAACTGCAACAATGAGCAATTAAAGACGTTTGAAGAGGATTTTAGGCAAAATGCCTGAAAAATCATAGACACAATAATTAAAAATATGATTTAATGGATTATCACTTTCGACCAATAGGTGGCGCAGTTAACAAAACTGATGTGATGTGGTCAGAGTGAAGTGACAATGACACGTACAAAGTTTGGTGTCAATATCTCAAGGCATTGCAGAGATAAAGCCTGAATAATGCTTTTAGCATCATGCCTCAACTTTGCTGCTGCGCTATACGAAAACGGTTTCGTCAATTGACACGAAATCCATAACTTTTAATCGGCACAGTCTGGAGATGATACAATTCGATTTTGGTGAAAATCGGACAAACGGTGTGGGAGGAGTTTGAAAAAGTAGATTTTGAATGAAAATAGCATTTTATATCACAAAACTGTATTGAAGTCAATGGGAATTTCATGTTTTGTTCTATTATAGCGCCACCAAGAGGCTCAGTCCCACAATTTTTTTTACGTGTCCTCAGAGTGAGCCCATACATATGTGTGTCAGTTTTGGTGAAAATATCTCAATTTGCTTTAGAGTTATAGACATTTATATGAAAAAACACGTAAAAAATTACTGACACAAGACTTTGTTTGAATTTTACTACCCCTAAACATCAATATTTTCGCATTTGGGCATTGGCGTATAGCTATCGACCTATGTTTCCAAACTTCTGACGGAGGTTTCGTCTCGATCGGACAATCGGTTTCGAAGATATAGCCAAATGTTTTTTAAGCGCTAAATCACAACGCTACACAAACCGTAAGGCGAAACCTAGCATGTTTGGTATCGTAGGACTCGGCAAGGTTTCAGGATACTAATTAGATGAGTCTCGTGAAAATAAGTCGACCACACCCAAAGTTATAAGCGTTTGAAAAAAAAAATTCACCACAAGGTGGCGCTGTTTCGAAACTTCTCACGCTCCTTCAGGACATTGTGCTGATGACCCATACCAAGTTTCGTAACAATCCGTTCATGCGTTCTTAAAATACAGCATTTTAGCACAAAATTCAAAATGGCCGACAGTCAAAATGGCCGATATGGTAAAATTGGATATCAGTCGACTCGGCATGTTGCTCTGAATCTAACAAGACCAATTTTATGATTTTTGGACAAATTCTTCAGAAGTTATAAGCAAAAATAGCCATTTTTCATATCTCCGGACCAGTAGGTGGCGCTGCGACGAAACGCAGCATGTTGCCTCAGGTCATGCTTGGGATTACATGTACCAAGTTTGGTCTGAATACGATAAACCGTTGCGGAGATACAGCCTTACGACTGTTTTTGCAAGCGCTACGTAAAATTTGTTTGTGCGTTTATCGAAAACGGTTTGACGAATCAATTTGAATTCCATAACTTTTTGTCAGCACTGCCTGAAGATGATCTGGTTCAATTTTCGTGCAAATCGGACAAACCGTCTAGGACGAGTTCGAAAAAGTAGGTTTCTCGAATGATTCAAAATGGCGGCCCTATTTTACTACGGAAAATGAAGTCATAGGATGCAATCGAATCGGCATGAGCTCAGGAATCAGAGGAAAAAATAATTTTGTTGATTGGCCTTACATTTCAAAAGTTATTAGCAAAATAAAAGTGAAACTTTGGACAGTTGGTGGCGCTAGAGGGAATGACTTAGAAACACCAAAATTGGTGTATTTAATGTTGGGACTGTCCTCTATCAGAATGTCAAACCAAAACAACTTTCCCGCAATCGGTACTATGGGCTGCCATAGACGCCAAGTCGGAAGAAAAAAAAGAAGAATAATAATAATAAGAACGGGAACAGATACAATAGGTGCCTCCGCACCTTCGGTGCTTGGCCCCTAATAATAATAATAATAATAATAAGAAACGGAACAGATACAATAGGTGCCTCCGCACCTTCGGTGCTTGGCCCCTAAATATAGCTGCAAGCAGCAATTACCGGGGCCAAGCAGAATAAGACGACAAGACATTTCGACATGTTTGAAAGTGTCAGACCAACTGCAACAATGAGCAATTAAAGACATTTAAAGAGAATTTTAGGCAAAATGGCTGAAAAATCATAGAAACAATAATTAAAAATATGATGTAATGGATTATCACTTTCGACCAATAGGTGGTGCAGTTACAAAACTGATGTGATGTGGTCAGAGTGAAGTGACAATGACACATGCAAAGTTTGGTGTCAATATGTCAAGGCATTGCAGACATAAAGCCTGAATAATGCTTTTAGCATCATGCCTCAAATTTGCTGCTGCGCTATACGAAAACGGTTTCGTCAATCGACACGAAATCCATAACTTTCAGTCGGCACGGTCTGGAGATGATATGATTCGATTTTGGTGAAAATCGGACAAACGGTGTAGGAGGAGTTCGAAAAAGTAGGTTTTTAATGAAAATAGCATTTTATTTCACAAAACTGTATTGAAGTCAATGGGAATTTTATGTTTTGTTCTATTATAGCGCCACCAAGAGGCTCAGTCTCACAATTTTTTTTACGTGTCCTCAGAGTGAGCCCATACATATGTGTGTCAGTTTTGGTGAAAAAATCTCAATTTGCTTCAGAGTTATAGGCATTTATATGAAAAAACACGTAAAAAATGACTGACACATGACTTTGTTTGGAATTTACTACCCCTAAACATCAATATTTTCGCATTTGGGCATTGGCGTATAGCTATCGACCTATGTTTCCAAACTTCTGACGGTGGTTTCGTCTCGATCGGACTAGCGGTTTCGAAGATATAGCCAAATGTTTTTTAAGCGCTAAATCACAACGCTACACAAACCGTAAGGCAAAACCTAGCATGTTTGGTATCGTAGGACTCGGCAAGGTTTCAGGAGTCTAATTAGATGAGTCTCGTGAAAATAAGTTGACCACACCCAAAGTTATAAGCATTTGAAAAAAAAAATTCACCACTAGGTGGCGCTGTTTCGAAACTTCTCACGCTCCTTCAGGACAACGTGCTGATGACCCATACCAAGTTTCGTAACAATTCGTTCATGCGTTCTTAAAATACAGTATTTTAGCACAAAATTCAAAATGGCCGACAGTCAAAAGGGCCGATATGGTAAAACTGGATATCAGTCGAATCGGCATATTGCCCTGAATCTAACGATACCAATTTTATGATTTTTGGACAAACTGTTCAGAAATTATAAGCAAAAATAGCCATTTTTCATATCTCCGGACCAGTAGGTGGCGCTGCGCCGAAACGCAGCATGTAGCCTCAGGTCATGCTTGTGAGTACATGTACCAAGTTTGGTCTGAATACGATAAACCTTTGCGGAGATACAGCCTTACGACTGTTTTTGCTAGCGCTACGTAAAATGTATTCGTGCGTTTATCGAAAACGGTTTGACGAATCAATTTGAATTCCATAACTTTTGGTCAACACTGCCTGAAGATGATCTGGTTCAATTTTCGTGCAAATCGGACAAACCGTCTAGGGCGAGTTCGAAAAAGTAGCTTTTTCAGCCCATTAAAAATGGCGGCCATATTTATAAGCCGGAAAATGACGTCATAGGGTGCAATCGAATCGGCATGAGCTCGGGAATCAGAGGAAAAAAGAATTTTGTTGATTGGCCAAACGGTTCAAAAGTTATTAGCAAAATAAAAGTGAAATTTTGGACAGTTGGTGGCGCTAGAGGGATTGGTTTTAAGACACCAAATTTGGTATGGTGACTTTTTGGACTGTCCTCTATCATTGTGCCAAATTTCATAACTTTCCCGCAATCGGTTCTATGGGCTGCCATAGACTCCCATGGCGGAAGAAGAATAATAATAAATATAGCTGCAAGCAGCAATTACCGGGGCCAAGCAGAATAAGACGACAAGACATGCCAACATGTCTGAAAGTGTCAGACCAACTGCAACAATGAGCAATTAAAGACATTTAAAGAGGATTTTAGGCGAAATGGCTGAAAAATCATGTAAAAAGTGATTCAAAATATGATTTAATGGATTGTCACTTTTGACCAAAAGGTGGCGCTGTTACGAAATTGATGTGGTGTGGTCAGAGTAAGGAGACAGTGACACATACAAAGTTTTGTGTCAATATGTCGAGGCATTGCAGATATAAAGCCTGAATAGTCATTTTGGCATCATGCCTCAACTTTGCTGCTGTGCTATACGAAAACGGTTTCATCAATCGACACGAAATCCATAACTTTTTGTCGGCACAGTCTGGAGATGATACGATTCGATTTTGGTGAAAATCGGACAAACGGTCTAGGAGGAGTTCGAAAAAGTAGGTTTTGAATGAAAATCAAGATGGCGGACAGGAAGTTTGGCCAAATAAGGAAAACTTGGTATCTATGTTCTCGGCTTGACCCAAGGAATCTATTAAGACCCGTGGCATTTCAATAGCCAGATTTATTCAAAAGTTATTAGCCTTTTTGGAAATGTTGTTATAACTTTTGACCACTAGGTGGCGCTGTCTTGAAATATTTTGGTTGCCTTCAGGGGATGGTGCTGATGACACAATCTGAGTTTCGTAATATTACACCAATGCATTTGTTTAGTATAGCATTTTATTTCACAAAACTGTATTGAAGTCAATGGGAATTTCATATTTTGTTCAATTATAGCGCCACCAAGAGGCTCAGTCCCACAATTTTTTTTACGTGTCCTCAGAGTGAGCCCATACATATGTGTGTCAATTTTGGTGAAAATATCTCAATTCGCTTCGGAGTTATAGACATTTATATGAAAAAACACGAAAAAAATGACTGACACATGACTTTGATTGGAAATTGGTACCCCTAAACATCAATATTTTCGCATTTGGGCATTGGCGTATAGCTATCGACCTATGTTTCCAAACTTCTGACGGTGGTTTCGTCTCGATCGGACTAGCGGTTTCAAAGATATAGCCAAATGTTTTTTAAGCGCTAAATCACAACGCTACACAAACCGTAATGCAAAACCTAGCATGTTTGGTATCGTAGGACTCGGCAACGATTCAGGAGTCTAAAAAGATGAGTTTCGTGAAAATAAGTCGACCACACCCAAAGTTATAAGCATTTGAAAAAAAAAATTCACCACTAGGTGGCGCTGTTTCGAAACTTCTCAGGCTCATTCAGGGCATCGTGCTGATGACCCATACCACGTTTCGTAACAATCCGTTCATGCGTTCATAAAATACAGCATTTTAGCACAAAATTCAAAATGGCCGACAGCCAAAATGACCGATATGGCAAAATTGGATATCAGTCGACTCGGCATGTTGCCCTGAATCTAACGAGACCAATTGTATGATTTTTGGACAAACTGTTCAGAAGTTATAAGCAAAAATAGCCATTTTTCATATCTCCGGACCAGTAGGTGGCGCTGCGCCGAAACACAGCATGTAGCCTCAGGTCATGCTTGTGAGTACAAGTACCAAGTTTGGTCTGAATACGATAAACCGTTGCGGAGATACGGCCTTACGACTGTTTTTGCTAGCGCTACGTAAAATGTATTCGTGCGTTTATCGAAAACGGTTTGACGAATCCATTTGAATTCCATAACTTTTTGTCAGCACTACCTGAAGATGATCTGGTTCAATTTTCGTGCAAATCGGACAAACCGTCTAGGACGAGTTCGAAAAAGTAGCTTTTTTTGAAAATTCAAGATGGCGGCCATATTTTTATGACGGCAAATGACGTCATAGGGTGCAATCAAATCGCCATGAGCTCAGGAATCAGAGGAAAAAAGAATTTCGCTGATTGGCCTTACGGTTCAAAAGTTATTAGCAAAATAAAAGTGAAACTTTGGACAGGTGGTGGCGCTAGAGGGAATGACTTAGAAACACCAAAATTGGTGTATTTAATGTTGAGACGGTCCTCTATCAGAATGTCAAACCAAAACAACTTTCCCGCAATCGGTTCTATGGGCTGCCATAGACTCCCATGGCGGAAGAAGAAGAAGAAGAAGAAGAAGAATAATAATAAGAACGGGAACAGATACAATAGGTGCCTCCGCACCTTCGGTGCTTGGCCCCTAAATATAGCTGCAAGCAGCAATTACCGGGGCCAAGCAGAATAAGACGACAAGACATTTCGACATGTTTGAAAGTGTCAGACCAACTGCAACAATGAGCAATTAAAGACATTTAAAGAGGATTTTAGGCAAAATGGCTGAAAAATCATAGAAACAATAATTAAAAATATGATGTAATGGATTATCACTTTCGACCAATAGGTGGTGCAGTTACAAAACTGATGTGATGTGGTCAGAGTGAAGTGACAATGACACATGCAAAGTTTGGTGTCAATATGTCAAGGCATTGCAGACATAAAGCCTGAATAATGCTTTTAGCATCATGCCTCAAATTTGCTGCTGCGCTATACGAAAACGGTTTCGTCAATCGACACGAAATCCATAACTTTCAGTCGGCACGGTCTGGAGATGATATGATTCGATTTTGGTGAAAATCGGACAAACGGTGTAGGAGGAGTTCGAAAAAGTAGGTTTTTAATGAAAATAGCATTTTATTTCACAAAACTGTATTGAAGTCAATGGGAATTTTATGTTTTGTTCTATTATAGCGCCACCAAGAGGCTCAGTCTCACAATTTTTTTTACGTGTCCTCAGAGTGAGCCCATACATATGTGTGTCAGTTTTGGTGAAAAAATCTCAATTTGCTTCAGAGTTATAGGCATTTATATGAAAAAACACGTAAAAAATGACTGACACATGACTTTGTTTGGAATTTACTACCCCTAAACATCAATATTTTCGCATTTGGGCATTGGCGTATAGCTATCGACCTATGTTTCCAAACTTCTGACGGTGGTTTCGTCTCGATTGGACTAGCGGTTTCGAAGATATAGCCAAATGTTTTTTAAGCGCTAAATCACAACGCTACACAAACCGTAAGGCAAAACCTAGCATGTTTGGTATCGTAGGACTCGGCAAGGTTTCAGGAGTCTAATTAGATGAGTCTCGTGAAAATAAGTTGACCACACCCAAAGTTATAAGCATTTGAAAAAAAAAATTCACCACTAGGTGGCGCTGTTTCGAAACTTCTCACGCTCCTTCAGGACAACGTGCTGATGACCCATACCAAGTTTCGTAACAATTCGTTCATGCATTCTTAAAATACAGTATTTTAGCACAAAATCCAAAATGGCCGACAGTCAAAAGGGCCGATATGGTAAAACTGGATATCATACGAATCGGCATATTGCCCTGAATCTAACGATACCAATTTTATGATTTTTGGACAAACTGTTCAGAAGTTATAAGCAAAAATAGCCATTTTTCATATCTCCGGACCAGTAGGTGGCGCTGCGCCGAAACGCAGCATGTAGCCTCAGGTCATGCTTGTGAGTACATGTACCAAGTTTGGTCTGAATCAATCAATCAATCAATCAATCAATTTATTTATATATAGCACACTTAAAAACAACCATGGTTGACCAAGGTGCTTCACAGGTTAAAACAACAACAATTACTACTCATACATTTATACAACAATAAAACATGTGTAATATACAGTATACGAGGTATAGTGAAAATTAAAATAAAAATTTAAAATTACCGAGAAATTAACAAACTCGAAGGAAAAGCCAAAGAAAAATAATGAGTTTTTAACAATGATTTAAAGCATTCCAGAGTTTGGCAGGTTCTGATATGGACTGGCAAGTTGTTCCACAATTGAGGGGCAGCTACACTGAATGCTCGATCACCTCTGGTTTTTAGTCTGCTTCTCGGTACATTCAAAAGGAGGAGATTAGCGGATCTTAGCGCTCTAGCCGGGATATGAGCGTGCAGAAGCTCTGTTAAATATGATGGAGCCAGGCCATTTAAGCATTTAAAAGTCAGTAGTAAAATTTTAAAATCGATCCTATAATGAACAGGGAGCCAGTGGAGGTGGCGCAATACAGGTGTGATATGGTCCCTCTTCCTCTTTCCTGTCAAGAGACGTGCAGCCGCATTCTGGACTAGCTGCAGACGCTGAATCGATGACTTATCTAAGCCTACGTACAACGAGTTACAGTAGTCAAGGCGAGAGGTTATAAGGGCATTTATCACCCTTTCCAGATCTTTAGGATGGAGATATGCCTTTACCTTGGCTATAGTTCTCAACTGGAAAAAACATGATCTTACAGTAGCGGATATTTGCTTATCAAGCTTGAATGCACTATCTAACACAACACCAAGACTCCTCACAGTTGAACGACTGTTCGAAGCCAAGGGGCCGAGATAGTTTAAATCAAGAGGTTTAGGGTTTCCAAATACTATGATTTCTGTCTTGTCTCCATTTAAATTTAAAAAGTTTAAATTCATCCATGTTTTAATGTCCTTCATACAATCAAACAGGGGCTGCAGATTTTTTACGTTCAGGGGCAAATAAATTTGAATGTCGTCTGCATAACAGTGAAAGGACACCTCGTACCTTTCAAAAATGGAGGCCAGGGGCAGCATATACAAAGAAAATAAAATGGGGCCTAAGACGGAACCTTGAGGGACACCGCAGGTAAGTGGAGCCGTTTCAGATAGAAAATCACCGAGTTGGACAGAGAAGCTCCTGTCAGTTAGATAAGATAGAAACCACAATAGTGCACTACGATAAACCTTTGCGGAGATACAGCCTTACGACTGTTTTTGCTAGCGCTACGTAAAATGTATTCGTGCGTTTATCGAAAACGGTTTGGAGAATCAACTTGAATTCCATAACTTTTTGTCAGCATGGTCTGGAGATGATCTGGTTCAATTTTCGTGAAAATCGGAGTAACGGCCTAGGAGGAGTTAGAAAAAGTAGGTTTTTCGGAAAATTCAAAATGGCGGAAAAATTTTCATGACGGAAAATGACGTCATATGGTGCAATCGAATCGTACTGAGCCAAGGAATAAGAGGAAAAAAGAATTTTGTTTCTAGCCCTTGTGGTTCAAAAGTTATTAGCATAAACATGAGTGCAACTTTGGACAGCTGGTGGCGCTAGAGGGAATGAATTGCAGACTCCAAATTTGCTATGCTGATAGTTCAGACTCTCCTCTATCAGTGTGCCAAATTTTATAACTTTCCCGCAAGCGGTTCTATGGGCTGCCATAGACTCCCAGTCGGAAAAATGAAGAATAATAATAATAATAGGAACGGGAACAGATACAATAGGTGCCTACGCACCTTCGGTGCTTGGCCCCTAATAAGAACGGGAACAGATACAATAGGTGCCTCCGCACCTTCGGTGCTTGGCCCCTAATAATAATAATAACAAGCAGCCATTACCGGGGCCAAGCACAATAAGACGACAAGACATGCCGACATGTCTGAAAGTGTCAGACCAACTGCAACAATGAGCAATTAAAGACATTTAAAGAGGATTTTAGGCAAAATGCCTGAAAAATCATAGAAACAATAATTAAAAATATGATTTGATGGATTATCACTTTCGACCAATAGGTGGCGCAGTTACAAAACTGATGTGATGTGGTCAGAGTGAAGTTACAATGACACATACAAAGTTTGGTGTCAATATGTCAAGGCATTGCAGAGATAAAGCCTTAATTAATGCTATTAGCATCATGCCTCAACTTTGCTGCTGCGCTATACGAAAACGGTTTCGTCTATCGACACGAAATCCATAACTTTTAGTCGGCACGGTCTGGAGATGATACGATTCGATTTTGGTGAAAATCGGACAAACGGTCTAGGAGGAGTTCGAAAAAGTAGGTTTTGAATGAAAATCAAGATGGCGGACAAGAAGTTTGACCAAATAAGGAAAATTTGGTATCTATGTTCTCGGCTTGACCCAAGGAATCTATTAAGACCAGTGGCATTTACATAGGCCGATGTATTCAAAAGTTATTAGCAGTTTTGGAAATGTTGTTATAACTTTTGACCACTAGGTGGCGCTGTCTCTAAATATTTTGGGTACCTTCAGGGGATGGTGCTGATGGCACATTCTGAGTTTCGTAATATTACACCAATGCATTTGTTTAGTATAGCATTTTATTTCACAAAACTGCATTGAAGTCAATGGGAATTTCATGTTTTGTTCTATTATAGCGCCACCAAGAGGCTCAGTCCCACCATTTTTTTTATGTGTCCTCAGAGTGAGCCCATACATATATGTGTCGATTTTGGTGCAAAAATCTCAATTTGCTTCGGAGTTATAGACATTTATATGAAAAAACACGAAAAAAATGACTGACACATGACTTTGATTGAATATTACTACCCCTAAACATCAATATTTTCGCATTTGGGCATTGGCGTATAGCTATCGACCTATGTTTCCAAACTTCTGACGGTGGTTTCGTCTCGATCGGACAAGCGGTTTCGAAGATATAGCCAAATGTTTTTTAAGCGCTAAATCACAACGCTACACAAACCGTTAGGCGAAACCTAACATGTTTGGTATCGTTGGACTCGGCAACGATTCAGGAGTCCAATGAGATGAGTTTCGTGAAAATAAGTCGATCACACCCAAAGTTATAAGCTTTTGAAAAAAAAAATTCACCACTAGGTGGCGCTGTTACGAAACTTCTCACACTCCTTCAGGACATCGTGTTGATGACCCATACCAAGTTTCGTAACAATCTGTTCATGCGTTGTTAAAATACAGCATTTTAGCACAAAATTCAAAATGGCCGACAGTCAAAATGGCCGATATGGCAAAATTGGATATCAGTCGACTCGGCATGTCGTCCTGAATCTATCAAGACCAATTTTATGATTTTTGGACAAACTGTTCAGAAGTTATAAGCAAAAATATCCATTTTTCATATCTCCGGACCAGTAGGTGGCGCTGCGCCGAAACGCAGCATGTAGCCTCAGGTCATGCTTGTGAGTATATGTACCAAGTTTGGTCTGAATACGATAAACCGTTGCGGAGATACAGCCTTACGACTGTTTTTGCTAGGGCTACGTAAAATGTATTCGTGCGTTTATCAAAAACGGTTTGACGAATCAATTTGAATTCCATAACTTTTGGTCAGCACTGCCTGAAGATGATCTGGTTCAATTTTCGTGCAAATCGGACAAACCGTCTAGGACGAGTTCGAAAAAGTAGCTTTTTCAGCCCATTAAAAATGGCGGCCATATTTATAAGCCGGAAAATGACGTCATAGGGTGCAATCGAATCGGCATGAGCTCGGGAATCAGAGGAAAAAAGAATTTTGTTGATTGGCCAAACGGTTCAAAAGTTATTAGCAAAATAAAAGTGAAATTTTGGACAGTTGGTGGCGCTAGAGGGATTGGTTTTAAGACACCAAATTTGGTATGGTGACTTTTTGGACTGTCCTCTATCATTGTGCCAAATTTCATAACTTTCCCGCAATCGGTTCTATGGGCTGCCATAGACTCCCATGGCGGAAGAAGAATAATAATAAATATAGCTGCAAGCAGCAATTACCGGGGCCAAGCAGAATAAGACGACAAGACATGCCAACATGTCTGAAAGTGTCAGACCAACTGCAACAATGAGCAATTAAAGACATTTAAAGAGGATTTTAGGCGAAATGGCTGAAAAATCATGTAAAAAGTGATTCAAAATATGATTTAATGGATTGTCACTTTTGACCAAAAGGTGGCGCTGTTACGAAATTGATGTGGTGTGGTCAGAGTAAGGAGACAGTGACACATACAAAGTTTTGTGTCAATATGTCGAGGCATTGCAGATATAAAGCCTGAATAGTCATTTTGGCATCATGCCTCAACTTTGCTGCTGTGCTATACAAAAACGGTTTCATCAATCGACACGAAATCCATAACTTTTTGTCGGCACAGTCTGGAGATGATACGATTCGATTTTGGTGAAAATCGGACAAACGGTCTAGGAGGAGTTAGAAAAAGTAGGTTTTGAATGAAAATCAAGATGGCGGACAGGAAGTTTGGCCAAATAAGGAAAACTTGGTATCTATGTTCTCGGCTTGACCCAAGGAATCTATTAAGACCCGTGGCATTTCAATAGCCAGATTTATTCAAAAGTTATTAGCCTTTTTGGAAATTTTGTTATAACTTTTGACCACTAGGTGGCGCTGTCTTGAAATATTTTGGTTGCCTTCAGGGGATGGTGCTGATGACACAATCTGAGTTTCGTAATATTACACCAATGCATTTGTTTAGTATAGCATTTTATTTCACAAAACTGTATTGAAGTCAATGGGAATTTCATATTTTGTTCAATTATAGCGCCACCAAGAGGCTCAGTCCCACAATTTTTTTTACGTGTCCTCAGAGTGAGCCCATACATATGTGTGTCAATTTTGGTGAAAATATCTCAATTCACTTCGGAGTTATAGACATTTATATGAAAAAACACGAAAAAAATGACTGACACATGACTTTGATTGGAAATTAGTACCCCTAAACATCAATATTTTCGCATTTGGGCATTGGCGTATAGCTATCGACCTATGTTTCCAAACTTCTGACGGTGGTTTCGTCTCGATCGGACTAGCGGTTTCAAAGATATAGCCAAATGTTTTTTAAGCGCTAAATCACAACGCTACACAAACCGTAAGGCAAAACCTAGCATGTTTGGTATCGTAGGACTCGGCAACGATTCAGGAGTCTAAAAAGATGAGTTTCGTGAAAATAAGTCGACCACACCCAAAGTTATAAGCATTTGAAAAAAAAAATTCACCACTAGGTGGCGCTGTTTCGAAACTTCTCAGGCTCATTCAGGGCATTGTGCTGATGACCCATACCACGTTTCGTAACAATCCGTTCATGCGTTCATAAAATACAGAATTTTAGCACAAAATTCAAAATGGCCGACAGCCAAAATGACCGATATGGTCAAATTTGATATCAGTCGACTCGGCATGTTGCCCTGAATCTAACGAGACCAATTGTATGATTTTTGGACAAACTGTTCAGAAGTTATAAGCAAAAATAGCCATTTTTCATATCTCCGGACCAGTAGGTGGCGCTGCGCCGAAACACAGCATGTAGCCTCAGGTCATGCTTGTGAGTACAAGTACCAAGTTTGGTCTGAATACGATAAACCGTTGCGGAGATACGGCCTTACGACTGTTTTTGCTAGCGCTACGTAAAATGTATTTGTGCGTTTATTGAAAACGGTTTGACGAATCCATTTGAATTCCATAACTTTTTGTCAGCACTACCTGAAGATGATCTGGTTCAATTTTCGTGCAAATCGGACAAACCGTCTAGGACGAGTTCGAAAAAGTAGCTTTTTTTGAAAATTCAAGATGGCGGCCATATTTTTATGACGGCAAATGACGTCATAGGGTGCAATCGAATCGGCATGAGCTCAGAAATAAGAGGAAAAAAGAATTTCGCTGATTGGCCTTACGGTTCAAAAGTTATTAGCAAAATAAAAGTGAAACTTTGGACAGGTGGTGGCGCTAGAGGGAATGACTTAGAAACACCAAAATTGGTGTATTTAATGTTGAGACGGTCCTCTATCAGAATGTCAAACCAAAACAACTTTCCCGCAATCGGTTCTATGGGCTGCCATAGACTCCCATGGCGGAAGAATAATAATAATAATAATAATAATAATAATAATAAGAAACGGAACAGATACAATAGGTGCCTCCGCACCTTCGGTGCTTGGCCCCTAATAATAAATATAGCTGCAAGCAGCCATTACCGGGGCCAAGCAGAATAAGACGACAAGACATGCCAACATGTCTGAAAGTGTCAGACCAACTGCAACAATGAGCAATAAAGACATTTAAAGAGGATTTTAGGCAAAATGCCTGAAAAATCATAGAAACAATAATTAAAAATATGATTTGATGGATTATCACTTTCGACCAATAGGTGGCGCAGTTACAAAACTGATGTGATGTGGTCAGAATGAAGTTACAATGACACATACAAAGTTTGGTGTCAATATTTCAAGGCATTGCAGAGATAAAGCCTTAATTAGTGCTATTAGCATCATGTCTCAACTTTGCTGCTGCGCTATACGAAAACGGTTTCGTCTATCGACACGAAATCCATAACTTTTAGTCGGCACAGTCTGGAGATGATACGATTCGATTTTGGTGAAAATCGGACAAACGGTCTAGGAGGAGTTCGAAAAAGTAGGTTTTGAATGAAAATCAAGATGGCGGACAGGAAGTTTGGCCAAATAAGGAAAACTTGGTATCTATGTTCTCGGCTTGACCCAAGGAATCTATTAAGAACCGTGGAATTTCAATAGCCAGATTTATTCAAAAGTTATTAGCCTTTTTGGAAATTTTGTTATAACTTTTGACCACTAGGTGGCGCTGTCTTGAAATATTTTGGTTGCCTTCAGGGGATGGTGCTGATGACACAATCTGAGTTTCGTAATATTACACCAATGCATTTGTTTAGTATAGCATTGTATTTCACAAAACTGTATTGAAGTCAATGGGAATTTCATATTTTGTTCAATTATAGCGCCACCAAGAGGCTCAGTCCCACAATTTTTTTTACGTGTCCTCAGAGTGAGCCCATACATATGTGTGTCAATTTTGGTGAAAATATCTCAATTCGCTTCGGAGTTATAGACATTTATATGAAAAAACACGAAAAAAATGACTGACACATGACTTTGATTGGAAATTAGTACCCCTAAACATCAATATTTTCGCATTTGGGCATTGGCGTATAACTATCGACCTATGTTTCCAAACTTCTGACGGTGGTTTCGTCTCGATCGGACTAGCGGTTTCAAAGATATAGCCAAATGTTTTTTAAGCGCTAAATCACAACGCTACACAAACCGTAAGGCGAAACCTAGCATGTTTGGTATCGTAGGACTCGGCAACGATTCAGGAGTCTAAAAAGATGAGTTTCGTGAAAATAAGTCGACCACACCCAAAGTTATAAGCATTTGAAAAAAAAAATTCACCACTAGGTGGCGCTGTTTCGAAACTTCTCAGGCTCATTCAGGGCATTGTGCTGATGACCCATACCACGTTTCGTAACAATCCGTTCATGCGTTCATAAAATACAGAATTTTAGCACAAAATTCAAAATGGCCGACAGCCAAAATGACCGATATGGTCAAATTGGATATCAGTCGACTCGGCATGTTGCCCTGAATCTAACGAGACCAATTGTATGATTTTTGGACAAACTGTTCAGAAGTTATAAGCAAAAATAGCCATTTTTCATATCTCCGGACCAGTAGGTGGCGCTGCGCCGAAACGCAGCATGTAGCCTCAGGTCATGCTTGTGAGTACATGTACCAAGTTTGGTCTGAATACGATAAACCTTTGCGGAGATACAGCCTTACGACTGTTTTTGCTAGCGCTACGTAAAATGTATTCGTGCGTTTATCGAAAACGGTTTGACGAATCAATTTGAATTCCATAACTTTTGGTCAACACTGCCTGAAGATGATCTGGTTCAATTTTCGTGCAAATCGGACAAACCGTCTAGGACGAGTTCGAAAAAGTAGCTTTTTCAGCCCATTAAAAATGGCGGCCATATTTATAAGCCGGAAAATGACGTCATAGGGTGCAATCGAATCGGCATGAGCTCGGGAATCAGAGGAAAAAAGAATTTTGTTGATTGGCCAAACGGTTCAAAAGTTATTAGCAAAATAAAAGTGAAATTTTGGACAGTTGGTGGCGCTAGAGGGATTGGTTTTAAGACACCAAATTTGGTATGGTGACTTTTTGGACTGTCCTCTATCATTGTGCCAAATTTCATAACTTTCCCGCAATCGGTTCTATGGGCTGCCATAGACTCCCATGGCGGAAGAAGAATAATAATAAATATAGCTGCAAGCAGCAATTACCGGGGCCAAGCAGAATAAGACGACAAGACATGCCAAAATGTCTGAAAGTGTCAGACCAACTGCAACAATGAGCAATTAAAGACATTTAAAGAGGATTTTAGGCGAAATGGCTGAAAAATCATGTAAAAAGTGATTCAAAATATGATTTAATGGATTGTCACTTTTGACCAAAAGGTGGCGCTGTTACGAAATTGATGTGGTGTGGTCAGAGTAAGTAGACAGTGACACATACAAAGTTTTGTGTCAATATGTCGAGGCATTGCAGATATAAAGCCTGAATAGTCATTTTGGCATCATGCCTCAACTTTGCTGCTGTGCTATACGAAAACGGTTTCATCAATCGACACGAAATCCATAACTTTTTGTCGGCACAGTCTGGAGATGATACGATTCGATTTTGGTGAAAATCGGACAAACGGTCTAGGAGGAGTTCGAAAAAGTAGGTTTTGAATGAAAATCAAGATGGCGGACAGGAAGTTTGGCCAAATAAGGAAAACTTGGTATCTATGTTCTCGGCTTGACCCAAGGAATCTATTAAGAACCGTGGAATTTCAATAGCCAGATTTATTCAAAAGTTATTAGCCTTTTTGGAAATTTTGTTATAACTTTTGACCACTAGGTGGCGCTGTCTTGAAATATTTTGGTTGCCTTCAGGGGATGGTGCTGATGACACAATCTGAGTTTCGTAATATTACACCAATGCATTTGTTTAGTATAGCATTTTATTTCACAAAACTGTATTGAAGTCAATGGGAATTTCATATTTTGTTCAATTATAGCGCCACCAAGAGGCTCAGTCCCACAATTTTTTTTACGTGTCCTCAGAGTGAACCCATACATATGTGTGTCAATTTTGGTGAAAATATCTCAATTCGCTTCGGAGTTATAGACATTTATATGAAAAAACACGAAAAAAATGACTGACACATGACTTTGATTGGAAATTAGTACCCCTAAACATCAATATTTTCGCATTTGGGCATTGGCGTATAGCTATCGACCTATGTTTCCAAACTTCTGACGGTGGTTTCGTCTCGATCGGACTAGCGGTTTCAAAGATATAGCCAAATGTTTTTTAAGCGCTAAATCACAACGCTACACAAACCGTAAGGCGAAACCTAGCATGTTTGGTATCGTAGGACTCGGCAACGATTCAGGAGTCTAAAAAGATGAGTTTCGTGAAAATAAGTCGACCACACCCAAAGTTATAAGCATTTGAAAAAAAAAATTCACCACTAGGTGGCGCTGTTTCGAAACTTCTCAGGCTCATTCAGGGCATTGTGCTGATGACCCATACCACGTTTCGTAACAATCCGTTCATGCGTTCATAAAATACAGAATTTTAGCACAAAATTCAAAATGGCCGACAGCCAAAATGACCGATATGGTCAAATTGGATATCAGTCGACTCGGCATGTTGCCCTGAATCTAACGAGACCAATTTTATGATTTTTGGACAAACTGTTCAGAAGTTATAAGCAAAAATAGCCATTTTTCATATCTCCGGACCAGTAGGTGGCGCTGCGCCGAAACACAGCATGTAGCCTCAGGTCATGCTTGTGAGTACAAGTACCAAGTTTGGTCTGAATACGATAAACCGTTGCGGAGATACGGCCTTACGACTGTTTTTGCTAGCGCTACGTAAAATGTATTTGTGCGTTTATTGAAAACGGTTTGACGAATCCATTTGAATTCCATAACTTTTTGTCAGCACTACCTGAAGATGATCTGGTTCAATTTTCGTGCAAATCGGACAAACCGTCTAGGACGAGTTCGAAAAAGTAGCTTTTTTTGAAAATTCAAGATGGCGGCCATATTTTTATGACGGCAAATGACGTCATAGGGTGCAATCGAATCGCCATGAGCTCAGGAATCAGAGGAAAAAAGAATTTCGCTGATTGGCCTTACGGTTCAAAAGTTATTAGCAAAATAAAAGTGAAACTTTGGACAGGTGGTGGCGCTAGAGGGAATGACTTAGAAACACCAAAATTGGTGTATTTAATGTTGAGACGGTCCTCTATCAGAATGTCAAACCAAAACAACTTTCCCGCAATCGGTTCTATGGGCTGCCATAGACTCCCATGGCGGAAGAATAATAATAATAATAATAAATATAGCTGCAAGCAGCAATTACCGGGGCCAAGCAGAATAAGACGACAAGACATGCCAACATGTCTGAAAGTGTCAGACCAACTGCAACAATGAGCAATTAAATACATTTAAAGAGGATTTTAGGCGAAATGGCTGAAAAATCATGTAAAAAGTGATTCAAGATATGATTTAATGGATTGTCACTTTTGACCAAAAGGTGGCGCTGTTACGAAATTTATGTGGTGTGGTCAGAGTAAGGAGACAGTGACACATACAAAGTTTTGTGTCAATATGTCGAGGCATTGCAGATATAAAGCCTGAATAGTCATTTTGGCATCATGCCTCAACTTTGCTGCTGTGCTATACGAAAACGGTTTCATCAATCGACACGAAATCCATAACTTTTTGTCGGCACAGTCTGGAGATGATACGATTCGATTTTGGTGAAAATCGGACAAACGGTCTAGGAGGAGTTCGAAAAAGTAGGTTTTGAATGAAAATCAAGATGGCGGACAGGAAGTTTGGCCAAATAAGGAAAACTTGGTATCTATGTTCTCGGCTTGACCCAAGGAATCTATTAAGACCCGTGGCATTTCAATAGCCAGATTTATTCAAAAGTTATTAGCCTTTTTGGAAATTTTGTTATAACTTTTGACCACTAGGTGGCGCTGTCTTGAAATATTTTGGTTGCCTTCAGGGGATGGTGCTGATGACACAATCTGAGTTTCGTAATATTACACCAATGCATTTGTTTAGTATAGCATTTTATTTCACAAAACTGTATTGAAGTCAATGGGAATTTCATAATTTGTTCAATTATAGCGCCACCAAGAGGCTCAGTCCCACAATTTTTTTTACGTGTCCTCAGAGTGAGCCCATACATATGTGTGTCAATTTTGGTGAAAATATCTCAATTCGCTTCGGAGTTATAGACATTTATATGAAAAAACACGAAAAAAATGACTGACACATGACTTTGATTGGAAATTAGTACCCCTAAACATCAATATTTTCGCATTTGGGCATTGGCGTATAGCTATCGACCTATGTTTCCAAACTTCTGACGGTGGTTTCGTCTCGATCGGACTAGCGGTTTCAAAGATATAGCCAAATGTTTTTTAAGCGCTAAATCACAACGCTACACAAACCGTAAGGCAAAACCTAGCATGTTTGGTATCGTAGGACTCGGCAACGATTCAGGAGTCTAAAAAGATGAGTTTCGTGAAAATAAGTCGACCACACCCAAAGTTATAAGCATTTGAAAAAAAAAATTCACCACTAGGTGGCGCTGTTTCGAAACTTCTCAGGCTCATTCAGGGCATTGTGCTGATGACCCATACCACGTTTCGTAACAATCCGTTCATGCGTTCATAAAATACAGAATTTTAGCACAAAATTCAAAATGGCCGACAGCCAAAATGACCAATATGGTCAAATTGGATATCAGTCGACTCGGCATGTTGCCCTGAATCTAACGAGACCAATTGTATGATTTTTGGACAAACTGTTCAGAAGTTATAAGCAAAAATAGCCATTTTTCATATCTCCGGACCAGTAGGTGGCGCTGCGCCGAAACACAGCATGTAGCCTCAGGTCATGCTTGTGAGTACAAGTACCAAGTTTGGTCTGAATACGATAAACCGTTGCGGAGATACGGCCTTACGACTATTTTTGCTAGCGCTACGTAAAATGTATTTGTGCGTTTATTGAAAACGGTTTGACGAATCCATTTGAATTCCATAACTTTTTGTCAGCACTACCTGAAGATGATCTGGTTCAATTTTCGTGCAAATCGGACAAACCGTCTAGGACGAGTTCGAAAAAATAGCTTTTTTTGAAAATTCAAGATGGCGGCCATATTTTTATGACGGCAAATGACGTCATAGGGTGCAATCGAATCGCCATGAGCTCAGGAATCAGAGGAAAAAAGAATTTCGCTGATTGGCCTTACGGTTCAAAAGTTATTAGCAAAATAAAAGTGAAACTTTGGACAGGTGGTGGCGCTAGAGGGAATGACTTAGAAACACCAAAATTGGTGTATTTAATGTTGAGACGGTCCTCTATCAGAATGTCAAACCAAAACAACTTTCCCGCAATCGGTTCTATGGGCTGCCATAGACTCCCATGGCGGAAGAATAATAATAATAATAATAATAATAATAATAAGAAACGGAACAGATACAATAGGTGCCTCCGCACCTTCGGTGCTTGGCCCCTAATAAGAACGGGAACAGATACAATAGGTGCCTCCGCACCTTCGGTGCTTGGCCCCTAATAAATATAGCTGCAAGCAGCAATTACCGGGGCCAAGCAGAATAAGACGACAAGACATGCCGACATGTCTGAAAGTGTCAGACCAACTGCAACAATGAGCAATTAAAGACATTTAAAGAGGATTTTAGACGAAATGGCTGAAAAATCATAGAAACAGTAATTAAAAATATGATTTAATGGATTATCACTTTCGACAAATAGGTGGCGCAGTTACAAAACTGATGTGATGTGGTCAGAGTGAGGAGACAATGACACATACAAAGTTTGGTGTCAATATGTCAAGGCATTGCAGAGATAAAGCCTGAATAGTGCTATTAGCATCATGCCTCAAATTTGCTGCTGCGCTATACGAAAACGGTTTCGTCAATTGACACGAAATCCATAACTTTTAGTCGGCACAGTCTGGGGATGATACGATTCGATTTTGGTGAAAATCGGACAAACGGTGTGGGAGGAGTTCGAAAAAGTAGGTTTTGAATGAAAATAGCATTTTATCTCACAAAACTGTATTGAAGTCAATGGGAATTTCATGTTTTGTTCTATTATAGCGCCACCAAGAGGCTCAGTCCCACAATTTTTTTTACGTGTCCTCAGAGTGAGCCCATACATATGTGTGTCAGTTTTGGTGAAAATATCTCAATTTGCTTTAGAGTTATAAACATTTATATGAAAAAACACGTAAAAAATGACTGACACATGACTTTGTTTGAATTTTACTACCCCTAAACATCAATATTTTCGCATTTGGGCATTGGTGTATAGCTATCGACCTATGTTTCCAAACTTCTGACGGTGGTTTCGTCTCGATCGGACAAGCGGTTTCGAAGATATAGCCTAATGTTTTTTAAGCGCTAAATCACAACGCTACACAAACCGTAAGGCGAAACCTAGCATGTTTGGTATCGTAGGACTCGGCAAGGTTTCAGGAGTCTAATTAGATGAGTCTTGTGAAAATAAGTCGACCGCACCCAAAGTTATAAGCATTTGAAAAAAAAAATTCCCCACTAGGTGGCGCTGTTTCGAAACTTCTCACACTCCTTCAGGACATCGTGCTGATGACCCATGCCAAGTTTCGTAACAATCCGTTCATGCGTTCATAAAATACAGCATTTTAGCACATAATTCAAAATGGCCGACAGTCAAAATGGCCGATATGGTAAAATTGGATATCAGTCGACTCGGCATGTCGCCCTGAATCTAACGAGACCAATTTTATGATTTTTGGACAAACTGTTCAGAAGTTATAAGCAAAAATATCCATTTTTCATATCTCCGGACCAGTAGGTGGCGCTGCGCCGAAACGCAGCATGTAGCCTCAGGTCATGCTTGTGATGACATGTACCAAGTTTGGTCTGAATACGATAAACCGTTGCAGAGATACAGCCTTACGACTGTTTTTGCAGGCGCTACGTAAAATTTGTTCGTGCGTTTATTGAAAACGGTTTGACGAATCAATTTGAATTCCATAACTTTTGGTCAGCACTGCCTGAAGATGATCTGGTTCAATTTTCGTGCAAATCGGACAAACCGTCTAGGACGAGTTCGAAAAAGTAGGTTTTTCCAATGAATCAAAATGGCGGCCATATTTTTATTACAGAAAATGAAGTCATAGGATGCAATCGAATCGGCATGAGCTCAGGAATCAGAGGAAAAAATAATTTTGTTGATTGGCCTTACAGTTCAAAAGTTATTAGCAAAATAAAAGTGAAACTTTGGACAGGTGGTGGCGCTAGAGGGAATGACTTAGAAACACCAAAATTGGTGTATTTAATGTTGGGACTGTGCTCTATCAGAATGTCAAACCAAAACAACTTTCCCGCAATCGGTTCTATGGGCTGCCATAGACTCCAAGAGCGGAAGAAGAAGAAGAAGAAGAAGAAGAAGAATAAATATAGCTGCAAGCAGCAATTACCGGGGCCAAGCAGAATAAGACGACAAGACATGCCAACATGTCTGAAAGTGTCAGACCAACTGCAACAATGAGCAATTAAATACATTTAAAGAGGATTTTAGGCGAAATGGCTGAAAAATCATGTAAAAAGTGATTCAAAATATGATTTAATGGATTGTCACTTTTGACCAAAAGGTGGCGCTGTTACGAAATTGATGTGGTGTGGTCAGAGTAAGGAGACAGTGACACATACAAAGTTTTGTGTCAATATGTCGAGGCATTGCAGATATAAAGCCTGAATAGTCATTTTGGCATCATGCCTCAACTTTGCTGCTGTGCTATACAAAAACGGTTTCATCAATCGACACGAAATCCATAACTTTTTGTCGGCACAGTCTGGAGATGATACGATTCGATTTTGGTGAAAATCGGACAAACGGTCTAGGAGGAGTTAGAAAAAGTAGGTTTTGAATGAAAATCAAGATGGCGGACAGGAAGTTTGGCCAAATAAGGAAAACTTGGTATCTATGTTCTCGGCTTGACCCAAGGAATCTATTAAGACCCGTGGCATTTCAATAGCCAGATTTATTCAAAAGTTATTAGCCTTTTTGGAAATTTTGTTATAACTTTTGACCACTAGGTGGCGCTGTCTTGAAATATTTTGGTTGCCTTCAGGGGATGGTGCTGATGACACAATCTGAGTTTCGTAATATTACACCAATGCATTTGTTTAGTATAGCATTTTATTTCACAAAACTGTATTGAAGTCAATGGGAATTTCATATTTTGTTCAATTATAGCGCCACCAAGAGGCTCAGTCCCACAATTTTTTTTACGTGTCCTCAGAGTGAGCCCATACATATGTGTGTCAATTTTGGTGAAAATATCTCAATTCGCTTCGGAGTTATAGACATTTATATGAAAAAACACGAAAAAAATGACTGACACATGACTTTGATTGGAAATTAGTACCCCTAAACATCAATATTTTCACATTTGGGCATTGGCGTATAGCTATCGACCTATGTTTCCAAACTTCTGACGGTGGTTTCGTCTCGATCGGACTAGCGGTTTCAAAGATATAGCCAAATGTTTTTTAAGCGCTAAATCACAACGCTACACAAACCGTAAGGCGAAACCTAGCATGTTTGGTATCGTAGGACTCGGCAACGATTCAGGAGTCTAAAAAGATGAGTTTCATGAAAATAAGTCGACCACACCCAAAGTTATAAGCATTTGAAAAAAAACAATTCACCACTAGGTGGCGCTGTTTCGAAACTTCTCAGGCTCATTCAGGGCATTGTGCTGATGACCCATACCACATTTCGTAACAATCCGTTCATGCGTTCATAAAATACAGAATTTTAGCACAAAATTCAAAATGGCCGACAGCCAAAATGACCGATATGGTCAAATTGGATATCAGTCGACTCGGCATGTTGCCCTGAATCTAACGAGACCAATTGTATGATTTTTGGACAAACTGTTCAGAAGTTATAAGCAAAAATAGCCATTTTTCATATCTCCGGACCAGTAGGTGGCGCTGCGCCGAAACACAGCATGTAGCCTCAGGTCATGCTTGTGAGTACAAGTACCAAGTTTGGTCTGAATACGATAAACCGTTGCGGAGATACGGCCTTACGACTGTTTTTGCTAGCGCTACGTAAAATGTATTTGTGCGTTTATTGAAAACGGTTTGACGAATCCATTTGAATTCCATAACTTTTTGTCAGCACTACCTGAAGATGATCTGGTTCAATTTTCGTGCAAATCGGACAAACCGTCTAGGACGAGTTCGAAAAAGTAGCTTTTTTTGAAAATTCAAGATGGCGGCCATATTTTTATGACGGCAAATGACGTCATAGGGTGCAATCGAATCGCCATGAGCTCAGGAATCAGAGGAAAAAATAATTTCGCTGATTGGCCTTACGGTTCAAAAGTTATTAGCAAAATAAAAGTGAAACTTTGGACAGGTGGTGGCGCTAGAGGGAATGACTTAGAAACACCAAAATTGGTGTATTTAATGTTGAGACGGTCCTCTATCAGAATGTCAAACCAAAACAACTTTCCCGCAATCGGTTCTATGGGCTGCCATAGACTCCCATGGCGGAAGAATAATAATAATAATAATAATAATAATAAATATAGCTGCAAGCAGCAATTATCGGGGCCAAGCGCAAGCAGACGACAGGATATGCCAACATGGCTGAAGGTGTCAGACCAACTGCAACAATGAGCAATTAAATACATTTAAAGAGGATTTTAGGCGAAATGGCTGAAAAATCATATAAAAAGTCATTCGAAATATGATTTAATGGATTATCACTTTCGACCAATCTGTGGCGCAGTTACAAAACTGATGTGATGTGGTCAGAGTGAAGTGACAATGACACATACAAAGTTTGGTGTCAATATGTCAAGGCATTGCAGAGATAAAGCCTGAATAGTGCTTTTAGCATCATGCCTCAACTTTGCTGCTACGCTATACGAAAACGGTTTCGTCTATAGACACGAAATCCATAACTTTTAGTCAGCACAGTCTGGAGATGATACGATTCGATTTTGGTGAAAATCGGACAAACGGTCTAGGAGGAGTTCGAAAAAGTAGGTTTTGACTGAAAATCAAGATGGCGGACAGGAAGCTAGGCCAAATAAGGAAACCTTGGTATCTATGTTCTCGTCTTGACCCAAGGAATCTATTAAGACCAGTTGCATTACAATAGGCCAACTTATTCAAAAGTTATTAGCAGTTTTGTAAATTTTGTTATAACTTTTGACCACTAGGTGGCACTGTCTCGAAATATTTTGGGTACCTTCAGGGGATGGTGCTGATGGCACATTTTGAGTTTCGTAATATTACACCAATGCATTTGTTTAGTATAGCATTTTATTTCACAAAACTGCATTGAAGTCAATGGGAATTTCATGTTTTGTTCTATTATAGCGCCACCAAGAGGCTGAGTCCCACCATCTTTTTTACATGTCCTCAGAGTGAGCTCATACATATGTGTGTCGATTTTGGTGAAAATATCTCAATTCGCTTCGGAGTTATAGACATTTATATGAAAAAACATGTAAAAAATGACTGACACATGACTTTGTTTGGAATTTACTACCCCTAAACATCAATATTTTCGCATTTGGGCATTGGCGTATAGCTATCGACCTATGTTTCCAAACTTCTGACGGTGGTTTCATCTCGATCGGACTAGCGGTTTCAAAGATATAGCCAAATGTTTTTTAAGCGCTAAATCACAACGCTACACAAACCGTAAGGCGAAACCTAGCATGTTTGGTATCATAGGACTCGGCAACGATTCAGGAGTCTAAAAAGATGAGTTTCGTGAAAATAAGTCGACCACACCCAAAGTTATAAGCATTTGAAAAAAAAAATTCACCACTAGGTGGCGCTGTTTCGAAACTTCTCAGGCTCATTCAGGGCATTGTGCTGATGACCCATACCACGTTTCGTAACAATCTGTTCATGCGTTCTTAAAATACAGCATTTTAGCACAAAATTCAAAATGGCCGACAGTCAAAATGGCCGATATGGTAATATTGGATATCAGTCGACTCGGCATGTTACCCTGAATCTAACGAGACCAATTTTATGATTTTTGGACAAACTGTTCAGAAGTTATAAGCAAAAATAGCCATTTTTCATATCTCCGGACCAGTAGGTGGCGCTGCGCCGAAACACAGCATGTAGCCTCAGGTCATGCTTGTGATGACATGTACCAAGTTTGGTCTGAATCCGATAAAGCGTTGCGGAGATACGGCCTTACATCTGTTTTCGCAAGCGCTACGTAAAATGTATTCGTGGGTTTATCGAAAACTGTTAAGCGAATCAACTTGAATTCCATAACTTTTTGTCAGCATGGTCTGTAGATGATCTGGTTCAATTTTCGTGCAAATCGGACAAACCGTCTAGGACGAGTTCGAAAAAGTAGCTTTTTAGATAAATTCAAAATGGCGGCCATATTGTTATGACAGAAATGATGTCATAGGGTGCAATCGAATTGGCATGAGCTCAGGAATCAGAGAGAAAAATAATTGTGTTGATTGGCCTTACGGTTCAAAAGTTATTAGCAAAATAAAAGTGAAACTTTGGACAGGTGGTGGCGCTAGAGGGAATGACTTAGACACACCAAAATTGGTGTATTTAATGTTGGGACTGTCCTCTATCAGAATGTCAAACCAAAACAACTTTCCCGCATTCGGTTCTATGGGCTGCCATAGACTCCCAGTTGGAAGAAGGAAGAATAATAATAATAAGAACGGGAACAGATACAATAGGTGCCTACGCACCTTCGGTGCTTGGCCCCTAATAATAAGAAACGGAACAGATACAATAGGTGCCTCCGCACCTTCGGTGCTTGGCCCCTAATAATAATAATAATAATAAGAAACGGAACAGATACAATAGGTGCCTCCGCACCTTCGGTGCTTGGCCCCTAATAAATATAGCTGCAAGCAGCAATTACCGGGGCCAAGCAGAATAAGACGACAAGACATGCCAACATGTCTGAAAGTGTCAGACCAACTGCAACAATGAGCAATTAAAGACATTTAAAGAGGATTTTAGGCGAAATGGCTGAAAAATCATGTAAAAAGTGATTCAAAATATGATTTAATGGATTGTCACTTTTGACCAAAAGGTGGCGCTGTTACGAAATTGATGTGGTGTGGTCAGAGTAAGGAGACAGTGACACATACAAAGTTTTGTGTCAATATGTCGAGGCATTGCAGATATAAAGCCTGAATAGTCATTTTGGCATCATGCCTCAACTTTGCTGCTGTGCTATACGAAAACGGTTTCATCAATCGACACGAAATCCATAACTTTTTGTCGGCACAGTCTGGAGATGATACGATTCGATTTTGGTGAAAATCGGACAAACGGTCTAGGAGGAGTTCGAAAAAGTAGGTTTTGAATGAAAATCAAGATGGCGGACAGGAAGTTTGGCCAAATAAGGAAAACTTGGTATCTATGTTCTCGGCTTGACCCAAGGAATCTATTAAGACCAGTGGCATTTCAATAGCCAGATGTATTCAAAAGTTATTAGCCTTTTTGGAAATTTTGTTATAACTTTTGACCACTAGGTGGCGCTGTCTTGAAATATTTTGGTTGCCTTCAGGGGATGGTGCTGATGACACAATCTGAGTTTCGTAATATTACACCAATGCATTTGTTTAGTATAGCATTTTATTTCACAAAACTGTATTGAAGTCAATGGGAATTTCATATTTTGTTCAATTATAGCGCCACCAAGAGGCTCAGTCCCACAATTTTTTTTACGTGTCCTCAGAGTGAGCCCATACATATGTGTGTCAATTTTGGTGAAAATATCTCAATTCGCTTCGGAGTTATAGACATTTATATGAAAAAACATGAAAAAAATGACTGACACATGACTTTGATTGGAAATTAGTACCCCTAAACATCAATATTTTCGCATTTGGGCATTGGCGTATAGCTATCGACCTATGTTTCCAAACTTCTGACGGTGGTTTCGTCTCGATCGGACTAGCGGTTTCAAAGATATAGCCAAATGTTTTTTAAGCGCTAAATCACAACGCTACACAAACCGTAAGGCGAAACCTAGCATGTTTGGTATCGTAGGACTCGGCAACGATTCAGGAGTCTAAAAAGATGAGTTTCGTGAAAATAAGTCGACCACACCCAAAGTTATAAGCATTTGAAAAAAAAAATTCACCACTAGGTGGCGCTGTTTCGAAACTTCTCAGGCTCATTCAGGGCATTGTGCTGATGACCCATACCACGTTTCGTAACAATCCGTTCATGCGTTCATAAAATACAGAATTTTAGCACAAAATTCAAAATGGCCGACAGCCAAAATGACCGATATGGTCAAATTGGATATCAGTCGACTCGGCATGTTGCCCTGAATCTAACGAGACCAATTGTATGATTTTTGGACAAACTGTTCAGAAGTTATAAGCAAAAATAGCCATTTTTCATATCTCCGGACCAGTAGGTGGCGCTGCGCCGAAACACAGCATGTAGCCTCAGGTCATGCTTGTGAGTACAAGTACCAAGTTTGGTCTGAATACGATAAACCGTTGCGGAGATACGGCCTTACGACTGTTTTTGCTAGCGCTACGTAAAATGTATTTGTGCGTTTATTGAAAACGGTTTGACGAATCCATTTGAATTCCATAACTTTTTGTCAGCACTACCTGAAGATGATCTGGTTCAATTTTCGTGCAAATCGGACAAACCGTCTAGGACGAGTTCGAAAAAGTAGCTTTTTTTGAAAATTCAAGATGGCGGCCATATTTTTATGACGGCAAATGACGTCATAGGGTGCAATCGAATCGCCATGAGCTCAGGAATCAGAGGAAAAAAGAATTTCGCTGATTGGCCTTACGGTTCAAAAGTTATTAGCAAAATAAAAGTGAAACTTTGGACAGGTGGTGGCGCTAGAGGGAATGACTTAGAAACACCAAAATTGGTGTATTTAATGTTGAGACGGTCCTCTATCAGAATGTCAAACCAAAACAACTTTCCCGCAATCGGTTCTATGGGCTGCCATAGACTCCCATGGCGGAAGAATAATAATAATAAATATAGCTGCAAGCAGCAATTACCGGGGCCAAGCAGAATAAGACGACAAGACATGCCAACATGTCTGAAAGTGTCAGACCAACTGCAACAATGAGCAATTAAAGACATTTAAAGAGGATTTTAGGCGAAATGGCTGAAAAATCATGTAAAAAGTGATTCAAAATATGATTTAATGGATTGTCACTTTTGACCAAAAGGTGGCGCTGTTACGAAATTGATGTGGTGTGGTCAGAGTAAGGAGACAGTGACACATACAAAGTTTTGTGTCAATATGTCGAGGCATTGCAGATATAAAGCCTGAATAGTCATTTTGGCATCATGCCTCAACTTTGCTGCTGTGCTATACAAAAACGGTTTCATCAATCGACACGAAATCCATAACTTTTTGTCGGCACAGTCTGGAGATGATACGATTCGATTTTGGTGAAAATCGGACAAACGGTCTAGGAGGAGTTAGAAAAAGTAGGTTTTGAATGAAAATCAAGATGGCGGACAGGAAGTTTGGCCAAATAAGGAAAACTTGGTATCTATGTTCTCGGCTTGACCCAAGGAATCTATTAAGACCCGTGGCATTTCAATAGCCAGATTTATTCAAAAGTTATTAGCCTTTTTGGAAATTTTGTTATAACTTTTGACCACTAGGTGGCGCTGTCTTGAAATATTTTGGTTGCCTTCAGGGGATGGTGCTGATGACACAATCTGAGTTTCGTAATATTACACCAATGCATTTGTTTAGTATAGCATTTTATTTCACAAAACTGTATTGAAGTCAATGGGAATTTCATATTTTGTTCAATTATAGCGCCACCAAGAGGCTCAGTCCCACAATTTTTTTTACGTGTCCTCAGAGTGAGCCCATACATATGTGTGTCAATTTTGGTGAAAATATCTCAATTCGCTTCGGAGTTATAGACATTTATATGAAAAAACACGAAAAAAATGACTGACACATGACTTTGATTGGAAATTAGTACCCCTAAACATCAATATTTTCGCATTTGGGCATTGGCATATAGCTATCGACCTATGTTTCCAAACTTCTGACGGTGGTTTCGTCTCGATCGGACTAGCGGTTTCAAAGATATAGCCAAATGTTTTTTAAGCGCTAAATCACAACGCTACACAAACCGTAAGGCGAAACCTAGCATGTTTGGTATCGTAGGACTCGGCAACGATTCAGGAGTCTAAAAAGATGAGTTTCGTGAAAATAAGTCGACCACACCCAAAGTTATAAGCATTTGAAAAAAAAAATTCACCACTAGGTGGCGCTGTTTCGAAACTTCTCAGGCTCATTCAGGGCATTGTGCTGATGACCCATACCACATTTCGTAACAATCCGTTCATGCGTTCATAAAATACAGAATTTTAGCACAAAATTCAAAATGGCCGACAGCCAAAATGACCGATATGGTCAAATTGGATATCAGTCGACTCGGCATGTTGCCCTGAATCTAACGAGACCAATTGTATGATTTTTGGACAAACTGTTCAGAAGTTATAAGCAAAAATAGCCATTTTTCATATCTCCGGACCAGTAGGTGGCGCTGCGCCGAAACACAGCATGTAGCCTCAGGTCATGCTTGTGAGTACAAGTACCAAGTTTGGTCTGAATACGATAAACCGTTGCGGAGATACGGCCTTACGACTGTTTTTGCTAGCGCTACGTAAAATGTATTTGTGCGTTTATTGAAAACGGTTTGACGAATCCATTTGAATTCCATAACTTTTTGTCAGCACTACCTGAAGATGATCTGGTTCAATTTTCGTGCAAATCGGACAAACCGTCTAGGACGAGTTCGAAAAAGTAGCTTTTTTTGAAAATTCAAGATGGCGGCCATATTTTTATGACGGCAAATGACGTCATAGGGTGCAATCGAATCGCCATGAGCTCAGGAATCAGAGGAAAAAAGAATTTCGCTGATTGGCCTTACGGTTCAAAAGTTATTAGCAAAATAAAAGTGAAACTTTGGACAGGTGGTGGCGCTAGAGGGAATGACTTAGAAACACCAAAATTGGTGTATTTAATGTTGAGACGGTCCTCTATCAGAATGTCAAACCAAAACAACTTTCCCGCAATCGGTTCTATGGGCTGCCATAGACTCCCATGGCGGAAGAATAATAATAATAATAAATATAGCTGCAAGCAGCAATTACCGGGGCCAAGCAGAATAAGACGACAAGACATGCCAACATGTCTGAAAGTGTCAGACCAACTGCAACAATGAGCAATTAAAGACATTTAAAGAGGATTTTAGGCGAAATGGCTGAAAAATCATGTAAAAAGTGATTCAAAATATGATTTAATGGATTGTCACTTTTGACCAAAAGGTGGCGCTGTTACGAAATTGATGTGGTGTGGTCAGAGTAAGGAGACAGTGACACATACAAAGTTTTGTGTCAATATGTCGAGGCATTGCAGATATAAAGCCTGAATAGTCATTTTGGCATCATGCCTCAAATTTGCTGCTGTGCTATACGAAAACGGTTTCATCAATCGACACGAAATCCATAACTTTTTGTCGGCACAGTCTGGAGATGATACGATTCGATTTTGGTGAAAATCGGACAAACGGTCTAGGAGGAGTTCGAAAAAGTAGGTTTTGAATGAAAATCAAGATGGCGGACAGGAAGTTTGGCCAAATAAGGAAAACTTGGTATCTATGTTCTCGGCTTGACCCAAGGAATCTATTAAGACCCGTGGCATTTCAATAGCCAGATGTATTCAAAAGTTATTAGCCTTTTTGGAAATTTTGTTATAACTTTTGACCACTAGGTGGCGCTGTCTTGAAATATTTTGGTTGCCTTCAGGGGATGGTGCTGATGACACAATCTGAGTTTCGTAATATTACACCAGTGCATTTGTTTAGTATAGCATTTTATTTCACAAAACTGTATTGAAGTCAATGGGAATTTCATATTTTGTTCAATTATAGCGCCACCAAGAGGCTCAGTCCCACAATTTTTTTTATGTGTCCTCAGAGTGAGCCCATACATATGTGTGTCAATTTTGGTGAAAATATCTCAATTCGCTTCGGAGTTATAGACATTTATATGAAAAAACACGAAAAAAATGACTGACACATGACTTTGATTGGAAATTAGTACCCCTAAACATCAATATTTTCGCATTTGGGCATTGGCGTATAGCTATCGACCTATGTTTTCAAACTTCTGACGGTGGTTTCGTCTCGATCGGACTAGCGGTTTCAAAGATATAGCCAAATGTTTTTTAAGCGCTAAATCACAACGCTACACAAACCGTAAGGCAAAACCTAGCATGTTTGGTATCGTAGGACTCGGCAACGATTCAGGAGTCTAAAAAGATGAGTTTCGTGAAAATAAGTCGACCACACCCAAAGTTATAAGCATTTGGAAAAAAAAATTCACCACTAGGTGGCGCTGTTTCGAAACTTCTCAGGCTCATTCAGGGCATTGTGCTGATGACCCATACCACGTTTCGTAACAATCCGTTCATGCGTTCATAAAATACAGAATTTTAGCACAAAATTCGAAATGGCCGACAGCCAAAATGACCGATATGGTCAAATTGGATATCAGTCGACTCGGCATGTTGCCCTGAATCTAACGAGACCAATTGTATGATTTTTGGACAAACTGTTCAGAAGTTATAAGCAAAAATAGCCATTTTTCATATCTCCGGACCAGTAGGTGGCGCTGCGCCGAAACACAGCATGTAGCCTCAGGTCATGCTTGTGAGTACAAGTACCAAGTTTGGTCTGAATACGATAAACCGTTGCGGAGATACGGCCTTACGACTGTTTTTGCTAGCGCTACGTAAAATGTATTTGTGCGTTTATTGAAAACGGTTTGACGAATCCATTTGAATTCCATAACTTTTTGTCAGCACTACCTGAAGATGATCTGGTTCAATTTTCGTGCAAATCGGACAAACCGTCTAGGACGAGTTCGAAAAAGTAGCTTTTTTTGAAAATTCAAGATGGCGGCCATATTTTTATGACGGCAAATGACGTCATAGGGTGCAATCGAATCGCCATGAGCTCAGGAATCAGAGGAAAAAAGAATTTCGCTGATTGGCCTTACGGTTCAAAAGTTATTAGCAAAATAAAAGTGAAACTTTGGACAGGTGGTGGCGCTAGAGGGAATGACTTAGAAACACCAAAATTGGTGTATTTAATGTTGAGACGGTCCTCTATCAGAATGTCAAACCAAAACAACTTTCCCGCAATCGGTTCTATGGGCTGCCATAGACTCCCATGGCGGAAGAATAATAATAATAATAATAATAATAAATATAGCTGCAAGCAGCAATTACCGGGGCCAAGCAGAATTAGACGACAAGACATTTCGACATGTCTGAAAGTGTCAGACCAACTGCAACAATGAGCAATTAAAGACGTTTGAAGAGGATTTTAGGCAAAATGCCTGAAAAATCATAGACACAATAATTAAAAATATGATTTAATGGATTATCACTTTCGACCAATAGGTGGCGCAGTTAACAAAACTGATGTGATGTGGTCAGAGTGAAGTGACAATGACACGTACAAAGTTTGGTGTCAATATCTCAAGGCATTGCAGAGATAAAGCCTGAATAATGCTTTTAGCATCATGCCTCAACTTTGCTGCTGCGCTATACGAAAACGGTTTCGTCAATTGACACGAAATCCATAACTTTTAGTCGGCACAGTCTGGAGATGATACAATTCGATTTTGGTGAAAATCGGACAAACGGTGTGGGAGGAGTTCGAAAAAGTAGATTTTGAATGAAAATAGCATTTTATATCACAAAACTGTATTGAAGTCAATGGGAATTTCATGTTTTGTTCTATTATAGCGCCACCAAGAGACTCAGTCCCACAATTTTTTTTACGTGTCCTCAGAGTGAGCCCATACATATGTGTGTCAGTTTTGGTGAAAATATCTCAATTTGCTTTAGAGTTATAGACATTTATATGAAAAAACACGTAAAAAATGACTGACACAAGACTTTGTTTGAATTTTACTACCCCTAAACATCAATATTTTCGCATTTGGGCATTGGCATATAGCTATCGACCTATGTTTCCAAACTTCTGACGGAGGTTTCGTCTCGATCGGACAATCGGTTTCGAAGATATAGCCAAATGTTTTTTAAGCGCTAAATCACAACGCTACACAAACCGTAAGGCGAAACCTAGCATGTTTGGTATCGTAGGACTCGGCAAGGTTTCAGGATACTAATTAGATGAGTCTCGTGAAAATAAGTCGACCACACCCAAAGTTATAAGCGTTTGAAAAAAAAAATTCACCACAAGGTGGCGCTGTTTCGAAACTTCTCACGCTCCTTCAGGACATTGTGCTGATGACCCATACCAAGTTTCGTAACAATCCGTTCATGCGTTCTTAAAATACAGCATTTTAGCACAAAATTCAAAATGGCCGACAGTCAAAATGGCCGATATGGTAAAATTGGATATCAGTCGACTCGGCATGTTGCTCTGAATCTAACAAGACCAATTTTATGATTTTTGGACAAATTGTTCAGAAGTTATAAGCAAAAATAGCCATTTTTCATATCTCCGGACCAGTAGGTGGCGCTGCGACGAAACGCAGCATGTTGCCTCAGGTTATGCTTGGGATTACATGTACCAAGTTTGGTCTGAATACGATAAACCGTTGCGGAGATACAGCCTTACGACTGTTTTTGCAAGCACTACGTAAAATTTGTTTGTGCGTTTATCGAAAACGGTTTGACGAATCAATTTGAATTCCATAACTTTTTGTCAGCACTGCCTGAAGATGATCTGGTTCAATTTTCGTGCAAATCGGACAAACCGTCTAGGACGAGTTCGAAAAAGTAGGTTTCTCGAATGATTCAAAATGGCGGCCCTATTTTACTACGGAAAATGAAGTCATAGGATGCAATCGAATCGGCATGAGCTCAGGAATCAGAGGAAAAAATAATTTTGTTGATTGGCCTTACATTTCAAAAGTTATTAGCAAAATAAAAGTGAAACTTTGGACAGTTGGTGGCGCTAGAGGGAATGACTTAGAAACACCAAAATTGGTGTATTTAATGTTGGGACTGTCCTCTATCAGAATGTCAAACCAAAACAACTTTCCCGCAATCGGTACTATGGGCTGCCATAGACGCCAAGTCGGAAGAAAAAAAA
Organism: Abramis brama; assembly: GCF_963993115.1. Classification (NCBI taxonomy): domain Eukaryota; kingdom Metazoa; phylum Chordata; class Actinopteri; order Cypriniformes; family Leuciscidae; genus Abramis; species Abramis brama. Next base: position 21,262,265 of record NC_139974.1, read on the forward strand.
GAAGAAATATAGCTGCAAGCAGCAATTACCGGGGCCAAGCAGAATAAGACGACAAGACATGCCAACATGTCTGAAAGTGTCAGACCAACTGCAACAATGAGCAATTAAAGACATTTAAAGAGGATTTTAGGCGAAATGGCTGAAAAATCATGTAAAAAGTGATTCAAAATATGATTTAATGGATTGTCACTTTTGACCAAAAGGTGGCGCTGTTACGAAATTGATGTGGTGTGGTCAGAGTAAGGAGACAGTGACACATACAAAGTTTTGTGTCAATATGTCGAGGCATTGCAGATATAAAGCCTGAATAGTCATTTTGGCATCATGCCTCAACTTTGCTGCTGTGCTATACGAAAACGGTTTCATCAATCGACACGAAATCCATAACTTTTTGTCGGCACAGTCTGGAGATGATACGATTCGATTTTGGTGAAAATCGGACAAACGGTCTAGGAGGAGTTCGAAAAAGTAGGTTTTGAATGAAAATCAAGATGGCGGACAGGAAGTTTGGCCAAATAAGGAAAACTTGGTATCTATGTTCTCGGCTTGACCCAAGGAATCTATTAAGACCCGTGGCATTTCAATAGCCAGATTTATTCAAAAGTTATTAGCCTTTTTGGAAATTTTGTTATAACTTTTGACCACTAGGTGGCGCTGTCTTGAAATATTTTGGTTGCCTTCAGGGGATGGTGCTGATGACACAATCTGAGTTTCGTAATATTACACCAATGCATTTGTTTAGTATAGCATTTTATTTCACAAAACTGTATTGAAGTCAATGGGAATTTCATATTTTGTTCAATTATAGCGCCACCAAGAGGCTCAGTCCCACAATTTTTTTTACGTGTCCTCAGAGTGAGCCCATACATATGTGTGTCAATTTTGGTGAAAATATCTCAATTCGCTTCGGAGTTATAGACATTTATATGAAAAAACACGAAAAAAATGACTGACACATGACTTTGATTGGAAATTAGTACCCCTAAACATCAATATTTTCGCATTTGGGCATTGGCGTATAGCTATCGACCTATGTTTCCAAACTTCTGACGGTGGTTTCGTCTCGATCGGACTAGCGGTTTCAAAGATATAGCCAAATGTTTTTTAAGCGCTAAATCACAACGCTACACAAACCGTAAGGCAAAACCTAGCATGTTTGGTATCGTAGGACTCGGCAACGATTCAGGAGTCTAAAAAGATGAGTTTCGTGAAAATAAGTCGACCACACCCAAAGTTATAAGCATTTGAAAAAAAAAATTCACCACTAGGTGGCGCTGTTTCGAAACTTCTCAGGCTCATTCAGGGCATTGTGCTGATGACCCATACCACGTTTCGTAACAATCCGTTCATGCGTTCATAAAATACAGAATTTTAGCACAAAATTCAAAATGGCCGACAGCCAAAATGACCGATATGGTCAAATTGGATATCAGTCGACTCGGCATGTTGCCCTGAATCTAACGAGACCAATTGTATGATTTTTGGACAAACTGTTCAGAAGTTATAAGCAAAAATAGCCATTTTTCATATCTCCGGACCAGTAGGTGGCGCTGCGCCGAAACACAGCATGTAGCCTCAGGTCATGCTTGTGAGTAGAAGTACCAAGTTTGGTCTGAATACGATAAACCGTTGCGGAGATACGGCCTTACGACTGTTTTTGCTAGCGCTACGTAAAATGTATTTGTGCGTTTATTGAAAACGGTTTGACGAATCCATTTGAATTCCATAACTTTTTGTCAGCACTACCTGAAGATGATCTGGTTCAATTTTCGTGCAAATCGGACAAACCGTCTAGGACGAGTTCGAAAAAGTAGCTTTTTTTGAAAATTCAAGATGGCGGCCATATTTTTATGACGGCAAATGACGTCATAGGGTGCAATCGAATCGCCATGAGCTCAGGAATCAGAGGAAAAAAGAATTTCGCTGATTGGCCTTACGGTTCAAAAGTTATTAGCAAAATAAAAGTGAAACTTTGGACAGGTGGTGGCGCTAGAGGGAATGACTTAGAAACACCAAAATTGGTGTATTTAATGTTGAGACGGTCCTCTATCAGAATGTCAAACCAAAACAACTTTCCCGCAATCGGTTCTATGGGCTGCCATAGACTCCCATGGCGGAAGAATAATAATAATAAATATAGCTGCAAGCAGCAATTACCGGGGCCAAGCAGAATAAGACGACAAGACATGCCAACATGTCTGAAAGTGTCAGACCAACTGCAACAATGAGCAATTAAAGACATTTAAAGAGGATTTTAGGCGAAATGGCTGAAAAATCATGTAAAAAGTGATTCAAAATATGATTTAATGGATTGTCACTTTTGACCAAAAGGTGGCGCTGTTACGAAATTGATGTGGTGTGGTCAGAGTAAGGAGACAGTGACACATACAAAGTTTTGTGTCAATATGTCGAGGCATTGCAGATATAAAGCCTGAATAGTCATTTTGGCATCATGCCTCAACTTTGCTGCTGTGCTATACGAAAACGGTTTCATCAATCGACACGAAATCCATAACTTTTTGTCGGCACAGTCTGGAGATGATACGATTCGATTTTGGTGAAAATCGGACAAACGGTCTAGGAGGAGTTCGAAAAAGTAGGTTTTGAATGAAAATCAAGATGGCGGACAGGAAGTTTGGCCAAATAAGGAAAACTTGGTATCTATGTTCTCGGCTTGACCCAAGGAATCTATTAAGACCAGTGGCATTTCAATAGCCAGATGTATTCAAAAGTTATTAGCCTTTTTGGAAATTTTGTTATAACTTTTGACCACTAGGTGGCGCTGTCTTGAAATATTTTGGTTGCCTTCAGGGGATGGTGCTGATGACACAATCTGAGTTTCGTAATATTACACCAATGCATTTGTTTAGTATAGCATTTTATTTCACAAAACTGTATTGAAGTCAATGGGAATTTCATATTTTGTTCAATTATAGCGCCACCAAGAGGCTCAGTCCCACAATTTTTTTTACGTGTCCTCAGAGTGAGCCCATACATATGTGTGTCAATTTTGGTGAAAATATCTCAATTCGCTTCGGAGTTATAGACATTTATATGAAAAAACATGAAAAAAATGACTGACACATGACTTTGATTGGAAATTAGTACCCCTAAACATCAATATTTTCGCATTTGGGCATTGGCGTATAGCTATCGACCTATGTTTCCAAACTTCTGACGGTGGTTTCGTCTCGATCGGACTAGCGGTTTCAAAGATATAGCCAAATGTTTTTTAAGCGCTAAATCACAACGCTACACAAACCGTAAGGCGAAACCTAGCATGTTTGGTATCGTAGGACTCGGCAACGATTCAGGAGTCTAAAAAGATGAGTTTCGTGAAAATAAGTCGACCACACCCAAAGTTATAAGCATTTGAAAAAAAAAATTCACCACTAGGTGGCGCTGTTTCGAAACTTCTCAGGCTCATTCAGGGCATTGTGCTGATGACCCATACCACGTTTCGTAACAATCCGTTCATGCGTTCATAAAATACAGAATTTTAGCACAAAATTCAAAATGGCCGACAGCCAAAATGACCGATATGGTCAAATTGGATATCAGTCGACTCGGCATGTTGCCCTGAATCTAACGAGACCAATTGTATGATTTTTGGACAAACTGTTCAGAAGTTATAAGCAAAAATAGCCATTTTTCATATCTCCGGACCAGTAGGTGGCGCTGCGCCGAAACACAGCATGTAGCCTCAGGTCATGCTTGTGAGTACAAGTACCAAGTTTGGTCTGAATACGATAAACCGTTGCGGAGATACGGCCTTACGACTGTTTTTGCTAGCGCTACGTAAAATGTATTTGTGCGTTTATTGAAAACGGTTTGACGAATCCATTTGAATTCCATAACTTTTTGTCAGCACTACCTGAAGATGATCTGGTTCAATTTTCGTGCAAATCGGACAAACCGTCTAGGACGAGTTCGAAAAAGTAGCTTTTTTTGAAAATTCAAGATGGCGGCCATATTTTTATGACGGCAAATGACGTCATAGGGTGCAATCGAATCGCCATGAGCTCAGGAATCAGAGGAAAAAAGAATTTCGCTGATTGGCCTTACGGTTCAAAAGTTATTAGCAAAATAAAAGTGAAACTTTGGACAGGTGGTGGCGCTAGAGGGAATGACTTAGAAACACCAAAATTGGTGTATTTAATGTTGAGACGGTCCTCTATCAGAATGTCAAACCAAAACAACTTTCCCGCAATCGGTTCTATGGGCTGCCATAGACTCCCATGGCGGAAGAATAATAATAATAATAATAATAAATATAGCTGCAAGCAGCAATTACCGGGGCCAAGCAGAATAAGACGACAAGACATGCCAACATGTCTGAAAGTGTCAGACCAACTGCAACAATGAGCAATTAAAGACATTTAAAGAGGATTTTAGGCGAAATGGCTGAAAAATCATGTAAAAAGTGATTCAAAATATGATTTAATGGATTGTCACTTTTGACCAAAAGGTGGCGCTGTTACGAAATTGATGTGGTGTGGTCAGAGTAAGGAGACAGTGACACATACAAAGTTTTGTGTCAATATGTCGAGGCATTGCAGATATAAAGCCTGAATAGTCATTTTGGCATCATGCCTCAACTTTGCTGCTGTGCTATACGAAAACGGTTTCATCAATCGACACGAAATCCATAACTTTTTGTCGGCACAGTCTGGAGATGATACGATTCGATTTTGGTGAAAATCGGACAAACGGTCTAGGAGGAGTTCGAAAAAGTAGGTTTTGAATGAAAATCAAGATGGCGGACAGGAAGTTTGGCCAAATAAGGAAAACTTGGTATCTATGTTCTCGGCTTGACCCAATGAATCTATTAAGACCAGTGGCATTTCAATAGCCAGATGTATTCAAAAGTTATTAGCCTTTTTGGAAATTTTGTTATAACTTTTGACCACTAGGTGGCGCTGTCTTGAAATATTTTGGTTGCCTTCAGGGGATGGTGCTGATGACACAATCTGAGTTTCGTAATATTACACCAATGCATTTGTTTAGTATAGCATTTTATTTCACAAAACTGTATTGAAGTCAATGGGAATTTCATATTTTGTTCAATTATAGCGCCACCAAGAGGCTCAGTCCCACAATTTTTTTTACGTGTCCTCAGAGTGAGCCCATACATATGTGTGTCAATTTTGGTGAAAATATCTCAATTCGCTTCGGAGTTATAGACATTTATATGAAAAAACACGAAAAAAATGACTGACACATGACTTTGATTGGAAATTAGTACCCCTAAACATCAATATTTTCGCATTTGGGCATTGGCGTATAGCTGTCGACCTATGTTTCCAAACTTCTGACGGTGGTTTCGTCTCGATCGGACTAGCGGTTTCAAAGATATAGCCAAATGTTTTTTAAGCGCTAAATCACAACGCTACACAAACCGTAAGGCGAAACCTAGCATGTTTGGTATCGTAGGACTCGGCAACGATTCAGGAGTCTAAAAAGATGAGTTTCGTGAAAATAAGTCGACCACACCCAAAGTTATAAGCATTTGAAAAAAAAAATTCACCACTAGGTGGCGCTGTTTCGAAACTTCTCAGGCTCATTCAGGGCATCGTGCTGATGACCCATACCACGTTTCGTAACAATCCGTTCATGCGTTCATAAAATACAGAATTTTAGCACAAAATTCAAAATGGCCGACAGCCAAAATGACCGATATGGCAAAATTGGATATCAGTCGACTCGGCATGTTGCCCTGAATCTAACGAGACCAATTGTATGATTTTTGGACAAACTGTTCAGAAGTTATAAGCAAAAATAGCCATTTTTCATATCTCCGGACCAGTAGGTGGCGCTGCGCCGAAACACAGCATGTAGCCTCAGGTCATGCTTGTGAGTACAAGTACCAAGTTTGGTCTGAATACGATAAACCGTTGCGGAGATACGGCCTTACGACTGTTTTTGCTAGCGCTACGTAAAATGTATTCGTGCGTTTATCGAAAACGGTTTGACGAATCCATTTGAATTCCATAACTTTTTGTCAGCACTACCTGAAGATGATCTGGTTCAATTTTCGTGCAAATCGGACAAACCGTCTAGGACGAGTTCGAAAAAGTAGCTTTTTTTGAAAATTCAAGATGGTGGCCATATTTTTATGACGGCAAATGACGTCATAGGGTGCAATCGAATCGCCATGAGCTCAGGAATCAGAGGAAAAAAGAATTTCGCTGATTGGCCTTACGGTTCAAAAGTTATTAGCAAAATAAAAGTGAAACTTTGGACAGGTGGTGGCGCTAGAGGGAATGACTTAGAAACACCAAAATTGGTGTATTTAATGTTGAGACGGTCCTCTATCAGAATGTCAAACCAAAACAACTTTCCCGCAATCGGTTCTATGGGCTGCCATAGACTCCCATGGCGGAAGAAGAAGAAGAAGAATAATAATAAGAACGGGAACAGATACAATAGGTGCCTCCGCACCTTCGGTGCTTGGCCCCTAATAAGAAACGGAACAGATACAATAGGTGCCTCCGCACCTTCGGTGCTTGGCCCCTAATAATAATAATAAATATAGCTGCAAGCAGCAATTACCGGGGCCAAGCAGAATAAGACGACAAGACATGCCAACATGTCTGAAAGTGTCAGACCAACTGCAACAATGAGCAATTAAAGACATTTAAAGAGGATTTTAGGCGAAATGGCTGAAAAATCATGTAAAAAGTGATTCAAAATATGATTTAATGGATTGTCACTTTTGACCAAAAGGTGGCGCTGTTACGAAATTGATGTGGTGTGGTCAGAGTAAGGAGACAGTGACACATACAAAGTTTTGTGTCAATATGTCGAGGCATTGCAGATATAAAGCCTGAATAGTCATTTTGGCATCATGCCTCAACTTTGCTGCTGTGCTATACGAAAACGGTTTCATCAATCGACACGAAATCCATAACTTTTTGTCGGCACAGTCTGGAGATGATACGATTCGATTTTGGTGAAAATCGGACAAACGGTCTAGGAGAAGTTCGAAAAAGTAGGTTTTGAATGAAAATCAAGATGACGGACAGGAAGTTTGGCCAAATAAGGAAAACTTGGTATCTATGTTCTCGGCTTGACCCAAGGAATCTATTAAGACCCGTGGCATTTCAATAGCCAGATTTATTCAAAAGTTATTAGCCTTTTTGGAAATTTTGTTATAACTTTTGACCACTAGGTGGCGCTGTCTTGAAATATTTTGGTTGCCTTCAGGGGATGGTGCTGATGACACAATCTGAGTTTCGTAATATTACACCAATGCATTTGTTTAGTATAGCATTTTATTTCACAAAACTGTATTGAAGTCAATGGGAATTTCATATTTTGTTCAATTATAGCGCCACCAAGAGGCTCAGTCCCACAATTTTTTTTACGTGTCCTCAGAGTGAGCCCATACATATGTGTGTCAATTTTGGTGAAAATATCTCAATTCGCTTCGGAGTTATAGACATTTATATGAAAAAACACGAAAAAAATGACTGACACATGACTTTGATTGGAAATTAGTACCCCTAAACATCAATATTTTCGCATTTGGGCATTGGCGTATAGCTATCGACCTATGTTTCCAAACTTCTGACGGTGGTTTCGTCTCGATCGGACTAGCGGTTTCAAAGATATAGCCAAATGTTTTTTAAGCGCTAAATCACAACGTTACACAAACCGTAAGGCAAAACCTAGCATGTTTGGTATCGTAGGACTCGGCAACGATTCAGGAGTCTAAAAAGATGAGTTTCGTGAAAATATGTCGACCACACCCAAAGTTATAAGCATTTGAAAAAAAAAATTCACCACTAGGTGGCGCTGTTTCGAAACTTCTCAGGCTCATTCAGGGCATTGTGCTGATGACCCATACCACGTTTCGTAACAATCCGTTCATGCGTTCATAAAATACAGAATTTTAGCACAAAATTCAAAATGGCCGACAGCCAAAATGACCGATATAGTCAAATTGGATATCAGTCGACTCGGCATGTTGCCCTGAATCTAACGAGACCAATTGTATGATTTTTGGACAAACTGTTCAGAAGTTATAAGCAAAAATAGCCATTTTTCATATCTCCGGACCAGTAGGTGGCGCTGCGCCGAAACACAGCATGTAGCCTCAGGTCATGCTTGTGAGTACAAGTACCAAGTTTGGTCTGAATACGATAAACCGTTGCGGAGATACGGCCTTACGACTGTTTTTGCTAGCGCTACGTAAAATGTATTTGTGCGTTTATCGAAAACGGTTTGACGAATCCATTTGAATTCCATAACTTTTTGTCAGCACTACCTGAAGATGATCTGGTTCAATTTTCGTGCAAATCGGACAAACCGTCTAGGACGAGTTCGAAAAAGTAGCTTTTTTTGAAAATTCAAGATGGCGGCCATATTTTTATGACGGAAAATGACGTCATAGGGTGCAATCGAATCGCCATGAGCTCAGGAATCAGAGAAAAAAAGAATTTCGCTGATTGGCCTTACGGTTCAAAAGTTATTAGCAAAGTAAAAGTGAAACTTTGGACAGGTGGTGGCGCTAGAGGGAATGACTTAGAAACACCAAAATTGGTGTATTTAATGTTGAGACGGTCCTCTATCAGAATGTCAAACCAAAACAACTTTCCCGCAATCGGTTCTATGGGCTGCCATAGACTCCCATGGCGGAAGAATAATAATAATAATAATAATAATAAGAAACGGAACAGATACAATAGGTGCCTCCGCACCTTCGGTGCTTGGCCCCTAATAATAATAATAATAATAAGAAACGGAACAGATACAATAGGTGCCTCCGCACCTTCGGTGCTTGGCCCCTAATAATAATAATAAGAAACGGAACAGATACAATAGGTGCCTCCGCACCTTCGGTGCTTGGCCCCTAATAATAATAATAATAATAATAATAATAAGAAACGGAACAGATACAATAGGTGCCTCCGCACCTTCGGTGCTTGGCCCCTAAATATAGCTGCAAGCAGCAATTACCGGGGCCAAGCTGAATAAGACGACAAGACATGCCAACATGTCTGAAAGTGTCAGACCAACTGCAACAATGAGCAATTAAAGACATTTAAAGAGGATTTTAGGCGAAATGGCTGAAAAATCATGTAAAAAGTGATTCAAAATATGATTTTATGGATTGTCACTTTTGACCAAAAGGTGGCGCTGTTACGAAATTGATGTGGTGTGGTCAGAGTAAGGAGACAGTGACACATACAAAGTTTTGTGTCAATATGTCGAGGCATTGCAGATATAAAGCCTGAATAGTCATTTTGGCATCATGCCTCAACTTTGCTGCTGTGCTATACGAAAACGGTTTCATCAATCGACACGAAATCCATAACTTTTTGTCGGCACAGTCTGGAGATGATACGATTCGATTTTGGTGAAAATCGGACAAACGGTCTAGGAGGAGTTCGAAAAAGTAGGTTTTGAATGAAAATCAAGATGGCGGACAGGAAGTTTGGCCAAATAAGGAAAACTTGGTATCTATGTTCTCGGCTTGACCCAAGGAATCTATTAAGACCCGTGCCATTTCAATAGCCAGATTTATTCAAAAGTTATTAGCCTTTTTGGAAATTTTGTTATAACTTTTGACCACTAGGTGGCGCTGTCTTGAAATATTTTGGTTGCCTTCAGGGGATGGTGCTGATGACACAATCTGAGTTTCGTAATATTACACCAATGCATTTGTTTAGTATAGCATTTTATTTCACAAAACTGTATTGAAGTCAATGGGAATTTCATATTTTGTTCAATTATAGCGCCACCAAGAGGCTCAGTCCCACAATTTTTTTTACGTGTCCTCAGAGTGAGCCCATACATATGTGTGTCAATTTTGGTGAAAATATCTCAATTCGCTTCGGAGTTATAGACATTTATATGAATAAACATGAAAAAAATGACTGACACATGACTTTGATTGGAAATTAGTACCCCTAAACATCAATATTTTCGCATTTGGGCATTGTTGTATAGCTATCGACCTATGTTTCCAAACTTCTGACGGTGGTTTCGTCTCGATCGGACTAGCGGTTTCAAAGATATAGCCAAATGTTTTTTAAGCGCTAAATCACAACGCTACACAAACCGTAAGGCAAAACCTAGCATGTTTGGTATCGTAGGACTCGGCAACGATTCAGGAGTCTAAAAAGATGAGTTTCGTGAAAATAAGTCGATCACACCCAAAGTTATAAGCATTTAAAAAAAAAAAATTACCACTAGGTGGCGCTGTTTCGAAACTTCTCACACTCCTTCAGGACATCGTGTTGATGACCCATACCAAGTTTCGTAACAATCCGTTTGTGCGTTCTTAAAATATAGCATTTTAGCACAAAATTCAAAATGGCCGACAGTCAAAATGGCCGATATGGCAAAATTGGATATCAGTCGACTCGGCATGTTGCCCTGAATCTATCGAGACCAATTTTATGATTTTTGGACAAACTGTTCAGAAGTTATAAGCAAAAATAGCCATTTTTCATATCTCCGGACCAGTAGGTGGCGCTGCGCCGAAACGCAGCATGTAGCCTCAGGTCATGCTTGTGAGTACATGTACCAAGTTTGGTCTGAATACGATAAACCGTTGCGGAGATACGGCCTTACGACTCTTTTTGCTAGGGCTACTTAAAATGTATTCGTGCGTTTATCGAAAACGGTTTGACGAATCAATTTGAATTCCATAACTTTTGGTCAGCACTGCCTGAAGATGATCTGGTTCAATTTTCGTGCAAATCGGACAAACCGTCTAGGACGAGTTCGAAAAAGTAGCTTTTTCAGAAAATTAAAAATGGCGGCCATATTTATATGACGGAAAATGACGTCATAGGGTGCAATCGAATCTGCATGAGCTCAGGAATCAGAGGAAAAAAGAATTTTGTTGATTGGCCTTACGGTTCAAAAGTTATTAGCAAAATAAAAGTGAAACTTTGGACAGGTGGTGGCGCTAGAGGGAATGACTTAGAAACACAAAAATTGGTGTATTTAATGTTGGGACTGTCCTCTATCAGAATGTCAAACCAAAACAACTTTCCCGCAATCGGTTCTATGGGCTGCCATAGACTCCCATGGCGGAAGAAGAAGAAGAAGAAGAATAAATATAGCTGCAAGCAGCAATTACCGGGGCCAAGCAGAATAAGACGACAAGACATGCCAACATGTCTGAAAGTGTCAGACCAACTGCAACAATGAGCAATTAAAGACATTTAAAGAGGATTTTAGGCGAAATGGCTGAAAAATCATGTAAAAAGTGATTCAAAATATGATTTAATGGATTGTCACTTTTGACCAAAAGGTGGCGCTGTTACGAAATTGATGTGGTGTGGTCAGAGTAAGGAGACAGTGACACATACAAAGTTTTGTGTCAATATGTCGAGGCATTGCAGATATAAAGCCTGAATAGTCATTTTGGCATCATGCCTCAACTTTGCTGCTGTGCTATACAAAAACGGTTTCATCAATCGACACGAAATCCATAACTTTTTGTCGGCACAGTCTGGAGATGATACGATTCGATTTTGGTGAAAATCGGACAAACGGTCTAGGAGGAGTTAGAAAAAGTAGGTTTTGAATGAAAATCAAGATGGCGGACAGGAAGTTTGGCCAAATAAGGAAAACTTGGTATCTATGTTCTCGGCTTGACCCAAGGAATCTATTAAGACCCGTGGCATTTCAATAGCCAGATTTATTCAAAAGTTATTAGCCTTTTTGGAAATTTTGTTATAACTTTTGACCACTAGGTGGCGCTGTCTTGAAATATTTTGGTTGCCTTCAGGGGATGGTGCTGATGACACAATCTGAGTTTCGTAATATTACACCAATGCATTTGTTTAGTATAGCATTTTATTTCACAAAACTGTATTGAAGTCAATGGGAATTTCATATTTTGTTCAATTATAGCGCCACCAAGAGGCTCAGTCCCACAATTTTTTTTACGTGTCCTCAGAGTGAGCCCATACATATGTGTGTCAATTTTGGTGAAAATATCTCAATTCGCTTCGGAGTTATAGACATTTATATGAAAAAACACGAAAAAAATGACTGACACATGACTTTGATTGGAAATTAGTACCCCTAAACATCAATATTTTCGCATTTGGGCATTGGCGTATAGCTATCGACCTATGTTTCCAAACTTCTGACGGTGGTTTCGTCTCGATCGGACTAGCGGTTTCAAAGATATAGCCAAATGTTTTTTAAGCGCTAAATCACAACGCTACACAAACCGTAAGGCGAAACCTAGCATGTTTGGTATCGTAGGACTCGGCAACGATTCAGGAGTCTAAAAAGATGAGTTTCGTGAAAATAAGTCGACCACACCCAAAGTTATAAGCATTTGAAAAAAAAAATTCACCACTAGGTGGCGCTGTTTCGAAACTTCTCAGGCTCATTCAGGGCATTGTGCTGATGACCCATACCACATTTCGTAACAATCCGTTCATGCGTTCATAAAATACAGAATTTTAGCACAAAATTCAAAATGGCCGACAGCCAAAATGACCGATATGGTCAAATTGGATATCAGTCGACTCGGCATGTTGCCCTGAATCTAACGAGACCAATTGTATGATTTTTGGACAAACTGTTCAGAAGTTATAAGCAAAAATAGCCATTTTTCATATCTCCGGACCAGTAGGTGGCGCTGCGCCGAAACACAGCATGTAGCCTCAGGTCATGCTTGTGAGTACAAGTACCAAGTTTGGTCTGAATACGATAAACCGTTGCGGAGATACGGCCTTACGACTGTTTTTGCTAGCGCTACGTAAAATGTATTTGTGCGTTTATTGAAAACCGTTTGACGAATCCATTTGAATTCCATAACTTTTTGTCAGCACTACCTGAAGATGATCTGGTTCAATTTTCGTGCAAATCGGACAAACCGTCTAGGACGAGTTCGAAAAAGTAGCTTTTTTTGAAAATTCAAGATGGCGGCCATATTTTTATGACGGAAAATGACGTCATAGGGTGCAATCGAATCGCCATGAGCTCAGGAATCAGAGGAAAAAAGAATTTCGCTGATTGGCCTTACGGTTCAAAAGTTATTAGCAAAATAAAAGTGAAACTTTGGACAGGTGGTGGCGCTAGAGGGAATGACTTAGAAACACCAAAATTGGTGTATTTAATGTTGAGACGGTCCTCTATCAGAATGTCAAACCAAAACAACTTTCCCGCAATCGGTTCTATGGGCTGCCATAGACTCCCATGGCGGAAGAATAATAATAATAATAATAATAATAATAATAATAAGAAACGGAACAGATACAATAGGTGCCTCCGCACCTTCGGTGCTTGGCCCCTAATAATAATAATAATAAGAAACGGAACAGATACAATAGGTGCCTCCGCACCTTCGGTGCTTGGCCCCTAATAATAATAATAATAATAATAAGAAACGGAACAGATACAATAGGTGCCTCCGCACCTTCGGTGCTTGGCCCCTAATAATAAGAACCGGAACAAACACAATAGGTGCCTCCGCACCTTCGGTGCTTGGCCCCTAATAAGAACGGGAACAGATACAATAGGTGCCTCCGCACCTTCGGTGCTTGGCCCCTAAATATAGCTGCAAGCAGCAATTACCGGGGCCAAGCAGAATAAGACGACAAGACATGCCAACATGTCTGAAAGTGTCAGACCAACTGCGGCAATGAGCAATTAAAGACATTAAAGAGGATTTTAGGCAAAATGCCTGAAAAATCATAGAAACAGTAAATAAAAATATGATTTAATGGATTATCACTTTTGACCAATAGGTGGCGCAGTTACAAAACTGATGTGATGTGGTCAGAGTGAAGTGACAATGACACATACAAAGTTTGGTGTCAATATGACAAGGCATTGCAGAGATAAAGCCTGAATAATGCTTTTAGCATCATGCCTCAACTTTGCTGCTGCGCTATACGAAAACGGTTTCGTCAATCGACACGAAATCCATAGCTTTTAGTCGGCACAGTCTGGAGATGATATGATTCGATTTTGGTGAAAATCGGACAAACGGTGTGGGAGGAGTTCGAAAAAGTAGATTGTGAATGAAAATAGCATTTTATTTCACAAAACTGTATTGAAGTCAATGGGAATTTAATGTTTTGTTCTGTTATAGCGCCACCAAGAGGCTAAGTCCCACAATTTTTTTTACGTGTCCTCAGAGTGAGCCCATGCATATGTGTGTCAGTTTTGGTGAAAATATCTCAATTCGCTTTAGAGTTATAGACATTTATATGAAAAAACATGTAAAAAATGACTGACACATGACTTTGTTTGAATTTTACTACCCCTAAACATCAATATTTTCACATTTGGGCATTGGCGTATAGCTATCGACCTATGTTTCCAAACTTCTGACGGAGGTTTCGTCTCGATCGGACAATCGGTTTCGAAGATATAGCCAAATGTTTTTTAAGCGCTAAATCACAACGCTACACAAACCGTAAGGCGAAACCTAGCATGTTTGGTATCGTAGGACTCGGCAAGGTTTCAGGAGACTAATTAGACTAGTCTCGTGAAAATAAGTCGACCACACCCAAAGTTATAAGCGTTTGGAAAAAAAAATTCACCACTAGGTGGCGCTGTTTTGAAACTTCTCAGGCTCATTCAGGGCATTGTGCTGATGACCCATACCACGTTTCGTAACAATCCGTTCATGCGTTCATAAAATACAGAATTTTAGCACAAAATTCAAAATGGCCGACAGCCAAAATGACCGATATGGTAAAATTGGATATCAGTCAACTCGGCATGTTGCCCTGAATCTAACGAGACCAATTTTATGATTTTTGGACAAACTGTTCAGAAGTTATAAGCAAAAATAGCCATTTTTCATATCTCCGGACCAGTAGGTGGCGCTGCGCCGAAACACAGCATGTAGCCTCAGGTCATGCTTGTGAGTACAAGTACCAAGTTTGGTCTGAATACGATAAACCGTTGCGGAGATACGGCCTTACGACTGATTTTGCTAGCGCTATGTAAAATGTATTCGTGCGTTTATCGAAAACGGTTTGACGAATCAATTTGAATTCCATAACTTTTTGTCAGCACTACCTGAAGATGATCTGGTTCAATTTTCGTGCAAATCGGACAAACCGTCTAGGACGAGTTCGAAAAAGTAGCTTTTTTTGAACATTCAAGATGGCGGCCATATTTTTATGACGGAAAATGACGTCATAGGGTGCAATCGAATCGCCATGAGCTCAGGAATCAGAGGGAAAAAGAATTTTGTTGATTGGCCTTACGGTTCAAAAGTTATTAGCAAAGTAAAAGTGAAACTTTGGACAGGTGGTGGCGCTACAGGGAATGACTTAGAAACACCAAAATTGGTGTATTTAATGTTGGGACTGTCCTCTATCAGAATGTCAAACCAAAACAACTTTCCCGCAATCGGTTCTATGGGCTGCCATAGACTCCAAGAGCGGAAGAAGAAGAAGAAGAATAATAATAAGAACGGGAACAGATACAATAGGTGCCTCCGCACCTTCGGTGCTTGGCCCCTAATAAGAAACGGAACAGATACAATAGGTGCCTCCGCACCTTCGGTGCTTGGCCCCTAATAATAATAAGAAACGGAACAGATACAATAGGTGCCTCCGCACCTTCGGTGCTTGGCCCCTAATAATAATAATAAGAAACGGAACAGATACAATAGGTGCCTCCGCACCTTCGGTGCTTGGCCCCTAATAATAATAAGAACGCGAACAAAAACAATAGGTGCCTCCGCACCTTCGGTGCTTGGCCCCTAATAATAATAAGAACGGGAACAGATACAATAGGTGCCTCCGCACCTTCGGTGCTTGGCCCCTAATAATATAGCTGCAAGCAGCAATTATCGGGGCCAAGCGCAAGCAGATGACAGGATATGCCAACATGGCTGAAGGTGTCAGACCAACTGCAACAATGAGCAATTAAAGACATTTAAAGAGGATTTTAGGCGAAATGGCTGTAAAATCACATAAACAGTAATACAAAATATGATTTAATTGATTATCACTTTCGACCACAGTTACGAAACTGATGTGATGTGGTCAGAGAGAAGTGACAATGACACATACAAAGTTTGGTGTCAATATGTCAAGGCATTGCAGAGATAAAGCCTGAATAGTCCTTTTGGCATCATGCCTCAACTTTGCTGTTGCGCTATACGAAAACGGTTTCGTCTATCGACACGAAATCTATAACTTTTAGTCAGCACGGTCTGGAGATGATACGATTCGATTTTGGTGAAAATCGGACAAACGGTCTAGGAGGAGTTCGAAAAAGTAGGTTTTGAATGAAAATCAAGATGGCGGACAGGAAGTTCGGCCAAATAAGGTAAACTTGGTATCTATGTTCTCGGCTTGACCCAAGGAATCTATTAAGACCAGTGGCATTTCAATAGCCAGATTTATTCAAAAGTTATTAGCTTTTATGTAAATTTTGTTATAACTTTTGACCACTAGGAGGCGCTGTCTCGAAACTTCTCACGCTACTTCAAGGCATTGTGCTGATGACCCATACCAATTTTCGTAACAATCCGTTAATGCGTTCTTAAAATACAGCATTTTAGCACAAAATTCAAAATGGCCGACAGCCAAAATGGCTGATCTGGGAAAATTAGATATAAATCGACTCAGCATGACGCCCTGAATCTAACAAGACCAAATTTATGATTTTTGGACAAACTGTTCAGAAGTTATAAGAAAAAAAATCTATTTTTCATATCTCCGGACCAGTAGGTGGTGCTGTGCCGAAACGCAGCATGTTGCCTCAGGTCATGCTTGTGATGACATGTACCAAGTGTGGTCTGAATCCAATAAAGCGTTGCGGAGATACAGCCTTATGTCTGTTTTCGCAAGCGCTACGTAAAATTTGTTCAAGGGTTTATCGAAAACGGTTTGGAGAATCAACTTAAATTCCATAACTTTTTGTCGGCATGGTCTGGAGATGATCTGGTTAAATTTTCGTGAAAATCGGAGTAACGGCTTAGGAGGAGTTCGAAAAAGTAGGTTTTTCGGAAAATTCAAAATGGCGGAAAAATTTTCATGACGGAAAATGACGTCATATGGTGCAATCGAATCGTACTGAGCCAAGGAATAAGAGGAAAAAAGAATTTTGTTTCTAGCCCTTGTGGTTCAAAAGTTATTAGCATAAACATGAGTGCAACTTTGGACAGCTGGTGGCGCTAGAGGGAATGAATTGCAGACTCCAAATTTGCTATGCTGATAGTTCAGACTCTCCTCTATCAGTGTGCCAAATTTTATAACTTTCCCGCAAGCGGTTCTATGGGCTGCCATAGACTCCCAGTCGGAAAAATGAAGAATAATAATAAATATAGCTGCAAGCAGCAATTATCGGGGCCAAGCGCAAGCAGACGACAGGATATGCCAACATGGCTGAAGGTGTCAGACCAACTGCAACAATGAGCAATTAAATACATTTAAAGAGGATTTTAGGCGAAATGGCTGAAAAATCATATAAAAAGTCATTCGAAATATGATTTAATGGATTATCACTTTCGACCAATCTGTGGCGCAGTTACAAAACTGATGTGATGTGGTCAGAGTGAAGTGACAATGACACATACAAAGTTTGGTGTCAATATGTCAAGGCATTGCAGAGATAAAGCCTGAATAGTGCTTTTAGCATCATGCCTCAACTTTGCTGCTATGCTATACGAAAACGGTTTCGTCTATAGACACGAAATCCATAACTTTTAGTCAGCACAGTCTGGAGATGATACGATTCGATTTTGGTGAAAATCGGACAAACGGTCTAGGAGGAGTTCGAAAAAGTAGGTTTTGACTGAAAATCAAGATGGCGGACAGGAAGCTAGGCCAAATAAGGAAACCTTGGTATCTATGTTCTCGTCTTGACCCAAGGAATCTATTAAGACCAGTTGCATTACAATAGGCCAACTTATTCAAAAGTTATTAGCAGTTTTGTAAATTTTGTTATAACTTTTGACCACTAGGTGGCACTGTCTCGAAATATTTTGGGTACCTTCAGGGGATGGTGCTGATGGCACATTTTGAGTTTCGTAATATTACACCAATGCATTTGTTTAGTATAGCATTTTATTTCACAAAACTGCATTGAAGTCAATGGGAATTTCATGTTTTGTTCTATTATAGCGCCACCAAGAGGCTGAGTCCCACCATCTTTTTTACATGTCCTCAGAGTGAGCTCATACATATGTGTGTCGATTTTGGTGAAAATATCTCAATTCGCTTCGGAGTTATAGACATTTATATGAAAAAACATGTAAAAAATGACTGACACATGACTTTGTTTGGAATTTACTACCCCTAAACATCAATATTTTCGCATTTGGGCATTGGCGTATAGCTATCGACCTATGTTTCCAAACTTCTGACGGTGGTTTCATCTCGATCGGACTAGCGGTTTCAAAGATATAGCCAAATGTTTTTTAAGCGCTAAATCACAACGCTACACAAACCGTAAGGCGAAACCTAGCATGTTTGGTATCATAGGACTCGGCAACGATTCAGGAGTCTAAAAAGATGAGTTTCGTGAAAATAAGTCGACCACACCCAAAGTTATAAGCATTTGAAGAAAAAAATTCACCACTAGGTGGCGCTGTTTCGAAACTTCTCAGGCTCATTCAGGGCATTGTGCTGATGACCCATACCACGTTTCGTAACAATCTGTTCATGCGTTCTTAAAATACAGCATTTTAGCACAAAATTCAAAATGGCCGACAGTCAAAATGGCCGATATGGTAATATTGGATATCAGTCGACTCGGCATGTTACCCTGAATCTAACGAGACCAATTTTATGATTTTTGGACAAACTGTTCAGAAGTTATAAGCAAAAATAGCCATTTTTCATATCTCCGGACCAGTAGGTGGCGCTGCGCCGAAACACAGCATGTAGCCTCAGGTCATGCTTGTGATGACATGTACCAAGTTTGGTCTGAATCCGATAAAGCGTTGCGGAGATACGGCCTTACATCTGTTTTCGCAAGCGCTACGTAAAATGTATTCGTGGGTTTATCGAAAACTGTTAAGCGAATCAACTTGAATTCCATAACTTTTTGTCAGCATGGTCTGTAGATGATCTGGTTCAATTTTCGTGCAAATCGGACAAACCGTCTAGGACGAGTTCGAAAAAGTAGCTTTTTAGATAAATTCAAAATGGCGGCCATATTGTTATGACAGAAATGATGTCATAGGGTGCAATCGAATTGGCATGAGCTCAGGAATCAGAGAGAAAAATAATTTTGTTGATTGGCCTTACGGTTCAAAAGTTATTAGCAAAATAAAAGTGAAACTTTGGACAGGTGGTGGCGCTAGAGGGAATGACTTAGACACACCAAAATTGGTGTATTTAATGTTGGGACTGTCCTCTATCAGAATGTCAAACCAAAACAACTTTCCCGCATTCGGTTCTATGGGCTGCCATAGACTCCCAGTTGGAAGAAGGAAGAATAATAATAATAAGAACGGGAACAGATACAATAGGTGCCTACGCACCTTCGGTGCTTGGCCCCTAATAATAGGAACGGGAACAGATACAATAGGTGCCTACGCACCTTCGGTGCTTGGCCCCTAATAATAATAATAATAATAATAAACAGAGCAATTCCAAGAGGGTCCTCACACCATCGGTGCTCGGGCCCTAATAAACGGAGCAATTCCAAGAGGGTCCTCACACCATCGGTGCTCGGGCCCTAATAAACAGAGCAATTCCAAGAGGGTCCTCACACCATCGGTGCTCGGGCCCTAATAATAAATAATCCTACCGGAAACAATAGGGCCTTCGCCCTTTCAGGGCTTGGGCCCTAATAATAATAATCCTAACGAAAACAATAGGGCCTTCGCCCTTTCAGGGCTTGGGCCCTAATAATCCTACCGAAAACAATAGGGCCTTCGCCCTTTCAGGGCTTGGGCCCTAATAATCCTACCGGAAACAATAGGGCCTTCGCCCTTTCAGGGCTTGGGCCCTAATAATAATAATCCTACCGAAAACAATAGGGCTCTGCGCCCTTTCAGGGCTTGGGCCCTAAAAATAATCCTACCGAAAACAATAGGGCCTTCGCCCTTTCAGGGCTTGGGCCCTAAAAAAATCCTTACGAAAACAATAGGGCCTTTGCCCTTTCAGGGCTTGGGCCCTAATAACAAATAATCCTACCGAAAACAATAGGGCTCTGCGCCCTTTCAGGGCTTGGGCCCTAATAATAAATAATCCTACCGAAAACAATAGGGCCTTCGCCCTTTCAGGGCTTGGGCCCTAATAATCCTACCGAAAACAATAGGGCCTTCGCCCTTTCAGGGCTTGGGCCCTAATAAATAATCCTAACGAAAACAATAGGGCCTTCGCCCTTTCAGGGCTTGGGCCCTAATAATAATAATAATAAATATTGCGGGCCCAAGCCGGTGGCACCGCCACCCTGGTGCCTTTAGTTACGCTAAAGGCACCGGGGTGGCGGTGTCACCGGCTTGGGCCCTCCATCGCTGCTCGCAGCTATATTTATATATATATATATATATATATATACACACACACTTTAAAAAAAAAAAAAAATATATATATATATATATATATATATTTATATATATAATTAAATTTTTTGGATGCTAAACATTTGTGTATTAAAGGCTTTGTACTTCACTCACGTTCCACTATTGAAGGGAAAAATTATCCTCTTCACATGCGCAAAAATGTGCTTGGAAACATCACAGTTGAGCGGTGATTACTGTGAATAGTATGAATTGTACTACTGACTATTTAAACGGAGCAGTGTAATTTTTATATGTTAGGTTGACTATTTTATTATTATATTTTATTAAGGCTATAATGAACAGACTGCAATGTCAAGACTGCAATGCTGGAATGTGTGTGTCTGTGTATGTGTGTGTGTGTGTGTGTGTGTGTGTGTGTGTGTGTTCATGTTTTTCTATCCCGGTGGGGACTTCAACCTGAATGCACACAGACTCCTGGGGACTCGTGTCACAGTGGGGACCTAAATAGAGGTCCCCATGGGTACACAAGCTTATAAACCATACAGAATGAGTTTTTTTGGAAATGTAAAAATGCAGAAAGTTTTCTTTGATGGGTAGGTTAAGGGGTAGGGTTGGTGTTAGGAGATAGAATATACAGTTTGTACAGTATAAAAAACATTAAGTCTATGGAGAGTCCCCACAAAGATAGTAAACCGTGTGTGGCGTGGGCGCGATTGAACAGTGGACACATAAAAACATACTCCGTCATTATGCAGGACGACATTCAAACTGCAAAGTTTTAACTTATATTTGTGTACAGCCGCAATAAAACACAACATTGAGCTTTTGTAAAATAATTTCAAGCAATCCACCCCCCGAAAGGCGCTAATTTTAAAATTAAACTAAAATGTTCACGGCTGCACAGGCATTCATAACGGTGCGCATCCACGGCGAGGAACGAGCAGAACAGAGTGAACGTTTTTCAGATAATTCCTACTTCCATAGGAATTCATTTGAAACGCTCGCTCAACCACTATCAATGTCAGTGCAGAAGAACATATTTTACTTTTCTTTTTAAGTTAGCGATTCGAAAGCCCCCAGCGGTGTCACACGTCGATTAACCGGTGGTAAAATATTCTCACCGTCACATACCTAGTATATTTTTATATAGATACAATAGGCCTACCTGATTTTGAACACAAGAGGGCAGTATAGCCCTATGTATGACTTGACTTTGTAGCAACAATGGGTTGTACATTAATATTAATATTAGCTCAAATGATCTATAGGGAATTTTAATAATTAATCATGAATATGATTAATATTTTGTATGTTACAGTTAAATTAATTTATCGCAGCTGAACTAGATTGATATATGAATGATTACCATAACGGGTTATGGTTCGTCATTAATACATCAAATAGTCTTATTTCAGCTCGAAGTAATGGGATAACTTTAATGGAATTAATTTAGTTATCAAACAATCTGTTTTGAACGTAAGATTAACTTAATTCTCAAGGAAAATTATCCTTCTTACAAACACGAGAAAGAGTATCTTTTCCAGGCCTTGAAAAGACAACTTTCTATGGTTGTAAAATTAGCTTACTTAAATCGTACCAAGATAAAGCATATAGCTAAGATCGAACATTTCAGGGACTAAGTAACATGGGCAATTAAAACAGAGTCAGTCAAGGACATATGGAATTTAATAATTAGACTAATACTACATTGAAACTACGAGTATACACAGAGTAAATACATATTTACAACAGAAACATACGGATGAAAACATTACAAGACCAAACGGATAACAGATGAGAGAGGGAGAGGATGAAAGGGAGAAAGTGAAACTAAAGTTCAGGATGAGAGAGATCACCGAGATGATCTCTGCATGGCAAAATCACAGGCAACCTTTTGAGAGACAGCAAGGAATCAAATCACATTAAAAGTTCAATAAACTTATCTTGCAAAATGGTTCTCTTTGTTGCTGAAGAACGCAGAGTTCATGCGTGTGTCCTAAGACCAGCGTGCGTGTGTTTCTTTAAGAAAGCAGGGCTCGCGCTCTCGTGTCTTCTGGTGAGCGCGGTAGCGGGGTTTTCGAAAGAGTCTTTCTCTTTGAGTTGAAGTTGTCTGCTGCGTTTGCTTCGTGGAGTCCGAAGACGAAAATAAAGAAAAGACTTAAAGAAAATTGAAAACGCTCCCAAAGGGAGCCATAAGGTCTTCTCGCTGACGAGGCGGGTTCGTGAAAATGCAGGAACAAAACAAGACGAAAGGAAATACAGAACAGAACTCAGCGGAACGCGGAGTGTAACCGCTTTTCTAGGGCACAGGAATTTCACTCCTCCCTGGGCTTGAGCCAATTGGAACGCGAAATTCCAGGCGGGAGAAAAGTTCTTTGTCTCACTATGAGTTTGATTTGCATGTTTTATGGCAGTCTTAGGATCATGCCATTTCTACATTAAACAATTATAACTGCAGTAAAATGCATTTTATCATAATTTGGTATCCATATCTTTCCTACGGGTATATGGAGGTTTAATTCAAGACCAAATTTGGTATGTTTAAAAGCTACGGCCTAGAAGTACCTTCTTACTCTGTAAGATAAGTATTAAAAGTTCGATTAACAAACTGGGAATAAGACTAACCTAAAATGTGATGTGCATTTACAAGTGGGAATGAAAATTGGACTTTAAAAAGACCACATGACATATACCTATGAATTCGCAACAGTGTGCACCTCTGAAACATTATTCCTTTAAGGTTTACAAGAATACAAAAACATATCACAGAGAAGAACAATCGTGGAAAAGAGAAATTACATTCAGGTTTGCATATTTCTTCAATGGTTATACATATAAAATATCTAGGATGAACACTTTAATTCTGCTCCTCTGCCAGAATCTCAGTGAGATTCCTGGGTTGTCGACATTCCGTTAGGCCATAAAACAAAGTGGGTGGGGGGAAGGCAATTCCCCTGGAGAAACATTCTTCACAAATACATTTCAGAGCTCAACACTAGAAAATCATAATTATATGATCAAACAAATTAATAAAACATGCATACAGGAAGGTCAAACCCAAATCTGAGTTACATACATTAAAACTATATTTCTATCCTGAATATCACACAGAGGATGTTTGTGTGTGTGTGTGTGTGTGTGTGTGTGTAAGGTTTCGTTATCTCTTTGTGGGTCCTTTTGGAAGCTCCCCACAGGGAATAAGGAATGTTGTTTCCAGGTTTTCTGGAGTATCTCTGAGGGGCAATTAATGTCGTAAAAGTCCATTTGCTCCAGTCTCTCTGGAGCCTGGCGTATGATTTATAATTTCGAAGTCAGGAGGTTACAAGCTCTGATAAGCTTAGCAAAGAACGTTTTGGGCAGGAATGTGCTTAGAAAACACAGAGAGTCCGAATTTGTTAATTCGGAATCAAACGAACGAATGATTCAAATAGCCCAGTCGCTACAACTTTTATGGGACTAAAGAGTACAATTGCTATTTTTAAACGTACAAGTAATTCTTAAATTGAAAAAAAAAAAAGAATAAAATGGGTTTAGTTGTGATATTTGTATACTTTTATATAGAAATAAATGGTGTATAATTACATTTTTAGAAGATGAGGCTTTTTGCGTTTCCTTTTTGTACATTACTTTAATCCCTCACTATATCAAAACCGTTTGAAATATTTAATATCCGTTCACAATTTAGCATCTTTAATGTATTTTCATCGTGTTGAAAAAGTTTGGTGTGAAAAAAATAAACCAGTTAGGAGTAGCTAAAAACTCAGAGTCTGAAATATCCCAAAAATCCACATTCAGACCTAAATATCTGACTTCCTGTTGGTCGGAGCTAATTACTTTAAATTAGAAAGTTGTCCGGCTCGATGAGACCAATGTACGTACTGATTTTTGTTACTGTATATACAACTAACCCCCCCACTTTTGTCAAAGGCATTTTGAAAGTGACACACTTCCTGCTACCAGTTGGTGGCGCTATAACTTTGACTCACAATAGTTACATCCATCTGATCGGCCTCTTACCACGAATACACTGCTGAAGTTTCATCAAGATCAGTTAATGTATGCAGAAGTTATAACACTTCATGTCTCTCTTTTCTCGCCATAAATTCGTTTCCTCGCCACGGCCAAACCGTTCAAGA
This sequence comes from Abramis brama, assembly GCF_963993115.1. Lineage (NCBI taxonomy): Eukaryota > Metazoa > Chordata > Actinopteri > Cypriniformes > Leuciscidae > Abramis > Abramis brama. The sequence goes on from NC_139974.1 coordinate 21,286,829, forward strand.
TATCAAAAATCCGTCCGCAATTTAGCATCCTCAATGTCTTGACTTCATGCACTCCGAGATTGGTGGGGATGGGATGAATTCTCCAGGAGGAGTAGTTCACATTCCACAGCAAGCGTTTTCCAAACAACCCATAATAGCCGACTTCCTGTTGGGCTGGCGTGAAACTTGACAGAGGGAAAGTTGTTCGGCCCGATGAGATCTATATGTGTACCGAGTTTCATGTTAATTCATGCAAGCGTGTTTGATCTATGGACCAAGTTTTCAGACCCAGTTCAAGGGGGCGCTGTTGAGCCCCCCTGCCACACCCGGGTACCAGCTTCAGCCCGGCCCTGATGCCAGGGGGTTCTGACTTGTGTGCAAAGTTTCAAGAGTTTTTGAGCACGTTAAGGACCCCAAAAGCCCCTGAAACCTTGATTAACAATATAAAAGCAATAGTCAAATCCCCCCTCCCCTCACACACACAGAGACACAGAGAGAGGGAGAGAAAATTCTCCAGAAAATCCACATTCAAACCAAAATATCTCTCTTCCTCTTGGTCCGAGCTAGTTACTGTAAATTAGAAAGTTGTCCGTCTTGATGAGAACAATACACATACCAAGTTTTGTTGCTGTTGATAAAACTAACCCCCCCACTTTTGACTAAAGGTGGCGCTACTGAGCCCCTCACCACGCCCGTTTCTGAAACTTTGCACATGTCTACTGGCTAATAAATGTGATGTGTCTGTCGAGTTTCATGCAATTTCAAGTATGTTAAGAGTCTCAAAAGCATCAAAAAAGAATATTAAAGTTTGATGTGTTGCCACGGCAACAGTATCTAAGATATCAATAATCCTTTCACAGGTCTACATCTGCCGTGTGTCTACATTGTACACATAAAGTTTGAAGCAAATCGGGTAAAAATAAGACAGTGATTTCAAAGCATTTTGAAAGTGACACACTTCCTGCTGCCAGTTGGTGGCGCTATAACTTTGACTCACAATAGTCACATCCATGTGATCGGCCTCTTACAACGAACACACTGCGGAAGTTTAATCAAGATCAGTTAATGTATGCAGAAGTTATAACACACTTCCTGTTTCCATTATTCGCCATAAATTCGTTTCCTCGCCACGGGCAAACCGTTCGAGATATCAAAAATCCCCTGGCAATTTTTCATCCTCAATGTCTTGACTTCATGCACACCGAGTTTGGAGGCGAATGGATGAATTCCCTAGGAGAAGTGTTTCAAATTCCTGAGCATGCGTTTCCAAACAACTCATAATAGTCGACTTCCTGTTGGGCTGGCATAAAACTTAGAGCACGAAAGTTGTTCGGCCCGATAAGATCTATATGTGTACCGAGTTTCATATTATTACATGCAAGCGTGTTTGATTTATGGACCATGTTTTCGGACCCCGTTCCAGGGGGCGCTGTCGAGCCTCCCTGCCACGCCCGGGTACCAGCTTCAGCCCGGCCCTGATGGCCGCGGGTTCTGACCCGTGTGCAAAGTTTCAAGAGTTTTCGAGCATGTTAAGGGCCCCAAAAGTGCCCGAGAAGTAGAAAAAAATAATAATAATAATAACAAAATATAGCTGCGAGCAGCGATTACGGGCCCAAGCCGGTGGCACAGCAACCCCGATGCCTTTAGTTACCTAAAGGCAACGGGGTGGCGGTGCCGCCGGCTTGGGCCCTCCATCGCTGCTCGCAGCTATATTATATATATATATATATATATATATATATATATATATATATATATATATACAGTATATATATAACAAAAGATATATACATTATATATATATCAGACAAGTAATATTCTCTGTCTTGTCACTTCACAAAAAAATGGTACAAATTGTACTACTGACTATTTAAACAGAGCAGTGTAATTTTGATAAGTTAGGTTGACTATTTTATAACTATATTTTATTAGGGCTATAATGAACAGGCTGCGATGTCAAGATTGCAATGCTGGTGTGTGTGTGTGTGTGTGTGTGTGTGTGTCGTGGGCGTGGGCGTGATTGAACAGTGGAGACATAAAAATATACTTTATGGTGCTAACTTTAAAATTGAAATAAAATGCTCACGGCTGCACGGGAATTCATTCCTACTTCCATAGGAATTCATTGAAAAAGCTCGCTCTGCTCCCAACCATAATCAATGTCAGTGCGGACGAACATATTTTACTTTCGTTTTTAAGTTAGCGATTCAAAAGCCCCCAGCGGTGTCACACGTCGATTAACCGGTGGGAAATTTTTTATCACAGTCACATCCCTAATATATTTATATATAAATTAGGGCTGTCAAAGTTAGCGCGTTAATAACGCGTTAACGCAAAATCATATTAACGGCACTAATTTTTTTAACGCGCGATTAACGCAGCGCGTATTTTCTGTTTGACCCGTGGCCCAACCCCTAGTTGGAGAAATGGAGATACACAGTGTTGCCAACTTAGCGACATTGCAGACCCCTTTAGCGATTTTTTTTCCCTTCAACAAGCACCCAAACCTTATTTAGTTTCTGAGAATCTACCGGTAATGCCGGTACTGCTCTCCCAGCACGCGCGCGCGCGCCTCTCTCTCTCTCTCTCTCTCTCTCTCTCTCTCTCTCTCTGCGTCTCGCGCGGAGGAGCAGCTCTTTAATTCACAGATATTATGTTGCTTCTCTAATTTTACAAGTATAGCCGAAATCAGAGCACAGATATTGTCTTTATCTTATGTGTATTTGATTTCACCAGACGACGGCTCGATTATCAGAATTTTTGTGCAGATTAACTTAACATCTTAGAAGGAAGAGCTGGTTATGTCTTAATGGGTCGCGTTTCAGTCACCATTTCAAATTCATTCCGTTGACAACAGAAACAGTAAAATATACCAATGAAAACATTTTTATTGAGAATTTAGCTTCATCAAAATGGGCACAGAGAGAGACAAACTACAATGTAATAATAAATAATTAATGTAGCCTACATTTAGCATTTTTAGAAGAGCTGCCCCTGTCATGCAAAAATCTAAACATGTTTGTGTTAGTAAATTGCTCAGTGCAAAGAAAGAGAAGTAGTGGTAACCTGGCATTTTTTTGTTCTTTCTACATGTCTAATAGACATGAACAAGTTCTTTGAAAAACATCTATGACCTTTGAAACATGTCTCCTCCTTATGCTCTATATTGACTATGGTTTCAATAATAAACATACATTTGCATAAAGCATCTATTTATCCATGCCCACGTTGATTAGAGTATTACAAACTTGAAAAGTATTAATTTAAGGTACATTTAGAACAAATAAAAAAACGTGCGATTAAATGCGATTAATCGCGAGTTAACTCATGACAATCATGCGATTAATCGCGATTAAAATTTTTAATCGATTGACAGCCCTAATATAAATACAATAGGCCTACCTGAAAGAGAATTTTACTTGCCCGACCAGAGTATATCCTGATTAGAACGTCAATAACAAAAAAATAACTTGGGAATCACTAAAACGAGAGATTATTCTAATTTCATTGCATTCATTTTAAGTTGCAATCAGCAGTTAATAATAAATGTATTACTGATCAATGGTAACAAGGTTGCACTGCTGAGGCTCATGCAGCTTCTCCAGGAGAATTGTAAACAAATGAGCGCAGCACACAAAAAAGCAACCCAGTTAACAACATACTGACTATAAAAATTACAAATATGGAGTTTTTATATATTTTATAACATATGATAGAGTTAAGCAACCTCACTTGACGAGTAGGCAACTATTTCCTGAATACAATCACGATTGAAACTGTGACATTGATTTCATACAACAGGTTAATAAACAGTTACAATTAAGTCACTTACATTTTAGATGCAATATTGACTGTTTTTGTTCTGTTTCAGCAGCAAAAATAGTTAAACAAAGATCACAGCAGAACCATCGCGCATCTCACAGCAACTTGTTTTCTCATTACTGAATGATTCAGCATTTTGAACGAATCGGTTGACTCAAAGATTCAATGGTCAATCCATAAACATCTGTCTCAATCATGAATGACTCAGTCATTCGAACGAATCGTTTGAACGAATGAATCAATGACTCGCTCATTAAGATGGTCGCCTGGCGACACCTAATGGCGGTTTAGTGTTATGTTTAAAAGTATCATTCTTTCCAACATGCACCATTATCAATGTCCGTGCGGACGTCCGTTTTTTTACTTTCACTTTTATATTAGCAATTTAAAAGCACCCGCTCGTGTCACACGTCGATTAACCGATGGGAAAATATCCTCACAGTCATATACCTAATAAATTTATATTTAAATACAATAGGCCTACCTAGTAAAACGTTTTATATACTATTTTGATATCCTTTTGGACACAAGAGGGCAGTATAGCCCTATGTTTGCTTTTTTGTTGAACCAAATAGCACTAAATAGCCTGTTTTTAACTTTTTCATACTCCTTGAATTGCAAAAACAGAATAAAATGGGTTTAGTTCTAATATTTGTATAATTTTATATAAAAATAAATGGTGTATAATTACATTTTTAGAAGTTATGAGATGTTTCCTGCTTCCTTTTTGACAATAATTTAATCCCTCGCCATAGCAAAACCGTTTGAGATATTCAATATCCGTTTACAATTTAGCATCATTAATATATTTTTATCATGTTGAAAAAGTTTGGTGGGAATAAAATAAACCTTTTAGGAGGAGTAACTAAAAACTCAGAGGCTGATTTTGCAAAAAAATCCACATTCAGACCAAAATATCTGACTTCCTGATGGTCGGAGCTAATAAATGTAAATTAGAAAGTTGTCCGGCTCGATGAGAGCAATATACAAACTATTTTTTTTTACTGTAGTTAAAACTAACCCCCCCACTTTTGTCAAAAGCATTTTGAAAGTGACACACTTCCTGCTGCCAGTTGGTGGCGCTATAACTTTGACTTACAATAGTTACATCCATCTGATCGGCCTCTTACCACGAACACACTGCTGAAGTTTCATCAAGATCAGTTAATGTATGCTGAAGTTCACACACTTCCTGTTTAATTTTTTCACCATAAATTCGTTTCCTCGCCACGGCCAAACCGTTCGAGATATTCAAAATCCGTCGGCAATTTAGCATCCTCAATGTCTTGACTTCATGCTGACCGAGTTTGGAGGCGAATGGATGAATTCCCTAGGAGGAGTACATTAAATTCCACAGCATGTGTTTCCAAACAGTGCTAAATAGCCGACTTCCTGTTGGGCTAGCGTAAAACTTAGAGCACGAAAGTAGTTTGGCCCGAGGAGATCTATGTGTGTACCGAGTTTCATATTATTACATGCAAGTGTGTTTGATTTATGGACACGTGTTCGGATCCCGTTCCAGGGGGCGCTGTCGAGCCCCCCTGCCACGCCCGGGTACCAGCTTCAGCCCGGCCTTGATGGCCGTTGGTTCTGACCTGTGTGCAAAGTTTCAAGAGTTTTCGAGCACGTTAAGGGCCCCAAAAGCCCCTGAAACCTTGAAAAACAAAAAAGCAAATCTCACCCAACAGACAAATCCCTCCCACCCCTCACACACACACAGACAGAGAGAGAGAGAGAGAAAATTCTCCAAAAAAATCACATTCAAACCAAAATATCTGACTTCCTGTTGGTCGGAGCTAATAACTCTAAATTAGAAAGTTGTCCGGCTCGATGAGAACAATATACATACCGATTTTTGTGATTCTAGGAAAAACTAAGCCCCCATTTTTGACTAAAGGTGGCGCTACTGAGCCCCTCACCACGCCCGTTTCTGAAACTTCTCACATGTCTACTGGCTAATAAGTGTGATGTGTCTGTCGAGTTTCATCCAATTTCAAGCATGCTAAGAGTCTCAAAACCATAATTTTTTTTTTTTTAAGTTTGAAGCGTTGCCACGGCAACAGTATCTAAGATATCAATAATCCTTTCACAGGTCTACATCTGCCGTGTGTCTACATTGTACACATAAAGTTTGAAGCAAATCAGGTAAAAATAAGAGGGTGATTTCAAAGCATTTTGAAAGTGACACATTCCTGCTGCCAGTTGGTGGCGCTATAACTTTTACTCACAATAGTTACATCCATGTGATCGGCCTCTTACAACGAACACACTGCGGAAGTTTAATCAAGATCAGTTAATGTATGCAGAAGTTATAACACACTTCCTGTTTCCATTATTCGCCATAAATTCGTTTCCTCGCCACGGGCAAACCGTTCGAGATATCAAAAATCCCCTGGCAATTTTTCATCCTCAATGTCTTGACTTCATGCACACCGAGTTTGGAGGCGATTGGATGAATTCCCTAGGAGAAGTGTTTCAAATTCCTGAGCATGCGTTTCCAAACAACTCATAATAGCCGACTTCCTGTTGGGCTGGCGTAAAACTTAGAGCACGAAAGTTGTTCGGCCCGATAAGATCTATATGTGTACCGAGTTTCATATTATTACATGCAAGCGTGTTTGATTTATGGACCAAGTTTTCGGACCCCGTTCCAGGGGGCGCTGTCGAGCCTCCCTGCCACGCCCAGGTACCAGCTTCAGCCCGGCCCTGATGGCCGCGGGTTCTGACCCGTGTGCAAAGTTTCAAGAGTTTTCGAGCATGTTAAGGGCCCCAAAAGTGCCCGAGAAGTAGAAAAAAATAATAATAATAATAACAAATAATCCTACCGAAAACAATAGGGCCTTCGCCCTTTCAGGGCTTGGGCCCTAAAAATAATCCTACCGAAAACAATAGGGCCTTCGCCCTTTCAGGGCTTGGGCCCTAATAATCCTAACGAAAACAATAGGGCCTTCGCCCTTTCAGGGCTTGGGCCCTAAAAATAATCCTACCGAAAACAATAGGGCCTTCGCCCTTTCAGGGCTTGGACCCTAATAGTCCTACCGAAAAACAATAGGGCCTTCGCCCTTTCAGGGCTTGGGCCCTAATAATCCTACCGAAAACAATAGGGCCTTCGCCCTTTCAGGGCTTGGGCCCTAATAATAATCCTAACGAAAACAATAGGGCCTTCGCCCTTTCAGGGCTTGGGCCCTAATAATAAATAATCCTACCGAAAACAATAGGGCCTTCGCCCTTTCAGGGCTTGGGTAAAACACACACCCAAGTACTTTTTCAGCTGTTATTATATTATTGCATTTTGTTAATGTCAGTTTTGCATTTGGAGATAAGTTTTAGGCTATATTTTTGGAGGGAAAAGCTTAGTGTTCATGTTTGCATGGGTAGCACTGGCTTTAGCGGCTCTAACTTAACTTTTCCATATCATTCATCTGATGATGGATGTCTAATGATATTTATTTTAGCACAACTGGGCTGTATTATGCTATTGATTCCCGTGATTTTGCTTATAAATTTTGATTCAGCCATTAGCCTGCCTTCGTGATCACGCAAAGAGGTCTGCCGTGGCGGTCCGTTCAGAATTCGCTTAGAAGCTAGCTCACTAACGGAAATGTTTCCGGGGAACCCAATAAGTGACGGACCCGGCTGGGACGTGCTTACAGCGGTCTACCTTTATTATTATTATTTGTTTTGCAAAACATACAGAGATGACACGTTTATGACATACAACTTTGTATACAATATACAAAATGTATTTACAATATGTTCAATGTCATAAGAATACTAAAAAGAACAATGAGCTGAAGACTAAAATAAATAAATAAATAAATATAGAGAAAAAGAACATGAGGGAAAGACATTAATCTATACATCAGTTACATTGTACACATTTTGTCATGTTATGTTAAAATAAGTTTCATAAGAAATGTTAGAATGCAGTTAAGGTCCAAATATGAGACGGCAAGTTTTAAAGTTGAGACACTCACACACAGATATAACGCATATTTTAAAAACTTTGTTGTATAAAATGTATATTTATTTGCAACAGTTATGTTAACAGCAATAATACTATATTTCTGGTAAGAACAGCTATTCAGCTGATGGACACACGCTGCGTTGTCATGGGAACATCCCAGGTGAAAATAATGAGGAAATTACGTTGTCTTTCGTTGCTTAGACATTCTCTGGTTGCTCCCTTCATCAACATGGCACACAAGTGCCCCGCTCCCTCCAAAGTGCCCAATTCAAGGGCTCTGCAGTCTGCCCTTTTAAGAGAGTAGGGCATAGGTAATGCTCACGAGCAATAAGCACGTCCCAGCCGTCCGTCCGTCACTTATTGGGTTCCCCGGAAACATTTCCGTTGTGTTCTGTCCTATTTGCAGCGCGTTTCTGTATTTAGTTGTGTTGTGAACTTTTGCAGCGCGTTTCTGTATTTGGTTGTGTTGTGAGTATTTGGAGCACACATGTGTCGTGAAACTGATGAAGATGTTTTCTTAATTTGCGGGTGTTTTTTCTATTTGCATGTGTTTTCTTCAGTTGCAGCGCGTTGAGCTCTCTCGGCCACCGTAAGTTACACATAAAATGTACTTTAAGTAAGAGCAACATATGTTTTCTTTAAATACTTTAAAACTTCACACAAATATATTGTGTTAGCATATTTCTTAAAAGTATAATTAAGCATATATGTATTACCAATGTACTTCTAGTGCATTTGTTAGAAATATTAAAAGTATGCTTGTGTTTAGCATATTTTGTAAAAGTATAATTAAGTAGGGGTGTCCCCGACTATGGATTTTCATAGTCGAATCAGAATCATCATGTCTTGCTTATAGTCGACTAATAGTCGAATCATGTGTATGGGGGTGGGGCTGGGGGCGGAGCTTTAACATTTCAAAGCCGCAATGTACAGAAAAATCACACAAAGATATAGAAGAAAATGTATAAAAACATTTTGGATCAATAAAACTAAGAAATAACATAAATAACTCCAGAAAGGCCACAGACAGGATTTGCATTTCACATACAAATCAAATTAAATCGGCTCTAGCCTATACACCCCAACATCGATAAACCGAAAAAAATAAACAATTACTTTACTAAATTAAATTAGAACAGAATATACCTTTCTAATAAATAAAAATACAAAACGAAATAAATCAGAATCAAGTCACAAGATGAGCAAATGTGTGCAAAATGCCTAAAGTGCAGGGGAACATATATTCAAAACACAAGCCACAAATAGTTAGATTAGATAACCCTGACAGATCAATAAATAAAATAAAAATAAAGAAATTATTAAAATAACGATAGTAGGCTAGCCAGAATTTTCAACTTTGTCTTTTTAACTGCAGAAACAACAATAAATGCTAAACTGGAGTGGCAGTCTTTTTAGCTAAAAATGTTCACACTCACAGCATCCAAAAATCAAATTAGAACCGGCTAAAAAGTTTTGAAATCACTTGTACCCTACCTGATCGAGAGAACAAATCCAGTCTTTCACTCTGTCTGTGTCTGTTGGAGTCCGTACTACTCAAATTGTGCGCGCGGATAAAATACATTCTAACGTGAAACTTGTTAACGTTGGCCGGCAGAAGTGCGATCATGGTTTTCCTGATGCTAAATCCAGCCTTGGAGAATATCCTTTCTGACGGTGTACATCCACACTTTAGATGTTCTTATCCCAGACATTGTTATTTTAAAGATTTAAATCCTTGCCACCAAGACGCTCCTCTGTCGGTTACGGATTGAAAGTGAAACTTAAATCTGTCACGCGGACGCGGGGTGTTTGGATTTATTTACGCACGTTAAAAAATATTTAAATATTTATTAAAAGCTTATTTCTTTGCACATTTTTATATACAGCATTATTATAATAGGCTGAATATTAACATATTGACAGAAAACCGGTAGTTCTATGTGAAGTCAGACATTGAGCGCCCTCATATAGCCAAAGTGGCATGATCCTCGTTTCATAACACCTCTGCGAAGATTCGACCATGAGATCGGTAGTCGAATCAGGCTCCTCCAATCCAAGCATCGAATCTTCGACTATTTGGGGTCACCCCTATAATTAAGCATACATTTATTACCAATGTACTTATTGTGCACTTTTTAGAAATATATTAAAAGTATGCTTGTGTTTAGCATATTTCTTAAAAGTATAAATAAGCATATATTTATTACCAATGTACTTCTAGTGCATTTGTTAGAAATATATTAAAATTATGCTGGTATTTAGCATATTTCTTAAAAGTATTATTAAGCATATATTTATTACCAATGTACTTCTAGTATACTTTTTAGAAATATATTAAAATGCAATTCAATATATTTTTAATGCACTTCAAATAAGCATGTTGGTAATAATAGTATTATAAACATACTATTTGTATTTCAAGTATATTTTTAATACATTTAATACTATGTCTTTTTCACCTGGGTTGGAACGACATGAGGGTGAGTCATTAATGACATAATTTTCATTTTTGGGTGAACTAACCCTTTAAACAACCCACATTTATAAGTTTCTTGTTATGACTTGTTGAGACTTGTATTTTTGAATAGTTTCTTAATTTCTCATACAGCATTTAATCAGATATCTGATATCTACTGGTGAACCCATCTCGCTGGATTTTGCCATGTTTTGTAAAGACTAAAGAGTAAATTTACAATTGTTATGTTATACTCTAACACTGAGTTCACAGGTCTGTTGTTCACCTGTGTGTGTTTGTCTTTGCTTGCCTCCGTTTTACTGAATAAGTCACAGTTTGGCTCTGTGGCTCTTCCAAGAAAATCTGTCATAAAACATTTCTGTTTTGGGGTTAAAGTCATGATTACCAGGACTTCTCTGAAGTTCTGAACTGCAAACCAAGAACACACGTGTCCATTCTCACTGTCCTGTGAGCTTATATCAGTGTTAGCCAGCAGCCATATCACCCAAGACTGGTTGCCCACTGAAGCCCACTGTTGCCCTCTGTCATCAGAATGATTTGGTATATTGACCTCCCAGTAGTCTCTCACATGATTTGCATTCTTAAACAATAGGCATCCAAATGCCCGATAACATGACAGCGTTTATTGCATTTTGTAATTTTGTAATTGCAGCAACTTTCATTTTTATTACAGATATTTTGTGCCAATTTCCCAGGAAGTTATGTTTTTTTTTCTTTTCTTTTTTTCCCTTGGACACATGGCATGAAAATGCTGCTTTATTCACAAATTTGTATGCGATTATTCCAATTTTGCACATAATTTAAATGTGCAACTTTGGATGGATTCACAGCTAGTGTATATATAAAATGTTTGTACAAAATATTATATAAAATATTATCAACACCTTGGAATATTAATCAAGCAGACAGAATTGAAAATTCAACAATCCTATTATATACAATACATTCTATTGTATTAGTTTGTGGCTGGGGCATGGGAGAATTGGGGATTAGTAAATTCTGGGGGAAGGATTGTCATTTTATGTGTTTGAGAAAAGTCAGGGAAATAAATAGATGTATGGCTGTGTGTGTTTTGTCTGTATTATTTTCTCAATGAAAACTGCTGTCCTAAATACCTGTGTCAGACACGTCTGGACACACATAAACATGCATAGAGCTAATAAATGTTTTTAATTGATATATTTTCACATAGTGTTAAATAAGGGGTTGAATAAAACACTGCACTAGAGACTGACCTCAATACACACACAAATAATAACCTTTAAGATGGTGTGTGTCTGTAGGCGTTTCAAATATGAAGCTGGAGGAACCTTGCTGAATGCAAAGCAGATTGCACACATCCAGCATGTTGATAACTGAGACTAAGTGGGAATGAAATAAATAGTGCTGCTGATACCATCATCATTTATTTTGCATTTGCTGTCTGCATTGTCTAAGCAGTCAATCCACCAAAGGAATTATGCAAATCAAATAAATGTGAATTGATTAAACAAATTAGTACTAGTGTTTGCAGTTTGCATGACACAACTCCCCAGCTCGTAGGCCATTTCAGACAGTGTGTTTTGCAGCATACAGCAGATCACCATGATCTGGCATACTTTGCCTAGAATGTATTACTACTGCCATGATCACGGAAAGATATCTGCACAATAAATTGTGATTATTGCTTCTTTTGATCAATTAAGCATGATCATCAGCATTTCCCATTGGTTATCCTAAAAAAGACTAAATCTGCTGGCAAACCTGCTAAGTGATGACCTGTAATCTAAATATGGATCTTGACAGAATTGTTTGGGATTGTTGTTGTGGAATAGATGTACCTTCGCAATCTCTGTGTCACAATACAAAGTCGTTGTTGTTTTAATAAAAAAAAAAACATTAAAATAATTTGGAATTGTTGGAATTAATATTAGGAATTTCACAGATTTAGCTTTTGAGAGAAGCTTCTTGTTTTACCTGTTTTCATAATGAAGAGAGTGTTTATTTAAATTAGCTAAATATAACAAATCAGGAAACTAGACAAGGTAAATTAAGCCATGTTTACTTTCTCTTTTTATTTGGGCTTATGTGAAAGTGCAATTCTTGATTAAATGAAAAGGGTTTACCTGACTTTTATGACAAAATTGTGATTAATCATGATTTTAAGGAAAATATTTATTATTATCAGTTCAACCATTATTGTGAAGCCCTCCTGGAAGATCTAAGATGGTTTAAATAAAATTCAGTTTACCGGCAACTTTTTCTGGTGCTAAAAGCACAATATTAACTGCATCAAGCAAAGAGTGCTACTGTTTGCGAATCCACTGCATTCTTTAATAAAGCTCATTTAAAGAAGGCAGATTGCTGCAGAAAATTTTAAGCAGTGCTGTGATATTGTTGCAGCTGATTACGTTTGATTTGTGCTGAAATATTGCAGACTGAGTAATAATAATTTCTACCATTTTGCAATTTGTGTAATTGTAAGTTAAAGGGATAGTTCACCCAAAAATGAAAATTATGTCATCATTTACTCTGTCACCCTCAAGTTGTTCCAAACCTGTATGAGTTTCACAAAGGAAGATATTTGGAAGAATGTTTGTAATCAAACAGATCTCGGTCCCCATTGACTTCCATAGTAGGAAAAAATATATACTATGGTAGTCAATGGGGACCGAGATCTGTTTGGTTACAAACATTCTTCCAAATATCTTCCTTTGTGTTCAGCAGAACAAAGAAACTCATACAGGTTTGGAACAACTTGAGGGTGAGTAAATGATGACAGAATTTTCATTTTTGGGTGAACTATCCCTTTAACAGTTCTATATGTAGTTCTCATCAGATCTACATTTCAAATACTAGTCATACATTTATTTGCACTACGCCCCTCCACTAACTGAACTAAGCTATCGATTGATGAAGGTGTATTCCCACATTGCATCTCAATAGTACAGGTGGAACAGTCAGGAAAATGTCAGTGCTGTGTGACAATTGTGCTGCTCATTCTGTGTGTGGTTGTAGATGTACAGAGGTACGAGGAAACACAACGTGAAGGAAGTGTGGTGATATGCTGCTTTAAATAATGTAATTTCCTGGTAACTGCTTCTATAATGACATGCAAGCATTTAACTAGCATCTAATATATATATAGCTTTCCTGTAGCTCAAGTAGAGCGTTGGCGCTTGCAACACCAAGGTCATGGGTTCGATTCCCAGGGAAAGCAAGAACCGATAAGAATGTAAATGTGTACCTTGAAATGCAATGTAAGTCGCTTTGGATAAAAGTGTCTGTCAAATGCATAAATGTAAATGTAAATATAACACTAAAGCACACATCCAACAGCTCCTTCAACTTCTGTCTCCCATAAATCTTTTCTTATTATTCTCGTATCTTTCAGAAATGGGTTTGAGTCTGTTTCCAGTGACCAAATTAAAGGTAGGGTAGGCAATTTCGAAGAAGCTAGCAATAGCAAGTCAGCTTTGAAAGCATAAGATCCCACCCTCCCTTCAGAGCGCTCTCCAAAGCAAAGGTAAACTAACACAATACAACAAGACAGAGGAAGGTGTCAGCTAACGCAACATTAAAAAGATACCATAAAAAGAGTAAAAACATTAAAAAGTACAATAGTAAAATCCTGAGTTATTGAGTTAATACATATAAAACACAAACCAACACATTCTCACATGTAAAAAGGTTATCCCATTTATTCTGGAATTTAAATCTTGGCAGTTTCACAACCAGAAGTTGTTGTGGCATGATTGATTCTCACTGTGAGTGACGACAACACACTAACCGTTCCAAGATGGTGGGCGTGCCAACATTTTTGGAGCAGTTGAATGTGGTATACAAATCTATGCTCAGGAGTCTCACTTATGGACTTTCTGAACGAAGGCACCCACTGGCGTCGAGTATGAATGAAACATTAATTACATGTGAGAGTTAGCGCTCCATAATGCTCACATTGTCCTATTTTGTATACAAAAATAAATAAAATACCGCTTTCTAAAGATATTTGATGTGAACAAATATGGCGCAGTGGCCGTTGCCAGTTGTTGTATTTGCTGGGTGAGCCCGGACACCTGAGCTACCAATGTTTGAACCGCACGGCTAGATTCTCCTCCTGTTGGTCCATGCGAGCCGTGTTGCGAGCGAGAAATTCCGCGAGCTCGGGTGTTCTTACCCCGGAATGTAAGTTGATGGCTTTCAATGGGAGGCTGGTCGGATAAAAGAATTCTAATGTACATTTGTACATCTTATTATTTAGACATGTAGTAATAGTTACTCAGTGTGTTAATAAATGATTTATTAATACATATTCCTACTGTCATTAAAATTTACCACTGCCAACACTGGATTACAGGAGTGCCAAAATACAACAAATACATTTTTATGAAACAACAATAATATAATAAAATATTCCACAGTGTTAAAACTACCTCAGTACTAACTTTCAAACATTAGAGAACAGCAGTGCAGATTGTGGACAAGTTTCAGTTCATTGATCAACTTTAGTTTGATTTAGTTTGATTTAGTGTGAAAACTTAGAAGATACTATCAAAGCCTTTAAGGCTTCCGGTAAGCTGCTGCCCTAACTAAATCAAACTAAAGTATTTTTAATATTTACACTACAGAAATTTATTTTTATATCAGATTGCAGAGGCAAAGTTTCATTTTGCTGCACAGTTATGTTTTCTGGTGTACAGGAATTGTTATTTTGTATAACATTGCAGATATATTGTATTTTTCATTTTATATCAAGTGTACAGTTGTACAGTTTAATTTTTTGCATCTTGAAATAAATATGTATATGTTCTGTATCACTCTGTGTTGTGTTTGTTTCCTTTTTCTGTTTAGAAGATAACTGAGCCTTTACATCTCCTTTGTAAAAGCTTTACGAGGCATAAATAGTCCTCACTTTAGATGAGCTCACAAAAAAAGTTAACTGACAACTACTAAATGTTTTGTAACAACCTGAATTAATCATGAATTACAATAGGAATACATGTTAATGAAGCCGTTATTAACACACTGAGTAACTATTACTGTATGTCTAAACAATATGTATAAATAAACATTTAAATAGTTTATTAATCATTTACTTACACTTTCTAAATGTTCTTATGAACCACTGTCAACTCCAAAATAACTGGTTTGTAAATAATGTAATAATTTAGAAATGATAAATTGATCATTAATAAAGTATGAAAATACAATTATTAAACAAATCAAGAAGAAAGCATTTATAGCTGTATTTATAAACTGCATACTAGTGTCTATTAATGTAGGGACAATGCGTTATAAATAATGAATTAACTATTTACTAATGCTTAACTAATGATTCATAGAATGCAGATATTATAAAGTGTTCCCATAACGTTTAGTGTAGTTTTTAGTGCTCCTCTTGTGTCCAATGTTTAATGAATATTGTTATTTACCCTCCTCTGATGAAGACCGTTTCCTTGCATTATGTAAGTTTGACTCTCTCATTTTGTGTGTCTTCCTCAGCCTCTGCTGGTCCAAACCACTCTGGAACGACTCCGATATTGCAAAGAACAAGGTGGGCCAAAGCAACTTTCTTTTTGAGCCACAGGCAAAATTTTTACTGCATTCATTACTTCTCTGTTTTTCTTATTATTTATCGTTCTTCTTTTGACTTTATTCTGTTTGTCTGTCAGATATCAGCGAGTCTGTGGATGACAAGAGAATGAAGTTTAAGGTCTAATATACAGCAGTATGTCAGGTAATGTCATAGAAATCTAAAACTCGCTAGACACTTTAGCTCTGTTCCAAAACCTATAAAGTCTGCATAGACAGCTAGGCAGCATCCCATGGATTTATTTTTATTTTATTCGGAACAATCTGGATGATGTTCCACCATCAAAAGAGAAAATAATTTTCTTTGTTTCTCTGTTACATTTTGTACGTGTACAGTTACAGTATGTTCCGTGTTAGTTTGAACCAGAACACACATTCCGTTCCATTTAGCGAATGTACAAATAGAGTTTTCGTTGATTTATTAAAGAATTGAGAAGTATCATCGGGTAATCTTTATTATATCTACTGTACATATATTTTATGTTTTTAATTTTAACTACTTCCAGTATAACTTCAAGGTCTTTGTGCTCCCCAGTATAACTTCAAGGTCTTTGTGCTCCCCAATCTCTAAAATCCCAATTAAAACCCTGCACATAAATTATTTGAAACACTCAGCAGCTTGCTTATGAGACTCGCATTATGGTTGCATAGTTCATCAAATAAATAATCATGATTACCATGCCACCCATTGGCCCAACGACGGAATCCAACGGTGTGGGCGAAGGTGTAATGCGTGTATGTCTTTTCAGTGCTCCAGTGAGGTTCACTTTATTTATTAGAATTTAGTTTCAATATTACGTTAGCTCTACGCTTAATCTGACTCCAATTTCAAATGATAATCAAATTTAGATTGTGTTTCTTATTAGAAAATAATCATAAATATTGATTATGATTTCATTTAGATCTTTGATTATTCTGGGTATCCCATACTTTCAATTATTCGTTCATTAAGTACTACAGAGCCCCTGAGGGGACTTTTGCAAAAAATATATATAAAGACTTTCGCGTGCGCACGAGAAACTTTTGCATGAGCACGAGAAAACTATCGCGTGCTCACGTGTTTTATTTATTATTTTTTTTGCAAAAATCCGTAGGGGCTCCGTAGTATGGTTTTATGGACTAAAAAAAATAATAATCATTTTTAAGGTTTTTTAATTATTTTTATTTTGCACTCCTGGAATGATTTATTCTTTACAAACAAAGCTATTCAAATCATCTGGTGAACTTTCCTGTATTTCTTCAGATCGCAATATATATCTCAGAAAAAGTAAATAATGCTATGTCGTTTTTTTCCAATAATGCACAGCCCTAATTAAAATATTGGGGATAACGGTAGTGTCACAGTGTGGTACAGGCAGAAGAAGATGAGGGAGAATCAAAAGTTCCAATGCAAACTTTACTAACAATATAATACAAATAGGTACATACAGGCAGAAGGTACACACACACTTAGTAGGACTGTGATCGGACCAAGACTGACTGAACTGAATGGAACTAAATACAATTGACAGAACACAGTTGACATAGATGATGATGAACTAACACAAGTGATACAGATGAAATGATAAAGGTTGTCATGGAAATAAATGAGTGACGGGAAAACAGAACAAAGGAAGACGTGACTAATACAAACAAACACTGACACGTGACAGGTTGGGGATATAATCAACAATAATAACAGATATTAAAACAAATATTTTTTGTCATAATTGTGCAGCCAAATGAAAAACACACAAGAGACACTACTTGATCAGTTCCTTTAGAGTTTGGTGTTAGATTTTAGGGTAAAATTGTCAATGTTTTATTATGTTCATTATTGAATGAAATATTTTTCTCCAAAAAGAATAAATACAATTTCTAGGTTTTGAAACAGAGCTATTATCGGTATTGTATCAGCATATATATTTGATGTCTGTTCTAGCTAGTTGAAGTATAATAAATAAAACATTGTAGCAATACAGTATTTGACATTTTATTTGACCTAATTCTTGTGTCTGTAATCTAAGTATAAATGCGCATGTTCTGTTATCACATAGTTTCCTTTGTGTTTAGCAAGCTGCACATCTTCCTTAGAATGTGATCTTTAAACTGAATCGTGCATGTCAGACTTTCTCAGTTTGCTAATAGGTTGGTTTCACGTGACGTCACGCTGCTGCATCGCGAGAGCGCGAAATTCAGATGGAGGGTCACAAACAGAAATTTAAAAAAGAAAAACCTATATTTAAAATGTTTCTCATTGAATTCCAGTACCTCTTATCCACGCTTCGAAGAATTAACAACAAGAAAAACATGATGCTTTTTTCTTTCTATGAACTCTTTACTACACAAGCTTGATATGAACTGACTTATTGATACCTCCTCCCTCCCCTTCCAAGTTCCTGTGACATGTTTACTGATGTATTCATATATATGTACAATAATTTTTCATTAAAAAAAAAAAAAAAAAAAAATGGAGGGCAGGAAGTGAAATAGCTGAGGATCTGCCGTCTGAGAAAATGCCAATGTTTTGTGTAGTTTACGGCTGATCCAATCGTTCTAATCGAGAAAAGGGAAAGGGTTTTTATAGAGTACCGAAGATTGTCACTCATAAAGGTGAGAAATGTAAAAAGCTCACAGAACAACGGCGTAAAAAGTGGATTTTTAACATTTCGTCTGCGGTCGGGAGGAGCAGAGTCTGTTAATGCCTGTCTGCAGCAACCACTTCATCGGAGGTATGTTAGCTAGCCTATGCGTTTTTTGTGTCTGTGTTTATATAGCATTAGGTTGTCCTTAAATGCTTATTTACTTAGCCATCGTTTACACTGTCAGTAAAATGTGACCCAATTCCGATTTTTTTGCTCATATGTGACACAGATCCGATGTGTTCTATGACAGTGTAAACAGGAAAAAAAACCGCATGCATTCGGATATTTCGAGATCAGTTTCAGGCCTCATTCATATGTGGAAATAAATCGGATATGTGCCAATGCGACTGTCATGTAAACAGGCAGATCGGATTTTCTGAGGCATTAGGCAACGTCTCTGCGGTTAAAGCCAATATTTAAACACAGTATGCTCCCACCAGTCCTGAGATCTCTTTCACACACAATAACTGAAGCATATGTGCAATGATATGTGCTCCTTCGCCTTCGCATACATCCCAGAGCTAGGATCAAGCATATTTCGCGTCCGCCCATCTGTGCAAGAGAATTTAACCCTTTAAGCATGCGCGCGATGTTCCAGATAGTATGGCAAGTGTAAAGACATGAATCGGATATGGGTCAGAGTTGAAAGAACGTGTAAACGGACGGTCAAAAAAAATCGGATAAATGTACAATACGGACAACGGTTTCCTTCATAGACGTATTCTCCGTGTTTACTTCCTGCCCTCCATCTGAAATCGCCCCGCCTTAGCGCGTCATCATAATCACGTGACTGAAACCCAGCTATTGCCTTATCTTTAGCATTTTCTTATGAAACAGCACGAAAAACATTGCCTCACACTACATATTTGCTCAGACACAGATATATACCGGCATTCTCTTCCTGTGATGTACTGTTTTTGTGACATTAATACTGAGAACATGATCCTGGATGACAAGAGTACCAAAAAGTCTCTTTTTCTGTTTGCTGTCTTCAGGGCTCAATAATAAGGATTTTTTTCTACTGGCCCAATCACAGTTCAGGCTTCACTAAAGAAAAAATAAATGAAAATGTTAACCTAAATTGGGTATATATAGTTTGTTCTGGTTCTTAAATGTGATTGGCTGATAGCCTTTTCCAGCCATGCGATATTCTACCAGTATCGCTAAGGGAACCGTTTCCCCATATGTATCACTCTGCTTGCTGCATTTCTCACAGTGAGTGTCATGGCAAATTAGCAAACCCACCATGATTTTACAAATAGTACTGTTTTTGTGTCACAGAATGTAGTTTTAAGAGTTTGTTTTTTGGTGAGAATGCAGTTATTTAGACCTCAAATGCGACTTATTTATAAACATAACACCTATTTGGCAATTTGTTTTATATATATCACAGACTCGCTCTCATGTTTCATACAAATGCAGCTTTCTCCACGGAACAAAATATACCTAACAAAATATTTAAACTCAAGTCAATATGTTGTGTCTAATTATTTACTTATGTGGCAAAGCCATGTAATAAGCAGGATATTGTACATCCAGCCGGTTGTTATCGCAGAATAAACCCCTTTAGTGATGCAAGTATATATATATATATATATATATATATATATATATATATATATATATATATATATATATATATATATATATATATATCAAGAGTTCAGATGCAAAAGCCTAAGTGCCATCTGGAGTGCCTAAGTGCCACTTAGAGGCTTTTGCATCTGAACTCTTCATATATGTATATACTGTGTATATATATATATATATATATATATATATATATATATATATATATATACAGTGGGGAGAACACGTATTTGATACACTGCAGATTTTGCAGGTTTTCCTACTTGCAAAGCATGTAGAGGTCTGTAATTTTTATCATAGGTACACTTCAACTGTGAGACACGGAATCTAAAAAAATTCCCTCAGAAAATCACACTGTATGATTTTTAAATACTTAATTTGCATTTTATTGCATGACATAAGTATTTGATCACCTACCAACCAGTATGAATTCCGGCTCTCACAGACCTGTTCGTTTTTCTTTAAGAAGCCCTCCTGTTCTCCACTCATTACCTGTATTAACTGCACCTGTTTGAACTCGTTACCCGTATAAAAGACACCTGTCCACACACTCAATCAAACAGACTCCAACCTCTCCACAATGGCCAAGACCAGAGAGCTGTGTAAGGACATCAGGGATAAAATTGTAGATCTGCACAAGGCTGAGATGGGCTACAGGACAATAGGCAAGCAGCTTGGTGAGAAGGCAACAACTGTTGGCGCAATTATTAGAAAATGGAAGAAGTTCAAGATGACGGTCAATCTCCCTTGGTCTGGGGCACCATGCAAGATCTCACCTCGTGGGGCATCAATGATCATGAGGAAGGTGAGGGATCAGCCCAGAACTACACGGCAGGACCTGGTCAACCTGAAGAGAGCTGGGACCACAGTCTCAAAGAAAACAATTAGTAACACAACGCCGTCATGAATTAAAATCCTGCTGCGCACGCAAGGTCCCCCTGCTCAAGCCAGCACATGTCCAGGCCCATCTGAAGTTTGCTAATGATCATCTGGATGATCCAGAGGAGGAATGGGAGAAGGTCATGTGGTGTGATGAGACAAAAATAGAGCTTTTTGGTCTAAACTTGCCGTGTTTGGGGGAAGAAGAAGGATGAGAACAACCCCAAGAACACCATCCCAACCGTGAAGCATGGAGGTGGAAACATCATTCTTTGGGGATGTTTTTCTGCAAAGGGGACAGGACGACTGCACTGTATCGAGAGGAAGATGGATGGGGCCATGTATCGCGAGATCTTGGCCAACAACCTCCTTCCCTCAGTAAGAGCATTGAAGATGGGTCGTGACTGGGTCTTCCAGCATGACAACAACCCGAAACACACAGCCAGGGCAACTAAGGAGTGGCTCCGTAAGAAGCATCTCAAGGTCCTGGAGTGGCCTAGCCAGTCTCCAGACCTGAACCCAATAGAAAATCTTTGGAGGGAGCTGAAAGTCCGTATTGCCCAGCGACAGCCCCGAAACCTGAAGGATCTGGAGAAGGTCTGTATGAAGGAGTGGGCCAAAATCCCTGCTGCAGTGTGTGCAAACCTGGTCAAGAACTACAGGAAACGTATGATCTCTGTAATTGCAAACAAAAGTTTCTGTACCAAATATTAAGTTCTGCTTTTCTGATGTATCAAATACTTATGTCATGCAAAAAATGCAAATTAATTACTTCAAAATCATACAATGTGATTTTCTGGATTTTTGTTTTAGATTCCATCACTCATAGTTGAAGAGTACCTATGATAAAAATTACAGACTTCTACATGCTTTGTAAGTGGGAAAACCTGCAAAATCGGCAGTGTATCAAATACTTGTTCTCCCCACTGTATATACACATGCTTCTTCTCCAGTTTTGTACAACACACTGAAGGTGCAATTGAACTGATCTCCAAACCTCTCTCACACTGGTCCCAGGTCATCAGACCATCCTTACTGTCGAGCCCTGAACTTGCTGTTTCCCAAATTGTGTGTTTGCAAGCTGTCTCTCTGTCTCGCTTTTTCTAAATGTCTTTATAATAAGGTTTAAAGTGCCTCTCCCATTTATTTTAGAGCAAGCAGACAAATGCACCTCCCGCTGGAAAGATGAGCCCATGCAGAATGGTACAGTAACACCCTCCATCAGCCATTTATTCTCATCTATCTCTCTCTTTCTTTCGTGAAATGCTTTTATAGTGGGTGTTTGATGAGGGGATACAGTTCATAATGTCAGAGATGGAAGAGTGTTAACCTCATTTTACTTACTCATGTGACCTATTTCTGAGGGGAAATTCAATGAGAAAAGGGAGGGACTTGATTTTATTCACCTGCAATTGATTGGATGGTGAGAAGAGACAGACACATACCAGAAATGTGAGTTTGATGAAACAATGCTATTGGCTAACATGGCATAATCAAAGAAAGTAATATCAGTGGTAAAATAAAGTTGAAGTTTTAGTATTACATATTTCTGTCCAATGACATGCACTGATTAATCATTTACATTCAGTTCAGAAACATGCACTAAAATAGTAAATAAGGTTGATTTCTAATTGTATTATTGACTGTGATTGTTCATGACTCATATGAAGTCGACATTGAAAGGATTCTTTTAAAGTTTTTAAAACATCTTCACCAAAGTCAATTTGATCAAATTTAAGGTCTTAAATATCAAATGGTATAACAAAAGTTACAATTTTAAGAGGTCTTAAATTTGGGTACAAAAAAAAAACAAAGGAATTGTGACACAACTCCCATAAAACATACTGTAAGCAAACACACATTATTATTACCAGGACTGCCATTTGAATTATACTACCCCACCCGCCTAATGACCTATCAAAAGCTCCACTCAGTGACCACCCTCTCCCAGCATTGGCAGTTAAATGGATGATAGAATGGTTTTATAGTGTATTTCACACTGTTCCTTAAAAAATAATTCCGGTATTTAGCACTTTGAGTCTCTTTTTTGGTTTGTTTTGGATTAACTAGAGTGGTGGACACAGAAATTTTGACGATGGGTCCTGTCTCAACTTTTTGACTCGTTTAGAATCGGCTTTGACTGCTTCAGAGTGGCTGGCTACGGACATGCACAAACATGTCCTTAAAACAACCCTTAACGTTCGTTTTCAAAACTGTGCGACTCACCAAGTGGTTAGTGGTGTTCGTTGATGATTAAAAACATATATTTCGGCGCAATGTATGATTTCAATCCGTGTTATTTGCTATAGTGGAACTATTTTTTCAGATACTTCACAACCGCGTATAAACTTCCGCTCGATATTTGAGTCTGAAGCGTATTTTCCGTTCCCGGTAGCGCAGTAATATCAACGAGCAATGAGTCCTCCAACAGAAATCAATAGGATTTTACAAAATGCCAAATAAAACACGACAGAAACTGTATTTCGCTACGCTACTTGTTTTGGAACATCAACGGACATCACTAACCACTCGGTGAGTTGCACAGTTTTGAAAACGAACGTTAAGGGTTGTTTTAAGGACATGTTTGTGCATGCCCGTAGCCAGCCACTCTGAAGCGGTCAAAGGCGATTCTAAACGAGTCAAAAAGTCGAGACAGGACCCATCGTCAAAATGTCTGTGTCCACCACTCTAGTTCATCCAAAACAAACCAGAAAAGAGACTCAAAGTGCTAAATACCGGAATTATCCTTTAAAGGGCACCTATTATGCCCCTTTTCACAAGATGTAAAATAAGTCTCTGATGTCCCCAGAGTGTGTATGTGAAGTTTTAGCTCAAAATACCCAACAGATAATTTTTTACAGCAAGTTTCAGTTGTCATTCTTTGGGGCTCAGAAAAATGCGCCGTTTTAGTGTGTATCCCTTTAAATGCAAATTAACTGCTGCTGCCGGCCCAGGGGGCGGAGCCTCACGAGCTCGCGCTAAGAGTCAGGACAATCTCATCTGATAATATCAAAACAGAAACTCTCAGTAGCGGTGTTCATTTCGACTCGGACAATAATGCCCACAGAGCCAGAGAATATATGCTGTATGGAGATAGAACAGGTATAGTTTAGTTTAATTATGGTTATAACTTATTTGTCATCTGCTTTTATCCACTGTTAATCCAAGCCTGCTGTAGCAAACCCCGTCCGAATGATGACCAAAATATACTGATGAGTTCAATTAAGTTTATTGTACCTCACACAAAAGATGAAGCCTTAGTTTTACTCCAGAAAATCACTGTAAGAGCCGAATAAACAGTATATAAGTGTGCATTAAAGTCTTATCCATAAACTCTCTCTCTCTCCCTTTCATTATCATGGAACATATACAGTGAAATACACAAAACACTTGTTAGAACTAACAGTAAACAAATATATACACACCTTTTCAGTGGGTGCTTAATCAACTGGTAAACTTTATATCCACGACTCCATGAGCTGTCATAAAGTGCGCGCTCTCACTTTCATTTCTGCCGTGGTCAGTAACGTTAGGCCTGTCGCTCCGGAGACCGTAAGCTGGATCACAAACAGTACAGATCCATCATCGAGTAACAACGAGAGTAAATGAAGACTGCTAAGTTCATTCTTACATCCAACAACCAATCATCTCAATCGCTTAGGAGACATTCTTGTCTACAGCTGCTCAAGTGTCGAAATACTGGTGGACTGGACACAGCTCACTCAGGGCGGGTCTATGCTCAAACTGCAGTGTCAATCAACAGTCGTGGGAGGGGCCTGTGCAAAGTGACGTCACATTGCCCTGAATCTGAGAACAGCACGTTCTGAGACAGTGCTTATGATTTATGGGGATTTTAAAAAAAGCACTTGGTGGATTTTTATCACTATAGGGTGGTTGTGTACACATACTGCCAACACACATTTGTGTTCAAACACAATGTAAAAGTGAATTTTGCATAATAGGTGCCCTTTAAGGTATCCAAATAGGGTATGTAACATTGGTTGGGCTGAAAATGCCATGGTGGCTCTTTTATACGCCCTAATGCAACCCTGAGAAATAGCTCCAGAATGAAGCAAGCGGTTTTCTCCCTTTTATGGTATTCTCATGAATATTTAGATGAGCTGCACGCTGATTGGTTGGTTTACAACGAGAAATCTCCAAAGCAAAGATGCAACATGCCCAATGAAGATTGGCAGCACTCACTGTGTATCTAAACTACTATCGAATAAATATTTAAATTAAACCAAACCATCACACTGTACCTGATAGATAACAATAGCTACAGGGTGTCTACAGATATGAAGTTAAATTTAAATCTTTTTAAGACCTTTTTAATACCACCCCTTATATGAAATTTAAGACCAAACTGCAATGGAAATACACACGTACACATATATAAATCATCACATATCACAAAATATCATTGCTGTCACAAATGCTATTTATTATTACAATATACAGTGAGCTTTTCATATCAGTAGAGCAGACAATATCCAGGGGGCTGTTTACACCTGGCCACTTCATGCGTTTTCTCAGATCGGATAGCTATCTGATTTATCAACACAATTCCTTTTACACCTGGTCACATACATGTGTTTTTGCAAAACGGATTAAAATCCGATCTTCAATTCCCACGCTATATGCAGATTTAATGGAGTGCACGTCACCAAAAGCAACAGATATTAGCTGCATTTTATTGATCATCAGCTAAAATTTCAAGATCAAAGACTGCAATAGGAGAGAGCGGTAACATCCCTGGTAAGATCATTTCGTTTCTTTACTTTTAATGATGATGATTGTGTGTTAAGCGTCTGCGACTTACTTTCACTTTTATTTGCGATAGTTTGCACGTTGGCTTAATGAATAGATGATCAGCTTCTCATCTGCTGCGATGCGTGACATTGCAGTAGTCGTCATATCTGGCTATAACATGACATTATAGCCTATAACACGCTCTCACACGTTTATTTTTTTTTAGCATTTTTGGGAGGAGTTTACATGTGGTTTCAACAACAAGATGCATTTACACTTCGTCCCCTTGGAATTATAAGGTTCTATCTGCGTTCTGAGCAGTTTTGAGATATTGAGCTTCAAAGTTTTTGCATTACATATAGGAAAATGTATATGGGGAACAAGTTTCTTTCAAACATGAAAATAACAGGGACGCTAAATGTATTCTAAATATACAAGATCAAAATCCTCTCAAATTTGTAAATGGGGATTTTTGGAATGGGTCAAATGCAGATAGAACCTTCTAATTCTAAAAAAAACACTTTTCACTTAGAATTATAAGGTTCTATCTGCCAAAACATTATTTGAACATTAAATATAAAATTAATGTTGTAACAATGTCTGAACATGTGTTAGAAAGTAAAATTTTATCCTTTCTATGACATTTATTTCATATTTTTAGCACTTCCATGTATTTAGGACATTTCAAATTAAGCAAGGTAGGTCTAAATATTTTGTCCAGTGCAGATGTTAATTTTTGGTACCAATTTGGTGGGTAATTAAACACATTATTGCAGAAATTGTTAGTTTAATCTTTCTTTTGTTTAGACAGAAAGCAGCTACTGTAATACATCTGAGCAGGACTTTATTCCACCTAAAGTGGGCCAGGTAAAATGGCTTTCTCTCTAGACATCAGAATGGCTGAAATAACATGCTAAGGTTTATTGTTGTAATTAAGACCCCATCAATTAAATTGTTGACTATTTGACCTTTAAGGCTTAATATTGTAAAAATTAAGACATTTTAAGACTTTAAAAACCGCAAGAAAACAGACATGCTTCAGCAAATTAATTCATAAAGTTTAATAATCATTGAAAAATGATTCACTGACTATATAATCACAAAAAATGTCAGATTCATTTTTTTAAACACAGAACTATAATACTCTCTGTGACTCATTTTTTAAAACACAGACTTATAATACTCTCTATCTGCTAGTGGCATGAATTTAAACATGGACTTAAAGGGGCATTCCACCCATAGGAACATTGTTTTTTATTGAAAGTGGGTCATATATGTAGTCGAAATGTAAAATAAATTTTGAATTTGGTGCCTTCGTGACCGAGGAAAGACAAAAAATAACTTTTTCATTTGTATGAAAGACAACAACTCCCACAATGCACCACATTGCACAGCTCCGCAAGCCACTCCCACTAATCCAGAACAGCGCATATCTGCATATAAGAGAAATCACTCTTCCGTCTACAAGGCTAGCTACCACCAGAGCTTGAAATTCATTTCACACAAAATGTCTAGTTAGTTGGCGAACTCATTAGTGCATTACTCCTCGTTTTTATTTCTTTCGAAAAGGTGAATTATTGCATGGTACCGGGATGTTCAGTCAGAACATATGCGGTGCGAAACTAGGATAGTTCACAACACAAACGTCCGTGTCCTCGTCTGATTCAGAGATTTCGTCCAGGCGAAATTGTCATCGTTGAAATTCTTTGCCGCAGACGGACTCTATCTCTGTGTTCGTAGTTGCATAGTGAGATCACCGGCGCCACCAGTCCGCCCTAATTCGAGCCAGTCTGGGCTCCTCGTCCGCGGCAGGCAGGTCTTCTGCCTCGGCTGCTCTTCGCTATAATGCGGCTTGTAAAGGTAGCCACAAACACCTGATTCAAGCATCAGACTTCCGAAATCCTCTTCTTCTATATCATATTGAGTACTCTCCTCCGCTATTGTCATAACTTTACATCTGTCTCCACAGCGCCTGTTAGCTTACCTTCAAACAAGATGGAGGATATTGCTTTCAGTTTCAGAGAGTAAAGTCCCACCCACTGATCTGTAATAGGTCTGTAGTGTGAGTGGGTCCCGCCCCTGGGAAAGATTGGAGAGATGAGGAACTAGTGCTTGTAGTCTCAACAGAAATCCCCCCCTCTTACACTTCCTCCGACAATGACGCAAAATGACGATTTTTGCGTCATTGTGGGAGGAAGTGTAAGAGGTAAATAACAGATTTCTCCCGTCTCAGGGGAAAATGAGAGAGTGTTGCACGGCCATTCAATAGTATGACTGGGTTTCTAACAATGCAAAGCTTAGTGCAAATGGGTGGAGTGTCCCTTTAATGTCACTCATCTTCGCCTCTGAGATGATGCTCTGTTTGGAGAGTACCCTTGGTTTGGGTAAGATGGATGTAGGTGCCAGGCTTCTCGTGTGTTTGCTTGGTCCTCTTATGTCTACTTTAACTCTTGGCTCTGCATGTGATTTTGTGTAATGAAGAGTATATGGACACTGATCAAACACAAGCTGTGACACTTCAGAAAATGGAACCTGTTTGTACAGAAATAGCTTGGACCATGCCTGAAAGTCATAGAAATCTATTCTCTTCATCTGTATGATTTCATATGGGTTGTTCCTGTTCACCTTCAGTAAAATGCGCAAGAAAGACAGTGGTGAATAGAATTCAGACACTGACATTGCCTTTTCAATATGGCTGTGCATATTGTCTACCTCCTGAGTGGCCTGGAGTAGAGTATTTCATTGTTATCTTTTTAATTTGAGGATGCCTTGTCAGGAAATCTGCCATAGCAAAGGCTATTATGGAATTTCTGTTCTGAGGCACACAGCTATCACTCCATGTAATCATCTCAGTGGCATGTGGATGATCACGTACAACGCGTTCTAATATTTTCATTAGTGCACTTGCAATATAATTTCCTCCCCTACCTGACATTGCCTCTGTCCACAAAGCACAGTAGCCTTTTTTAGTCTGCGAACAGTGAGCAGTAAGATTATACAAGTTAAGTTTCCGCTTGTAGAAAAAAGAGCTAATTTCGGCACGTGGACATGAAATAACATTCTGTAGGTCAAAACAGACTGTTAGAGTATCTTTATCCTCTCTGTCTTTTTGGCGCTCTTGGCGCATTGCCGTCTTGTCAGCTATATGCTTTGTTTGATGGTATTCATCACTTTGGCCTACCATGTTTTGCTTTACGGCAGTCTCATATGCTTCACACTGATCACACCGATCCTTTTTACGGGTGTGAAAGCTAAGGTTGAACACTGTGTTGAATATGAATCGGTAATAAGATTCTTTCACAGGTGTATTTCCATCCTCATTGCATTTAAGTCTGTAGAGATCATACATCCTTGAAACGTTGAGTACCGGTTCAAGGTACTGTCTTTCTGTGCTAGCACGACAGTAATGTGACTCAACAACAGGAAATGAACTGATGTGTGCCTTTACCTGCTCTTTCTGATTTTCATCTATGCATTTTTTTGCATGCTTTCCCCTTGAATCTGATTTTGGCATGCTAGTCGTCTGATTTTTCTTCGTGTGTATTATACACAGGTTTCTGGCTGATGGCAAGTGTGCCCAGATAAAACTGCTTACATACTCTCACCTTTTCACCCTCTACGTTTAGATAGTACTTAAATGAGTAGGTACGCTTTCTGTGTGGTTCATCACAGGTTTGTCTTTCTTTTTCTGTGCAGTCTGTAGTCATGTCTATAAAGTCATATTTCCTGTTTTGACTCAACTGGTAGAACTGTGTAAAGCATTTCTCCCTTTCAGCTGGGGTTACTTTCTTTGCACATTTGTATTTACATGACATACTACAGTTCTTCAAAGTTCTCACTTGTTTGGCAGAAGCCTTTTTATTTGCAGAGTTGACATGTTCCTTGCCCTCCTGATAAAGTTTCTTGCGGGTACATGCTTTCCATGTTGAAGGATTTGAAACGCGTCTCCTGTTTCTTCTTTTCTGAGTAGCCCCCAGCTCTTTAATTTGTAAACTGGTAGGTGCGGTCACTGGCTCGGTCACTGGCTCCACTGGTGCGGTCACTGGTGCGGTCACTGGCTCGGTCACTGGCTCCACTGGTGCGGTCACTGGTGCGTTCACTGGCTCGGTCACTGGCTCCACTGGTTTGTCTGGTAAGACCCTAGGCCCTGCTGCATCTACCTTGTCACCTGCCTGGAGAAAAAAATACATTTGAAAAAATACATATTTAATCATAATATTTAAATACACAATGTATAAATAGGCATGCAATAAATTCAGAAAAGTTTTTTATTATTAGCTCACTACCTCTGTAGCTCAAAACTAACCAATTCTGACTGACTGACTGATTCTTACCTTTCCTCTCTCTGTTGTTCTCTGTCTTGGTATTACTGGACTGCTTGTTTCTCCCTCTGTCTCTAAAAGTCTGATTTTACATTGCTCCTTTACAACATTGCTCCTTCCCTCTTCTGCCTCAGTTTCTCTCCCATTCTCTGATGATGCTTTTTTCATATTTTCTTTGCCTGGTGCTCTCTTTCTCGTTCTCCTGCTGTTGTTTTTAGCATTACTTTTTCCCCTCCTGGATATGTCAGGTTCATTACAAAAATAGACAAAAAAAATAAATATTTTTTTAGCATGGTATACCATTGAGTAGCTACAGGCTACAATAATTCTGAAATCATTTTAATACTGAGGTAACTGCTTTAACGATCTTTCACATTTTCACATAACGATCATAACTTACTGTAACCGCACTATTTTGGTAGGTTCGTTTGTTTTTTCTGTAGTTTTTTTTTTTTATCTTAGTGCTTGCCTCTTAATATCAGGAACTATGAAGCTAGCGCTGCTGGCTAACGTAAGTGTGGTGTCTAACTATGAAAACAATCTCCTCAGCAAGACCTAAAACAAAACAAAAAAAGACTGAACTTGCCTGGAATTCGGGCTGCTGTCCTTGACAAGATCTTCAATAAAATTGTCGATCTTGAGGTTTCTTAAAAACGTTGCGTGCCATAATCCTCACAGATATTGTGTGTCTGCGATCTTTCCTGTCTTCAAGGAAAAAGCCGGCGACACGACGTATAAAGTTGATCCTGATTGGTCCTCTTCTGTGCATTCGAAGTGCTGATTGGCTCACGCAGATAGAACCTTATAGAGCCAAGTTAGAGTTCGACTTTGTAGATAGAACCTTTTTGTTTTTTCAATAAAAAGTCCAAAAATGTACACAACTTAAAAAAAACACATCACATAATAATAATAATAATAATAATAATAATAAACTTTATTTTATATAGCGCCTTTAAATGTTACTTCTCAAAGCGCTTTACACAGACAAGGATACAATGAGAGGGTAAAATGTTAATCGGTGGATAACAAGTGAAGAAAAAAAAAAAAAAGAAAAAAAAAAAACTCAACATGCAACTAACATACAGAATACAAAATATACAATCAACCAATACACTGCTAAATCACATAAAAGCAAGTCTAAAAAAATGAGTTTTAAGCAAGGATTTAAAAGCACTAAAAGATTCAGCATGCCTAATCTCATATGGAATAGAGTTCCAGAGTTTTGGAGCAAGGGAAGAAAAAGCCCGGTCACCCATAGAGCGCAAGCGAGTTGAGGGAACAGTCAGAAGGCCAGAGTCGGAGGAACGGAGATCAACGCCTTGGAGTATAAACACTTAAAAGTTCAGAAAGATACTGGGGTGCTAGGCCGTGCAAGGCCTTATAGGCAAGCATGAGTATTTTAAAATCTATTCGAAACCTGACAGGGAGCCAGTGAAGGGATTCCAAAATAGGGGTGATGTGCTCTCGAGTCCTGGTTCCTGTCAGGATTCTAGCAGCTGAATTTTGGACATATTGCAATTTATTTAGGGTCGTATTCGAGACTCCTGCTAGTAAACCGTTGCAATAATCAATACGAGAGAAAACGAATGTATTGGTCAATTTTTCTGCCACAGTAAATGATAACATGGGGCGCAATCTTGCAATATTTCTGAGATGAAAAAATGACGCTTTAACAGTGTTCTGGACATGAGGGTCAAATGTTAAATGAGCGTCAAAGATCACCCCCAAGTTTCTTAATTTTGTTCGGAATTCCACATCAGAGCCATCAACATTAAACTTTAAAGATCCGGCTTTACGTAACTTGTGAGTAGAACCAATGATCATAATCTCTGTTTTATCACTATTAAGGCAAAGAAAATTTTGATTCATCCAAATTTTTATCTCAGAAATGCAATGTTCCAGAAAAACAACAGCCGCTGTTGTTTGATCACCAGGTTTTGAGTGGATGTAAATTTGGGTGTCATCTGCATACAAGTGAAATTTAAGTCCAAGAGATCTAAGGAGCTGACCAAGAGGAAAAATATACATGTTAAAAAGTAAAGGACTCAGAGTCGATCCCTGAGGAACACCAAATTTGACTGAGCCAATTTTGGACTTGTGTCCACCCATGGCAACAAACTGCCTACGGTCTGTTAGGTAGGATTTAATGTCTTAATTTAATGCCGTCTCAGTGATGCCAAACACAGATTCCATACGAGTGAGTAAAATCGAATGATCAACAGTGTCAAAAGCCGCACTGAGGTCAAGAAGAATCAGAATTGACAGGCAGCCAGAGTCCGCAGCAATTAACAAATCATTAGTAACCTTCACTAATGCTGTTTCAGTGCTGTGATATTTGCGAAAGCCAGATTGAAGGGGCTCAAACAAATTGTTTTGTGCAAGATGAGTATACAGTTGGGAAGCCACAATTCGCTCGAGAATTTTGGCTAAGAAGGGGAGATTAGAGATGGGACGGTAATTATTGAAATTGTCCAAATCGGCATTTGTCTTTTTTGGTACAGGAGTAACGGCAGCAATTTTAAAAGCAGCTGGTACCAGACCAGAGCGCAGTGAGTCATTAATAATACTCAAAACAACAGAGCTAACCGAGGGAAAGCATGCTTTAAGCAAGCTAGTAGGAACAGGATCAACTATGGAGGTGGCAGCCTTCATTAGTGAAACTTCTTTACCCAGAGATATCAAATCAAGTGTGGAGAAATTTGGGAAAAGTGTGCCAGAAAAATGAGAACTACTGAGAGCAGAACCAACTGAAACAGAAGTGATATTCATACAACTTCGCACCTTATCGATCTTAGAGCTGAAAAAATCAAGAAACCCATCACAGAGATTCACTGCAATGGGTTTATTGCATGAACTGTATCCATTAAGCAGTCTGTTAATGACTTGAAACAACTGTCTGGGATTACTTTGGTTATTAACAATTATCTGGGAAAAATACTGGGACCTAAAGGAAGCAATCTCTGCCTTATATTCGTTTAAATGGTCCTTCCAAGCTTGGTGATGTACATTCAGACCAGAGAGACGCCACCTACGTTCCATCTTACGACACACTGCCTTCTTAGAACGCAGCTCTTCATTATACCACGGAGCAGAGCGGTCATATGACACAGATCGAGATTTCATAGGCGCAAAAGAGTCCAGCCCAGACAGGAGAGCAGAATTTAACAAAGAAACTCTGTCGTCCAGGGGGTCAGATAGAGAAAGACAACTTAAGGTGTAATCCATAAAGGCAGAGAAATCCAGGGGATCAATTGATTTCCATTTCCGATAATTTACCGTTCGAGCAGATGGGACTTTTTGAAGTGACATGTCCATATTAAAAAAGATAGCCAAGTGGTCAGACAACCCGAAATCTACAGAGGAAGGCTGTGACACAAACGAATCACTGGTAATAACTAGATCTAAAGTGTGACCCTTATTATGAGTAGGGAAGTCCACAAGCTGGTTCAGATCAAAACAGTCCAACAGAGACAGGAAGTCCTTTGTCATTACAGAGTCTTTTTTGTCAACATGGATGTTAAAGTCCCCAAGGATAAGTGTTCTCTCAAACTTAAGGCACATCGACACCAAATCAGCAAATTCAGATAAAAAGAGATGATTTGTCTTAGGAGGCCTGTAGACTGTTACAATGACAGTAGTGACTGGTGCAGTGACACTCAGAGCCAAACATTCGAAAGAATAAAACTGCGGTGTAGCCACTTGACTTATTTTTAAATGTTGATTAAACAATACAATGATGCCCCCACCCCTACCAGAGGTTCGTGGGGAATCAAATAGACCATAACCAGTGGGGGTAAGTTCATTGAAAAGAGGTCCATCAGATTGACTGTGCCACGTTTCTGTGAGGCACACCAGGTCGAGTTCTTTATCAGCGATAATATCCGATAGAATAAGAGACTTATTGTTCACAGAACGTGCATTAAAGAGTGCCGATTTCATCAGAGAGGGTACTGTAGACGCCAATAACGGTTGCTCTACAAGTTGAAGCGCTGACAAGTTGTTAACCCTCTGGGGACCAAGCTGTTTTTGGGGTCCTTGAGATGTTCTGACATGCCTTGACATTTGTGCTTTTTTCAGTTATTTATAAACATGTTAATGGCAAAGGTTTAAATTCACTCTATATAGCACAAACAGGGCTACCATAATATGCGAGCAACGTGTATGTAGATGTTTGTATTTTTAAGAGAATAATGTTTATGCGTGGTTATTGGAAAAAAATTAAAATGAAAGTTGCTGAATTAAGACCACAAAACACATATTAAATATGTGTCCACAAGACTTTTGACTAATGGATGTTGTCCCTTTGAGTTCTAGCTTCAAAATGATGTAAAAATAGTCTTGCTTTATCGTTCACAAAAAAAAAATACATTGATTTAAATGGTGTAAAACAGGTTTTGCTTGGAAAGCCAATATGCGAGGGGGAGGAGTAGTTTACACCTTAGATTATGAATGTCCCACCCACTCTGCATAATTAGCCATTCACTCAGGTGTGAAACTGACTGAGCCACAATGCAAGGACAAAATATGTATTTAGAAGAAGACTTATATTGACCATTTAAGATTTCGCTTACATCTCTCTTGTAAATATGTTTTGCTATTTTATTAAAAATGTTACAATTACAACAATAATTACAATTTCAACAATATTTCAAGTGTACTCTTTCTTTGTAAAAAAAAAAAAAAAAAAAAAGATTATAGGCCTACATTTTATCATATGTATTCATTAGTTTGAATATAGCCAACATTGGAACATCTAACATCTTAGTCTATGAATTTATTTTTGACAAAAATATAGTATTTTTTTTGCAGTTTAATACGTTGCTTATACAAATACATTTTATTTCAACATATTCCAGTCGATTTTTACTCATCTCAGTAGGCTATAGCAAAGCAGTTTATTCTTTCACACACAGACGCGCGATTCATATTTAGGCTAAACAGTCTTTACAAATATGTCCCCTTCATTCATCTCACAGAAAGGCGAGTCATATTATAGAAATGCCATTCATCTTTTTGCGGTTTACATAGGCCTACACTAACGTTATTCCATAACGTTATTCCACACGTGAGAAAAGAAAACAGCCTACCTCACTCCTCAGCGGAATCTGCTCCTCATTTCAGGAGATATTGCTCCTCATCAGCACTGTTCTGAGGAATCTTTTCTCCATAAGGTAGGCTATAATGTCTCACTCGCGAGGAGTCGCGACGCGCTTTGTTTACAGCTGATGTGGGCGTTTCACAGCTATGAAATAGTTCTCAGAATTAAACCCACGTCTTGACGCCCGATATATATAGCGTGGAGGTCGCAAAATTCCAAAATGACGGCAAAGTTCATAAGCGCCATTAGATAAACGATAACTCCTCTTTACATTCAGCAGATTAGAAGCAGTGTACCTTAGAGCCATGATGAGAGAATCCCCAGCGGACGAAATCTTGATACCATCTGCGTCCCGGGGCAAACAGTAGAAGTGATGATCCCGACGAATAGAACTCAGAAATAAAAACAATAGTCCAGATATTAAAATGCAGCTCTGCATTACGCAGAACTTCCAGAGCTCCAAGAGTCACAACCGTGACTCAATAGACACTGAAGACAATCACAGTAACAGTAAACAGGAAAACATGGGAAACATGGGAAAGGAGCGGCAGCCAAGGCGCGCCAGCGTTCCCTTTCAGACCAGGAAGAGGGACGTCGGATAATGTAAATATGTTGTCACAGAACTCAATTTTGACAAAAATGTCAGCTAGAACCTTATAATTCCAAGGGGACGACTTGTCTAGTTTCGTCTGGAATGTGGCCCAGACCTCCTCCCGAAGTGGTTTGAGCGATCGGATTCAAATCCGTCTCGAATGTGTTTCAGAGGGCATTTACACCTGGTCTTTTCACGATCGGATAGCTATCTGATCACAGAAAACGCATGAAGTGGCCAGGTGTAAACAGTCCCCAAGAAATCAAAATTGACAGCAGCTAAAGAGCTAAAGAAATACAGTTCTTTTGAAGGAGAAAATGATTTTTCAAATACCTTGATTCCCATTGTACCCAGTACATTTCCAGGCACCGGCCTTAACCACCACGAGAACTCGTCATTCTCGAGCCACTGCGGCTAAACTGTGTCTGACTGTACGACCACCATTGATATTCCTGGGCCCAGAAAGTCTGTGTGTAAGCAAATTTAGGGGCGTAACAAAGGTACAGACCAGAACCAAATAAGGAAATCCCCCAAGTGTTACGTCACATCTGAGTTGACGTTTTACAGCTGCAGTTTAAGGTTTTGAGATTTTCATATTAAGGAGGTGACATAGGATTTTGAGATTCTGTGTATGGCCATTTTACGAGGTGCTGTTATTCAACTATGCTAAGGTAAACTTGGTTTTGCGTTCTATCACCCCTTTAACTCATTCTGTAGTCCACTTAACTTTCTCATTGCCTTGGTGAAGTTACCATCTGGCCCAGTCTCCATTGGTATAGCACAACAAGTGCATTTATGAGAGCACACATGCCTCTTTTCTCAGCTAGCAGGAAGTCTAAGGCTATCCTATGCATGGCCATTAAGCTTGTGGCATGTAGCTGTAGCCCTAAGGACTCAAGTGCTTGATTGTTGTCACATTTTCCTGGTTAAATAAACATTACTTTATTAAAAAAAAGAGGAAAAAAGAAAACAAACACAATTCTATTTTGTATTTTCCATTAACATTGTAATTAATGTTCGTAACCATAATGTAACGTTGCTGAAGTAGAAGCACCAACGTCCCAAAACAAAAACAACACCCAAAACACAAATGCTCAATGGTGCGTTTGCCGTGACCAAGGCAAAGGAGGGCTACTGCTGGGTTCATGGTAGGTCGTGTATTCTGTAATGTTGCTGACGTGGAAGATGATGGTGAAAAGAACCCAAGTGCAGTTTATTCTCAGTGTCCAAAGATCCAAAAACATAAAGTATAAACAAAATCCAAAACATGAAACAAACCATGAAGAAAACTTGACTATGAACAGACCAGGCAAATGGAAACATGGAACAGCATACGTACTTCAATACACGACAAAGTAACATGGCAAACAAAAGGGCTTAAATACAGGACCAATCAGAACATGACACATAAGACAAGGGAAGCACAAGACATGATCACATGAGGGCAAGGAGGTCACATGACAAGAACCAAGAACCAAACTACAAAAAAAAAGACATGAAACAAAACCAACTATGACACCTAATTCAAGAATAATTGTTTGAAATGTTTTTTTTGTTTTTTGTTTTTTTACATTTTATCCCAAAATAATAACTCAAGGCAGTAACAATTTAGACAATATTTTAATCGAACTGATGTTCAGCTTTTTAAAAGTAAACTTATTTTCGAATCCTCTGTCATCAAGCTTGGTAAACATGAAAAAAATAAATAATCATGTTTTCACAGTTCAAGTTCAAGTTCAAGTTATATTTTGATGTGACAAAGTAATGATGAGTTGTTTATTTACTTTTTAATTAGTCTTCCCATTAATGCCATAATTTATTAATTCAGACTGATTCGAGGATGCGGAACTCGCACAAAAACAAGAGGTGGCATTTATTGTGTGAACCAATCATAGCAAAGCATAACCAATCATACTGCAATGGAGGCATTGCCTCCTCTCACATGACTTTCCCCCATTCATTCTTAATTAACCCCCACCACACGCTTTAGGGGGTCTGTTAAAACTAAATGGGCTCAAGGGAGGCAAGAGAGATGCGGCCTCCCGCTGTAACTTTACCTGCTGGTGTCGCGGTTGGACAGTGTTACTTTAAAAAACAAAAAAACAAGTTATTTATACACCTTTTAATGTCATATCAGCGCAAAGCGCTGAAACCCTATTGTAATTGTTACGACTATTATTATTATTATTATTATTATTATTCAATAATTCAATTGAATTAAAATCCCGATATATAACTTTTTTATCTTATCTTTACAAATGTACCTCCTAGATATTCAGTAGCATCTGTTTATGCACATGATATTAGTGATCATTGTGCTGTTGCAATAGTTAGAAATGCAAAATTACTTTGAACAAAACCTTGTGTTATTACCAGGCAGTGTCTCAAATTTTTGAACTAGGTTTTGTTAATGATCTTGTTCGGTTTGATTGGGAGAAGATTTTGTTGATTCCAGATATGGAATGTGCCTGGAAGAATTTTTATGAAAGGCTCACTTCATTATAAATGCTGCTCTCAAAAAATGCCATGTTAAAGCTGATAGTTTTTTTTTGTTTTTGTTTTTTAAATGAAACAACTTGCAACAAATAAGCCTTTGCAGTTCTGAAAAAAAATATTGATTATGTATCAGGGGCATAAAAGGCTGCAGAGCTTAATTCATAATGGATATTTCCATAAAAATGTTAGATAAAGAAAAATGCTTGATTGCTTAAAAAAGCAGTTTGTTGCTGCGAAATATCTATTTCAGGTACCTAAAACTATAGATATGAACAATGATATGGATTATAGAGGAACTAAATATGGATCTAAAATTAGTTTTAAACAGCTGCTAGTTTTAAACAGTTTTGCTTTGTTTAAATAAAGTTCCAAACTTTCTGGAACTTTATTTAAAGTTTATATTTGTGAGATCGCCTCCTTTTAACAATGGGATAACAAAGGCTCATTATCCAGTGTTAAAAGAAGGAGATCCCACAAACATGAATAACTATAGGCCGATTTCTAAATTCTGTATTTTTTTAGAACTCTTATTAGTGAACATATTGTCTTCATATTTAACTGAACATAATATTTTATCACATAATCAGTCCAATTTTTTTTTTTAAACATACAAAAAACAGCACAACTACAGCTGCAATTAAGGTCTTAAACTATCTTAATTGAGGCACTTGACAGGGGAAATCATTGTGCATCACTTTTATTTATTTATCTAAGGCATTTAGGACTGTTGATTTTAGGACTGTTGATCAGACTCGATCTGATAGGATTGTCTAATAACACCATCCTGGTTTGAAAACTATGTAATTATCAGGACACAATGGGTGCAAATGGAAGGTCACTCATCCTCACTTTTACAGATTATGAAATGTGTTCCTCAGGCATCTGTTCTCTACTTTTTATTACCTATTAATCATCTTAATTTTAACACCTGGAATGCTAGCTTTCATTTTATGCTGGTGACACAGTGATTTGTTTTTATTGTTTTTGTAGTGCACCCAAATTACATCAAGCAGGGTCTTTATTACAGTCTCCTTTCATTGTTGTGCAAAAAAAAGGCTTAGCTACTTGAATATAAATAAAACTAAAGTCGTGTTTTTTTATTCCAAATTAAAAGAAACAAGCAGTGATTTTATTATCGGTTAACACTTTACAGAGTACTATAATAGTAGTACTCTACTGTAATAGTAGTAATACCCTCTACTGTAGTACGTTGGTCCTCATTATCGACACGCAAACTAAAGCATTGGTACCTGTTCATTTACAATTCTATTTTTGGTATATTGCCATCATATTTTTGTTCCCTTAATTAACAGAAAATTGCTGAGGTATATTCTCTACATTCACAGAAATTGTATGCCCTTGCGGTTCCATTTGTACAAACTGAATTTGGAAAACAAGCTTCCTTTTCAAGGGAACTCGCGCTGCGTCGAGATTGACAATATGGAAACGCTCTGCGTGAAAAACTTGTAAAATCAGTGCAATGGCACATAGGCAGGTGAAGTCATGGTTGGAAGCTATACATCGACAAACATTGTCAGCTTCTGTGCCTTCAGCAAGCGCTCTGTTTGAAATTGTCTCTGTCTATTTATTGTTGTTTGTCATCTAGACAGGAGTATAATGGCGAGCAAACATCATTTTTGATCATGTGTTCCTCCTTGCCCTCGCTTCATTACGAGTTGAGAAACACGCAATTTATGTGTTGTTTGTTTGGGAGTGGAGCGTGCAGGAATTTATGAATTTATCAGGAATTTATGAATGAACACGGTCAGCCCCCTTTTAATAGAGCTGACCGTGTTCATTCATAAATTCCTGATGTGTAAAATATGCACTATCGAGATTTTTATATCTGCTCCTGTTGGCTTTCTTCTCAAGGGAAGAAAGTCAATAAAGATGCTTTGGCTTGGATCTCGCATACGCCGAGGCAGCGCGTATATTGCGGTGCTGCAATAAGAATCTACCCAGCAAACACAGAACATTGGCACAACCAAGGTTTCTGAGGTTTGCTTAGCCAACCTTCTAACAATGTTTTAACAACATGGCCAAAAGGTTGCTATAACTACGTTGTGTAGTGAAGGTTGTTACAGCGTTGTCACAATGTTGACATTAAACCACCGTTCAGGGCCATTGCTTAAGGTTGTGCCAACGGTGTCTTGACAACCACTGGACTACATTATGTACTCGTCACTGCCCTGAAGCGGGAAAATCAGCCTTTTAAATTCCAACCACCTGTTGTTGGGCTCATTGTGTTCTCATTCATCATCGAGCAAGGATACGTGAGTATTGCGTTTAGCCTA
The DNA here is from genome assembly GCF_963993115.1 of Abramis brama. Lineage (NCBI taxonomy): Eukaryota > Metazoa > Chordata > Actinopteri > Cypriniformes > Leuciscidae > Abramis > Abramis brama. The sequence goes on from NC_139974.1 coordinate 21,327,291, forward strand.
CCTCAGCTATCAAACACAACCTACAACTTTAATTTCTAATGTGATTAATGTAGCATCGCTCGCACTGTTTAGTTTTTCGTTTGATTTTTCCGCTATTTAGTCTCATTCGTTTCTTTGCTCCTCTGGATTTGTGGATGTTTCCCCGGTGACACCTGTTTTCGGCTACTGTCCACCATACAGACCCGGTTTTGTTCATTAAATTTTCTGATCTGCCTTTGCTTTTTATGTTTTATTTATTATACTTAAAATAAATTTGTATATTCGTTTTTCTTTTTTCTCTCTTTTTTTCACAAATGTATGACTTTTGGAAGTGCAATTTGATTATATGCAGTTTTAATAAAGTTGAATTAACGAAACCTTCTGTCATTTTTACTCTTCAAAGTGTAGGCTACACTTGCAGGTGTTGATAGCCCCATTAAATAATAATAATATAGATAAACAATAAACGATAAAAAGTATATAATTATCTAACAAAATACACCATATAAAAATATTGTCAGAACGTCATCTATCAGTTGCTGAATGTCGCGCAACAACGTTGCTACAGCCCTGTCACGTCTTACAATTCTACGTTGTTACAATGTTGCGAGCACGTAGACTGCGACGTTGCCATAGCAGAGATGCAACGTGCCAGAGACGTTGCCACAACGTAAATGTGTTTGCTGGGTAGTGGCTCGGATCTCGCGTTTGCAGAGGCAGCCCGTAGGTTATGGGTCTGCAATAAGAATCTAGAGGCTCGGATCACACATTTGCCGAGGCAACACGTAGATTACGAGTCCGCAATACATGCGTAAGTGACTGAGCAGACTGGAATTTCTCTTTCTCTCTTTTTCCTATGATTGTGTGCAAACTAATTATGTGTGTTTGCAGACTATTATTTATGGTTCTTTTTGTGACTTAGATTATAACATGAATATTCAGTCTATCATTCAGACCATGTATTCTTGTCTGCTTGTTTCTTGGCTGCATTTCATTTTGAGGAATTGTGGCTTTGGAAGTTAGATGTCTGTTTAAAAATACTATATTCAGCCTTTCATCCAGACTGAGTTTTTTGTCTGGTTGTTTTTTTGCTGTATTTAATTTTGAGGAAATCTTTTTTTTTTGGTCTGGTTGGTTTTTCGCTGTATTTAATTTTGAGGAAATAAATGTTAAATACTCATCTGATTTTGATGTCTGTATTAATACACTATATTCAGCCTTTCATCCTGTAACGTAGCTGAGAAATGCAGGTGAAGACGAGGATCTAAATGGATCTAAAAGCACCGGCTCAGGAACAGGAACAGACACCGGCTCAGGAACAGGCAGCGTGGCGGCGGCCATCTTTACTGAGGGCTCAGGTTCAGGCGTGGTGGCGGCCATCTCTGCTGAGGGCTCAGGCTACATGGCGGTGGCCATCTTGTCCAGAGACGCTGGCTCGGCGGCGGCCATCTTGTCCGGAGACACTGGTCGGCGGAGGCCATCTTGTCCAGAGACACTGGCTCGGCGGCGGCCATCTTGTCCGGAGACACTGGGTTGGCGCAGCCATCTTGTCCGGAGACACTGGCTCGGTGGCGGCCATCTTGTCCGGAGACACTGGGTCGGCGCAGCCATCTTGTCCGGAGACACTGGCTCGGCAGACGTGATGTGAACAGTCTCTGGATCGGCAGACGTGACATGAACAGTCTCTGGATCGGCAGACGTGACATGAACAGTCTCTGGCTCAGCAGACGTGACGTGAACAGTCTCTGGATCGACAGACGTGACGTGAACAGTCTCTGGCTCGACAGACGTGACGTGAACAGTCTCTGGCTCGGCAGACGTGACGTGAACAGTCTCTGGCTCGGTGGTCTCGGCGGAACGAGATTCTGGCATGGCGGCCTGGGGAGTTGAGACTGCTGAGACCAGTGAAAATCTTGGATATCGGCTGCTCGGGCAGATGTCAGTGGCAGATCGGCCAGCTTGGACACCAGTCCTCTCCACCCTCGGACGGGTCCAGTGGACGCAATTGTGCTGGCTGATGATGCGGTCTGAGGTGGGCCACGCTCCATGGCCAACGGAGCTTCGGCTGTATAGCCGCCCCCCAAAAAAAAGTTAAGGGTGAATGTTACACCCCGTCTAGGGGAAAAGGGTGCAACATGAAAGACTCAGAAATATGCAGGGTATTTGAACAAAGGTCAATTTATTTACTTAATTTGGGACTTTTGATTCAGGAGCTGACTAGGCCAAAATAACAAACAAAACAACCTTGTCTTTAAACCTCTTTCCTAAACCCTAACCCAAAAGAAAAGAAAAGAAGAATACAATCTGTAAACCTGACTCCCTAACCAAAAACAGAGATCAAACAGTTTACAATAAACAAAAATGGCATCAGACTCCCTACTTTCCCCCCCAAAAAATCAGTATTTACAATATATTTACAATCAGGCAAACAAACTGAAAAGGGCAGTCAAAATCAGTGTCAGAAACAGGCAAAGGGTCAAATATACCAACAAAGATATTCAGATACAAACATCTTTCAATTCAAACAAACAAACAATACTCACAGTCTCAAATACTCGTAACACTCTGAAAATACTCTTAACACTCTGAAAATACTCTTAACACTCTCAAAATACTCTTAACACTCTCAAACTCTGAAAATACTCTTAACACTCTGAAAATACTCTTAACACTCTCAAAATCACAAATTCTCTCTGTTCAAACACAAGATCTCTCTGTAGAGGAAGTGATGACGTGTATTTTAAAGTACTCTGCACCAATCAGGACAAGGCATCAATCAGCTTGGAGGAACCAATCAGATGGCGTTCCTAGACAGACACACACAGAGACTCACAAAACAACAGAGATATAACAAAATACAAACCATAGGGTCATAACATGAATGCGATCCACACAACCGCAGAGCCATATTTATATATTGGGCCAGGGTCCAGCCAGTATAATCCTCCAGCATTATTTGGGCGATGTTCTCATCCAGCCCGCTCCAAAAATGTCCATAAGCTTGGAGTCATCTAATGGTGCTATACCTTTCGATAGACTGGCCGTCCTGAAAAATGTTGCAAAGCACTTTCACAGGATCTTGATTACTTCCTGCTAGATTCATATTTTGGTCAGATGTTCTGTAACATAGCTGAGAAATGCAGACAAAGACGAGGATCTAAATGCAGGGTGATTTAATAAAGTAACACAAAACAGGGAACACAGAACTCGAAGAACAAAGGAACAAAACCAGGGGAATCACAGAGACAGAGGCAACCATTACACGTACAACAACTGACAAAGTAACAAGTGAAACACAAGGGCTATAAATACACAGGGACAAACATGCTAAACAAGATAACAAGGGGGGGTGGCTAATTAGAAACACCTAGGAAGACTAATAAACAAGAAAAACTACAAAGGACTACAAAACATGGCACAGAACAGAAAATAAAAGTCCACACAAGACAAGGGGAACACAAGACAGGAATCATGGCACATCCAGACCGTTTTTACTTGTCTGGTTGATCTTTGGCTGCATTTAATTTGAGAAAAAAAAAAAAAAAAAAAAGAAAAAAAAAAAAAACTGTGTCCTGTCCACAGTGGTAGTCTCCGAGCAGGCTCGAGTTATGGAACAAGTATTCTCGCGTAGCCACACCCTTAGACTGAAGGCAGAAGGTCTGGACTCTGTTGCAGCTTTTCTTGGCCAAGGACCACCCAAGAGTACGTTTGACTGACATGTAACGCAACCAATCACAGTTCGTATTGTTCCGCGTCATGTTTAGGGGTGTGAAAATATAATGTCAATATCCCTGCAATAACAGACCGGCGTTCATCTATAAATAATTCATCCAAGAACGTTGAGCAAGTTTACTGCAACAATGGTGCCACAAACTTCACATACTTTTGAAAAACCAGCATTTAGTTGGTCCAGATAAGTGCTCATTGTCACAGTTGTAAACACAACGGCGTTCTTCTTCCACGAGGGGCTTTGGCGTCACGACATTTGTTACTAGGCGGACCGTTAAAGAACAACACAAACGTCTCCCAGACATCCTGTAGAATTCAACCAATCAGATGACGACTTAGAAACTCCTGAAGTGTTTCCAGAAAAGTGTGCCATATGCATCAGACATTCAGCCAAGGGTCCGTGACGTCTGAGGCTAAGACTATGGAACAAGTGGTAAAGGCTTTGCTGGGGAAGGGGGCCATAGAACCTGTCCATTCCCCTGACAGAGAGTCCGGGTTTACAGCCAGTATTTTATCGTTCCTAGGAAGGATGCAGGGTTGTGTCCAAATCTCTGCACTGGGGCGAATCGTGACAGGTTGCTTTCGGGCCAAAGTATACCAGTATTGTGTTCTTCCTTTCGGCCTAGTCATGTCACCCCGTATTTTGGCTCAATGTGGAGCAGATGGGGGTTTTGGCATTGAGATGTCTTCCTCCCTATATGAAAGTATGGGGGTTTAGGTTGAACGCTGAGAAAAGTGTGCTTTCTCCATGACAGAGGACCACTTTTTCAGGTGTGGTGTGGGATTCGATGACAATGCAGACACACATTTTTCCTGCTCGTATTGGTTCGATCCTTACAGCTGTGAGCAAGATAAGGCTAGGCCAGTCACTCACTGTCAAACAGTTTCGAGACTGTTAGGTCTGATGGCAGCTGCATCAAGACCAAGTGGTTTCCCTGAGGGGCAAGCCATTCTGCATGATCAAGGTTACACGCAGGTGCTTCGTACTTTGGTTATGTGGAAGAAGCCTTGGTTCATGTCCCAGGGTCCTGTGCTGGGAGTTCCAAGCTTACTCTAGAAATCCCTGCACAAGGAACTGGCGGGAATCATCACTTGGATCCAGTTAACTGCCCGGTTGGTACAGTGCTGGAATTTCTGCACGATCGATTCTCCACAGGGTTATCCCCCTCCACTCTAAAGGTTTATGTGGAGGCCTAGCCTGCTTACCACGCATCTTTGGGTGGTGTCTTTGGGGAGAAACCGTTGGTGTTTCCTCCGTGGTGCGTCGGATCAGGAGTATGTCGGCTTTGTAAGCCTTATAACATGGGTATTCCTACAAGAGGTGTGTGATGCGGCGGGCTGCTCCTTTCCGCACACATTTGTCAGGTTTACAACCTATATTTGGGCTTTATCCCTGGATCCTAGGTGATTTCTCTCTTTGTTGTGCTCGCCTGATTTCACACTAGACAGGTACTGGTCACTATGGCAGCATTGGTATTGACGTTCCCATAGCGTCTATCTCGACGCAACTCGAGGCGTTGAAAGGGAACGCCTCGGTTACGATTGTGACCTCGGTTCCCAGAAGAGAGACCATACTTCCCACATGCCTGTGATCGACTTGCTTCGGCCTATCAGAAGCTGACAATGTTTGGTCTGGGTGCGCTTTATAGCTTCATGCCATGACGTCACCCGCCTATACGCCATTGGACTGATTTCTCGTGCGGTAAAACTTTACTTGAAGGTGTGTGCATAAGACTGACATGACACCTTCATAATCATGACATGAAACATGTCATGAATATGAAGGAGTTTTTATGCATGTTTATGACAACTGTCATTAAGTGTCATTCGCTCAATTATGACATTTTTATGCAAATATGACATTGTTTGAGATGTCTTTATGACAACTTGACATAAACCAATACATCATAACCTGTCAATGTCTTTGTCATGACAATTTGACATCAACCAATACATCATAACCTGTCATAAATGTATCACAAACATGACATAGCAGATTAATTATCAAACTTAAGAAACTACTTAGCTTTATGGGTTAACATTACATTAAACTGTCACGTGGTTTGTTTTGACATTGGCTGTCATGAGGCCATTATAACTGTGTCATGAATATATTTATGACCACTTTTTTCTTCCAGTATTCCAGTATTAGTTATAAAATAATTTGACAGTATTAACACTTAATGACATTTTAATGACAAATTAAATTTGTATCACTGTAGTTGAGGTCAAGAAAAATATTCATGACACTGTTATAAAATTATTTGACAGAGTATTAACACTTAATTACATGTTAATGACAAATTCAATTTGTACCACAGGGAAAAAAAAGTGAAGTAAAGTTTTGCCTCGCGTGCTTCACGACGCAATTACGCAGAGCGTTCCAATAGCGCCAATCTCGACGCAGCATCGTAACCGAGGTGTTCCTTGTGTCACTTTGGTGTCCACGAGTAAGCCTACTTTTAAATCTTCGATCTGTGAGCTGTATAGAATGAACCAAATTGCAAATGTTTTGAAATATGTATTGGTATTGTGCTGTTTCGTTATTGTAATATTGTGAGAACTTCTGTAGCTATTCTCATCTTGGCTAGGACACTTTTGAAAAAGTTTATTTCCTGGTTAAATAAAATGCAAAAAAAATGTGACCTTGCTGAAAGTAAAAAAGTATTGTTTTCTTAAAAAAAAAAAAAAAAATCTTACATAACCTAAACTTTTGAATGGAAGTAGAAGTTTGTTCAGTTCAACATTTTCTGCAAAAATACTTAAATACAATTCACTGATGCACTAATGTGATTATCTATGTATGATATTTGGAAAAGTACTGAAAATTACAACTGACTTGAGAATGCCTTTTAAATTACAATTCAGTTCCTGAATTTAAAACGAGGTAGTAAACCGGATTCAGAATTATCATTTGAATTTAAGGAAGTAGAGTCAAATGAAATTTTCTATTGCAAGTATACAGTGTAAATTTAAATTTTCTGAATTAATAAAAAAAAAAAAAAAAATCTAATAAGTTTCATCCTGTTTTCTGTAGCACTTCTATGGGATTGGCTCTATCTAGGCTGTTCTCTCCTATTGCTGTTTGGTTTGTTTTCTTCTTTAAAAACAGTATAAAGCTTTCATCTCTCAAAAGATCAAGAGGCTATGTTTTTGCCATTTTAACCCTATAAATGTATCATAGTTGATATAGGAATTTATAGGGCCTCTAAATTACCATGATCAAAACTTTGATGAAAAACCTGTAATACAAAATCTACTACATGCCTTCTGTCGACTGATTGATAGTTCTTACATTTTTCCTAGTAAAAGTTTGTTAGTTTTCACTCTTCATCAAGCTGTACAATCATTTTCAACTGTGCTAATACGTATCTTATCAAATCAGCACTTTAGAAGAATTTATTAAGGTTTATATTGTGCAAGGCTTTCTTAGTAGGCTAGAGTAATGACTGCTGAAAATTAAGGTTTGCTATTCAAAAAATCCTAAATCATTGTTTCCACAACAATGTTAAGCACAACTGTTTTCAACATTGAGCACAAAAATCAGCATATGATGGCTGAAGGATCGTGTGACAATAAAGACTAAAGACAAATTCAGCCTTGCCATCACAGGAATAATTTAATTATTAGTTATTTTAAATTGTAGTATTTAATACATATACTGATTTTACTGCACTTTTAATCAAATAAATGCAGCCTTGCACACACCACAAACTTTTGAATGGCAGAGTAGGTCAATATACCATTGTTTTTAATAAATTAAACGTACAATATGTAATTTTTTCGCCGCTAGGGGTCGCTAACCTCTTACAATAACAAAGGCGTAGTTTGATTACGCAACATTTGCTAAGAATGATGGATCTTGTCAACGTCAAGCCGACCGATCTGATAATGTTTATGGATGAGTAAATACATCGATGTTTTTATCATGACTGTGATATGAAGCAGGTCGGGATTGCTAAGAGACAGCTATCAGCTCCACACGCGACGCGAGTCCCGCGGATATAAAAGGAATATGGACATTTCATTCTGCCAAACTACACGCAAGTGCAGAATTACTACTCACAGGTCAGTTTATTAGACAAATTTGTGAGGTAACGCAGCACTGTTTCACTTGGTCTAACATTACACTATCACACTAAACTGCATTTGAATGTGTTGAAATTTATGTTATGCTATGTGTTAGTTTGTCTGTATGAGACTAGCAGTAAGCTAGATCACCATTGGAATAACATACAGATCATATTCTAACATTTTATCATTGTTGAACTATATAACATTGATTAGTTTTATGTAAATGTGCTCACCTGTTTAATAAAGTACATGTAGGAGCGGTCGAAGTCTCGGACGTGGAGCTCTCGGCATCTCGAAAACACCACGCTGATATTGATTCTCATTTTAGTTCTCCTTTTTTATCCAAAGTCTGCATGCCATGGTCCATAAGGTTTGAATGAAACAACAACAGCGTGCAGATAGACATTACGAACTACACAGTTGTCCACGTCTGTCGCCTTGGGCTCTGGTTACTATGGCAGTACGAGCGGAAACCAGGGAGAACAGGGATATGACGCCATTGACGGTGACAAAACGGAAATAAAGAAACGGTCCGTGTCTTCGAATTAAATTACAAATTTCTCCTGGTTTGAAAGTTGTTGGATAATGTAAGTACACAACTAAAAAAAATATATAACATAGATATAGTGATTTTTGCTATTTTTAAAGCAAAAAAACTACATATTGTACCTTTAACTTTTATCCATCTTTTAAATTTGGATGTTGTTACAAACCGGCTCTCAGGCTGCAACAAAAAGGGAGAGCAGTCACATCAATTAGAACGCAAAGAAATGCACAAAAATATAATATTCACAAAGAACCATGTTAGGGCTGGGCAATCAGCATTGCTCAAACGGTCAAACTCCATGCCTGAGACATACGCCGAAGCAAGACATCACCAAAGCAGTGCTCCACCACAAACCCTTCCAGTGACATTTAACTCGAGTCCAACAAGTGTCAAGTGTATCGACTATGCTCCCCAAATGGCACCTGAAACACACCCATACACCATAAGCACATGCACAGCCGACGTCACAGATGTCAACATTTTATTTATTACTTCACTTGTGGGCAATTAAATTACAACCTGTAAATTATTTCAAGTCTATTTAGGAATGTTAGATTTTTTCCTAAACCTACTTGTAAATCAGGGTTTTATCTCTGAAGGTCTTCTTAGTTACTAAGTATATCAATCAGTCGCTAAGAGTGCAGACCGTTCTCCAAGTGTGTGTATAAGCCTTCGGTCTTTGAAAGCAGCCTTGTGATTATGAGCGTGATGTCTATGATATAATGAAGGTGTTTGCCGGCCATCTGTTGCATGATGGGCCCCTCAGGACAGAGCCTCAGAGAAGTGCTTCCTTCTAACCAACTCTAATTGAGAGTGACAAATCCTTCCGCTTGAGTGTGATAACGGCCTTTGTATTTTTGTTTTGTTTTTTTGTGCCATTATAGTGAAAAGCATCAGACAATGTTGAGGTTAATGTGTGGTGACCATGTGTGTAACTGCTGTAGACCCCATTATGTCAATGGAAAGAAATAAACTAGCACACTTCTTCTCATTAGTGTTATTTACAAAGGAAAGCATTACTATTACTGTTGCTTTTACTGAGGGTTAAAAACTTGAACACGAATGACAATGACTTTTCATTTAAAATGTTCTTCAATAGAGCTAAACCATCACTGTTAGTGCCTGTTTACATTAGATTGTGGGTGGCTAGTGGACAAGATGCAGGTTTTTACATTTAACTATAGTGCTCTTCACACTTAAAAATATGTGTTGGCTCAACAACAACAAAAAACAGATTGCCACCATTTTGAGTTATGACAACTTCTAATTAAATTGTTTTACCTACATATTACATTGATCTAGAGAAACTTAATCATTTGTAAACAACAACAACAACAACAACAACAAAAAGACAAACAAACAAAAAACACTATTTTTGCTCCAACTTTTTGGGTTGTATCCCTGGAACCAATTAATCTTATTGATTTCAGTGAAAATCCACAGTTGTCTTAGCACGTGAATTTAATGAATAAGTAAGAAACTACTTGGCACTGGCATTAGCTCAGTCATTGCTTATGGAGTCAATGTAGTGTTCACCTTCATGTATCTACTGTACTCTTTAGCACAATGGTAAACACAAAAACTTCAACATTACATAAATTATTTTAAATGTCATTAAATATATAACAACACTAACAGTTATTTCCCTTCACTTAAAAAAAAAATGCAAAATGTAAATCCTATGCAAAGCATGCTGGAACTAGTAATCTACTGTTTAACTTCCAAAGTTATCAAGGCAATTTCATTAAGTTACTACAAGAAATGTGAGTTTAAATTACACACAATATTAAGTTAATGAAATGATCAGCATTATTATGTCAACAGAACTCAACAAAATAATGTTTGAAACTTAAAAGGTTTGACGATATCAATAAATTAGAAAATTTGACTTGCAACCATGCATTTATTTAAGTTGTGGTAACAGATCCAATGGATTAGCATCTGAACACAAAGAGGCAAAAAAGTAGTCAAAGTCTTATCAACTTATGTGTTTTGAAAAACAAGGGCATTTTTTTGCATCTGAAAACTGCTCATTCTCCCTCATTCAGCATCTTTTCCAATCTTTTGTTGCATCAGATGAGCCATATGGTGCTGAACATTAGCTGTGAGACATCAGTATGAAATGCTTCTGCCCGTGCCAGTCTGTTCTGTGTGTACAAGCCATTCAATCTGTCAGACGTGTAACATGTTTTAATGTTGATGTAATCAGGATAAATTTCATGTCGAAGTGCAGAACAGGAAAGCCATATTTACCTTGGACAATTTGCTGTAACATTTTAGTAGTGTGTTGTTCATGTGTTCTGATTTTGGGTTGGTTTGGCCCAAGATGAGATCTGTGTTTAGTTACAATAATTCTCGGAATCAGCCATCCCTTCCAGCTCGTGATGACTCAAGTATAATCTAATTCAGAATCATTTGTTTTAGCTTCCTTTGATGATGTCAAATTTGTGTTTGTGTGTTGATGGAAACTGATGTCCTTAATGAGGGTTTTGCATGTTTAATCCTTTAATTTCATTACTAAATAGGTACTTTTTTTAACATTAGCCAGACGTAATGGATCAAAAGAGATTTGGTGAAATCTCTCTAACCCGAACACTCAAATGTGTCTTTCCTGTCAGTCTGCATGTGTACATAGATCAACAATTTAAAAAAAAATCACAAGCAAAATACAAGAATGCATCCTGTGTGAACAGTGGCCGGTTGCAAAAACTGCTTAGTCTTACAAGTTACTCATCTATTTTTTTTTCTTTAAGACTGGTCATATTTTTTTAAAGTCTGCTACAAATGCAGATTGATCTTGATTAAACTAGTTCTTAAGACAGTCTTAACAGTCTTGACAGTGTTTACGCAACTGGCACCAGGAGTCTACATACCTTAGACAGACTGACAAATATGCTTATGTCATATGCAAATTTTTGAAAACTGAAATCTAACTGAGCCACGGGGGAGCCCCCACTGTGATCCTCAGATCACCCTGCGTATCAACAAAAGTAGTCTTCTGCTGGGCATAAGAACTAGATTGTGGGATAGCGGAGGGGATCCCACCTCTTGCGAGGTATTGGAGTCTTGATCTCAGTACTGAGATGGTCATCTTCCCCCAAGGGGTACATGACTCATCCACGAATGCTACCTCAGCATGCTTATGACCCAGACACGAGAGGCAGTGATCGTGACTCAACTGGGGCCAGGAAACCACCGGATCCAGAAACGCACTGATACAATGACATCTTGAAAAAGACACACTTTTGTGCTGAAGTGCACAGGAGAAGATTGTCTGCACAGCATGCAGAGAAGGGCTCTTGCTGTGCAGAGATTCTCTCGAAGACAATCATCACTGACGTGCCGTCACACCAACACAGGAAACTCTTCGGGGTTCTGAAGACCACACTCGAGTCACCTCGAGTCATCAAGTCACCTTTATTTATATAGCGCTTTTTACAATACAAATTGTTTTAAAGCAGCTTTACAGTTATAACAGGAAAATAATGCAACAAAGTTTGTTTTTAGAAAAAAAAAATGCTTAAGTAAGTGTCACACCAGAATGTGAAGTTCTTAATTTATACCAGCGTTTAGTTTCTCCACTGATAGGAAAAGGACAGCAACCACTTCTTGGATTTATACAGTTTATTTATATAACAATTTACTCACAATAATAAAATAGGCAACAGAAAAAAAAGTAAAGAAAAGCAACTCACTGGTCAGTTAATGCTGCAACACAATTCACCACAATTCATCAGCTTAAATCTATACTCCAAATCCTATCCTACATCAGTATATAAAATCAGCAAAGCATAAAAATAAAATGTATTAAAAAAGTTCGACAGTCTTTAGTCAAATCCCAAACCACATTCAAGGTCTATTGGCCTTATATGGAAATCCGACAGACGAGCGGACCGCGGAAGGGAGTGCTGATTCAGATGAGGCAGTCTAGTTAGTCCGTCCCTTTACGCAGCTCCGTGATCCAATATAAACAGCGGCAGCACTGAGGAGGAGTAAAAGTAGCCCTAAAGGCCAATTTATACTTCTGCGTCGGGTGCGCGTAGTAGGTACGGCGTAGCATACGCATAGACGCATATCATACGTCGTACCCTTCGCCGTACCCTGACGCGCACCTCCTCAAAAATGTAACTACGCGTCGCGGCGACGCGGACCGCAAGATCTGTGATTGGTCGGCTTGGTAGCATCGCATTTCCTCCTACACATTTCCGGCGTGTTCTTCTGCACCGCCCGTCATTTTTAGATTCGGTTCAACCGTCAACAGGTTCACAGGTTGCACGTACCATCTCCTCCGACGCCTTCTCTCGTTTCTGCCTTTTAGTTTTAGTGATTTCACTAAAACTGTTTTTCCACCTCGATAAGCTCCAACTCCAACATGATCCACTTTCTTTCAGACGCTAGTAGCCTAAACTCAAAACAGCCGCGAGGAATCTAAACACAGTGGAAAATTAAAACCCGCCCCCGCCAACTAGCGTCTCGGTGGTGTAACTGTAGAGCAACACAAACATAACGCAGAAGTATAAATGCTCACGACGGAGTCACCTACGTGCGTAGCCTACGACGTACACTACGGCGTACACTCGACGCAGAAGTATAAATTGGCCTTTAGTCTCACGCAAAATACTAGTACAGCTCTCTCGCACACACATAAGTTGATAGGCAGGACAACTTTCCTTTACTTAGCTCAAATCAGGCGTTGAATCCACCGCATGAACCTCTGCGTCCCTCTTCTGATCCGCTGTAGAGGAATACACAAAACCCTCAGATCGTAACACACACAGACATGGATCACACGCACCCAAAACACCGGTAAGCTGAGCACTTTCCTTCACTTATCTCCAGTTATGCGTTGTAATCAGATCCGTGCCCACTGTTCGTCTGGCTGTGACTTTCTGTAATCAATCGCAGCGATCGGTGTTCCTGCCCGTAAGTTCAGCTCGCGGTGTGCGTGCGTTCCTCTGCACACCTTCCCTCTGCACACCTTCACTCTGCACACCTTCACTCTGCCCCCGCGCACCCTTGTTTCTCGCTTGCCTTTTCTTATACAAACTGCCGCACCTGTCCTTAATTAATCCATTAGTCCGAGCAGCGCTGCCAAATGCCACCAATGTCAAAGCAAGAGGGTTGGGTCTGTCAATCATAACTGTTCGGAAGTATTTAGACCCACACATAAGCAACCAGTGACACAGCAATAAGTAATCAAAATACACACACAAACCAAATAAATACATGGGTGAAATAAATGACACACAAAGGGTTCAATACTATAGACAGACAAATGTTCCACATTTGACATAAGTTCAGTGATATTTTGGTTGTAAAAAAGTTATTAATTCATTTAATTTATATAATAGCCGCTCTGGAGAAAACTGTGATGTCATCGTCCAGCTTAGTTCAGTTCTCAAATAATGGTGTCAATGCAGACAGATCAATAATATTGCTGAATATTAAATGTCCCCACCTAAGCAAACCAAAAGCCAAAGGTGACAAAGGGGAAAAATGCACAAAAAAGCAATAGTGGCAAGGAACCAAAACTCCATCATGTGGCATAATGGAGAAAAAAAACCTTGGGAAAAACCAGGCTCAGTCGGGGGGCCAGTTATCCTCTGGCCAACGAACAAACAGTGTATGATTATGATTCAGGCAGCATTACAGGTCAGAAGTCAGATTGGTTTGGAACATTCTGAATATTTATCCAGTTCCATCTGGTTGAAGGTCGGAGTCATCAAGTCAGTATGGAGACGGGTTTGTTGAGGATCAGTGCTGATGACGCCTTCACAGGGGAGAGTCTAGTTGACACAATCTCTGCTGACACTTCAGGGATGCGTTGTGGTCGTGTCTACACGCAGGTCCACCATCTGATCTGGATAGGGCCCGGATCCGGCTGATTACATCATGCGTTGTGGTCTTGTCTAGGCACAGGTCCACCATCTGATCTGGATATGGTCCGGATCCAGCTGATTACAGCAAACCTCGGAATAAACAGAAAGACTAACATTAATGTAGATGCCATTCTTCTTATGATGTAACGAGTACATCAGGTGTTACAGGAAGTGTTCCTGGTTCCGGCTGACCTAGTTTATGCAGCCTAATAATCATTTAACTGATTTGAATCATAGAAATGTTCTATGTGTATGCCAGGTTAAAGAGATGCGTTTTTAGTCTAGATTTAAACTAACTGTCACAGATAGCTCTGAGACTAGGTAAGATCCAAGCGCAGCTTTATTGGAAAATCCAGAATCGTAGTCATGCCAGGCAAAGAGTCAAAAACACTTGCAAGCAATCCACAAAAGAACAAAAGACAAGGGAGAGTGCTCAGGAATGCCGTGTGACAATTACAAAACCTCAATGAGAAATGGCAGAGAGAACATGGTATAAATAGGGTGAGACAAACAATGTAATGACACACAGGTGAATGCAATAATTAGTGATGAGTCCAGGCAAATGATTATGGGAACTGAAGTTCATGGCTGAGTGGCAAAGGTCAGAGGAGTGCCCTCTGGTGGTCAACCTGGGCACACCAGCTGGTAATTGTCCAGCAGCAGGCTCTGGGACGGCCTCCGGGACGACAGTAGGCTCTGGGTCTTGAGGGACGGAGGAACCCTTCCTCCTCTTCCTCCGTTTGGAAGGGTGAGGCAGTGGCCTGGTGGCTCGAAGCTCTGGTGTGGAAGCCATCTTGTCTGAAGATTCTGCCTCGGTGGCCATCTTGGGATGAGGCTCTGGAATGGCGGTGGTCATCTTGGGACGAGGCTCTGGAATGGCGGCGGCCATCTTGGGACGAGGCTCTGGGCCATCTTGGGACAAGGCTCTGGAATCGCGGCGGCCATCTTGGGAATAGGCTGTAACGGACCAGGAGTAACAACTTGACTTTGATACTGAAGGTAGTCAATGAAGCCCCAAAACCCCAGAGTTTTAAGTTCCCCCATCTCCCACGGAGGCAATGGGTATTCCAGGCATCCATTAAAAACAACTATTAGTGGAATATCATTATACTCCAGCCCCACAGCCAGGGACCAAAACAGCATGAGCAAATCCACCTATGCTGCACCCCTGCTGACGCAGGGCAGACAATGCTTGACGTCGTGCCCTCTGCTACTTAGTGGCTGGAGGAAGAATCCGAATTTCCATGCTGCAGGATCTGAGTTGATTGAGGTTTTTGTCACGGATAGCTCTGAGACTAGGTGAGATCCAAGCGCAGCTTTATTGGAAAATCCAGAATTGTAGTCATGCCAGGCAAAGAGTCAAAAACACTTGCAAACAAGCCACAGAAGAACAAAAGACAAGGGAGAGTACTCAGGAATGCCGTGTGATAATTACAAAACCTCGATGAGAAATGGCAGAGAGAACATGGTATAAATAGGGTGAGTCAAACAATGTAACGACACACAGGTGAATGCAATAAATAATTAGTGATGAGTCCAGGCAAAGGATTATGGGAACTGAAGTTCATGGCTGAGTGGCAAAGGTCAGAGAAGGAGTGCCCTCTGGTGGTCAACATGGGCACACCAGCTGGTAACTGTGACACTAACAGAGTGTGTCTGCTTCTCGAACATTGCTAGGAAGACTATTACAAAGTTTAGGTGCGAAATAGGAAAAGGATCTACCGCCAGCAGTTGATTTTGATATTCTAGGTATTATCAGCTGGCCAGAATTTTGAGATCGCCATAGACGTAAAGGACTATAATGCATTAAGAGCTCCCCTAAGTACTGGGGAGCTAAACCAGTTAGTGCTTTGTAAGTAATTAGCAATATTTTAATATGTATACAATGTTTAATATGGAGCCAATGCAGTGTTGACAGAACCGGGCTAATATGGTCATACTTCTTGATTAAGAACTCTAGCTGCTGCGTTTTGGACCAACTGGACTTTGTTTATTAAATGTGCAGAGCAACCACCCAGTAGAGCCTTGAGGTCATGAATGCATGAACTAACTGTTCCACATTTTTCATTGAAAGCATATGTCGTAATTTAGATATACTTTTAAGATGGAAGAATGCGGTTTTACAGATTCTAGAAACGTGGCTTTCAAATAAAAGATTGGTATCAAAGAGCACACCCAGGTTCCTAACTGAAGACGAAGACTTGACAGAGCAGCCATCAATTGTTAGATAATTGGTAAGTTTCGTCAGGATGCAAAGGAAAATAGAGCTGAGTATCATCAGCATAACAGTGAAAACTAATCCCATGATTAGTTGATGATATCTCCCAAGAGTAGGATGTACAGGGTAAAAAGAAACGGTTCTAGTTCTGATCCTTGTGGTACTCCATACTTAAATTGTGATCGATATCGAATCAGTACAGAAACGCTCGGCTCCGAAGCGAAAGCGAGAGAAAGAGAGTGTCTCTCTGCACGCTTCCTATATACCCGCAGCACGGGGCGTCGTTCGCGATGCAAATCTCACTCGCCAATGTCCATTGGCCGTTTCTGTTAACACTCGAAGGTGATAGGGCTCTCAGGCGCAATCCCAATTTGTCAGTCACTGACGTAACTCATTGTCATTGAACTGGAAAAATCTAGGAAAAGCACCACCGCGGAGCTCACCGCCTCTATGACCGCGGCCCTCGCCCCGATTAATTCGGCTCTTGAGTCTATCGCCGCTACCGTGGCTAAACATACTTCTACAATTTGTGGGGGGACCATCATTCTAAATTTAATTTTTTCTATTCTGTTGCTGGACTCTTTCGAGGTAAGGCGCGACGACACTGTTGAAATGGACCACAGACTATGAACAGTACCACATATCACTCCATCTCATCTCCAGTTAAATGTGGACAGTGCTGAAGTATCATGGCAGCTATTTGTTTATATCATGCTATTTGTTTGCTCTACTTCACGTAAGGCTTTTTTGTTTTGTCAAAACAAAAAAACAATTTCTATCTTTGCCTGCACTTTTTTAGCTAGGAGATTGCATGGTCAGCTTGTTACAAATACTGGTCCAGTGTCACTCCAGATTGTTTTCATAAATAACAATACAAGGTTTTTTTATTTTTTATTTTTATGGCGTATATTCTGGTTCATCAGGAGGCAGAACCTACTGCATGGTAAACCGGTTGTGTGTATTCCAGTCCTGCAGGTCGTCTTGTTCTGTTATGACGAGCTTAGGAAGTAACTTGTTGGATGGTTTATGGTCTAAACAATGGCCATTGTGTTTTTGGAGGAATGCGTTTTTTTTCTTTATCTACTGGGAGGTTTTTTGTGTTTCTTTCTCAAAGTTAATTTCAACTGGATGCTACTATATTGCTCATTGTGTTCTTGACCAGGATGCTCATTTATTTCCTAATGGTTAACCTAAGTATCTCTCAGAGAGGACTGAGTGGGTCTAGTATTCGGTTTGTGAGTTGGAATGTTCGCGGACTTGGGGGCCCGATAAAGCGATCCAAAGTGTTTTCACATCTCAGAAGTCTTAAGACTGACATCGCTTTCCTTCAGGAGACTCATTTATGTATAAATGATCACTTCAGAATGCGCAAACCGTGGGTTGGGCAAATATTCCATTCAGCTTTCAATAGTAAATCCAGGGGCGCTGCCATTCTCATTAACAAACGTACCCAATTCTTGCCTGATCAGATCATATCTGATCCCCATGGGCGTTATGTTATAGTAAGTGGCACATTATATCAAACTTCAGTTGTATTGGTTAATGTTTATGCCCCTAATTGGGACAACCCCAATTTTATGACTTCCCTTTTCTCAAAGATTCCCAACTTGGATACTCATCGTCTAATTCTAGGGGGGGACCTGAACTTAGTAATAGACCCCAAACTTGACCGATCTCACCCGAAAGTACTTATACCCTCTGCCATGTCGAAGACATTATGGGGTGCACATAAGTGGTGCGCAGGTGCGCATGCGCTACCCAATTAAACAATGCGTACCAGATGAATTGCCGCAACCCTCATTTGCGTACCTAAGATTTGGGGATAGATAGGTCGGTGCGCAATCTGTGGTGTTGGATAGGCTTGCTTTAAGATAGTAACTCTAGTAAGCGCTTTAAAGTTGTAATTTCTTTGGTTTTCAGAGTTAGAAAAGCAGATATTTGCACATTTAATTTCCAGAGCTTGAAACAGTTATGTTATTTTGAAAGTTACAAGGTTTTAAAGATCAGACATTCTGTTGCACTTCTTCTCTTAATTTTCAGTTGAAATTAAAGTTCATGTGAATCATGTCACATGACATTATCCATGCATCCCTCTAATTTGTTCCTCCCGTGAGGTGGGTTAAGGAAAAAATGCATTTGAAAATGTGAGGACCAAGCAACAACCCCAGGTTCTCCCCTGAGAACAAGACCAAAAATGTTATGTGCACCCCTGTCAATTGGGCTGCATAGATGCTTGGCGCCTGCGCCATCCATTTTTAAAAGAATTTTCTTATTTCTCCAAGGTACACCAATCTTATTCCCGCATTGACTACTTTTTTATAGACAGGGCTCTTTTACCTGCTGTGAAATCCACTGAATATTCTGCTATCGCTGTTTCTGATCACGCTCCCCATATATTAGATTTAGCGCTCTTACCTGTCACCACAAAACAATGGAAATTTAACACAGGGTTACTAGCAAAAGATGAGTTCTGTAATTATATTTCAAAGAAAATTGGTGTCTTCCTTGACAGTAATAAGACTGAGTCCACATCGCCCTCTTTGTTATGGGAAACATTGAAAGCAGTTATTAGGGGAGATATTATTTCATATAGCACACATCTGGCTAGGAAAAATAAACAAAAGCAGCAAGAGCTTATTGATGCAATTCTCAGCGTAGATAGAGAATATTCAAGCTCTCCCAACACAGAATTGTATGCTAAAAGGATCAAATTACAATCTGACTATGACCTTCTCTCTACAAATAAAGCAGAGTACCTTTTAAGACGGACCAAAGGGACATACTATGAATATGGTGATAAAGCCAGCCGTCTCCTTGCCCTCCAACTTAAACGTCAGTCAGCCTCAAATTTCATAACACAAATATATGACTCTTCTCATTCCCTAACTACCAACCCAGCTGAGATAAACTCCACCTTCGCTTCCTATTATTCTAACCTGTATCAATCTGAACCCCCTGCAAATAGGACTACAATGGATAACTTTCTGGATAACATCGATATACCTACCATAGATCCTCATATTAAAGAGGAGTTGGAAACGCCTATAAAGCTGGAAGAATTAATTTCTTGTCTTAAATTAATGCAAAATAACAAAGCTCCAGGGCCGGATGGATTTCCGGTTGACTTTTATAAAAAGTTCTCCCACCAACTTGCTCCTTTGTTATTAGACATGTTTAATGATTCACTGAAGCGGGGCTCTCTGCCTCCAACCTTAAATCAGGCTCTAATCACGCTCATTCCTAAAAAAGACAAGAACTTGAATGATTGTAGCAGCTGGAGGCCGATAAGTTTATTAAATTCAGACATAAATCTTTTAGCCAAAGTACTAGCATGCCGCTTGGACCCTTGTTTACCAGATATAATTTCTTTAGATCAAACAGGGTTTGTTAGAGGTCATCAACTATCATCTAATATTAGAAGACTTTTAAATATTGTACTATCTCCTAACACATCCCAAGATGCTGAAATGATTATATCTCTAGATGCGGAGAAAGCCTTCGACCGGGTCGAATGGGATTACTTGTTTTCTGTTTTGGGGAAATTCGGCTTTGGGTCCAAATTTATTTCTTGGATACAACTTTTATATTCTGCCCCTTCTGCTTGTGTGACAACTAACTTTCAAAGGTCTGAATATTTCCCTTTATCGAGAGGGACCCGCCAAAGTTGCCCAATGTCCCCCCTGCTCTTTGCCATAGCATTAGAGCCCCTTTCCATTGTTCTTAAATCTTCTGCATGTTTCACTGGTATTGTTAGAGCTGGACTGTAACATCGAGTGTCTCTTTATGCTGATGACCTGTTGCTATATGTTACGGACCGGACCCAGTTAGCTCTGTAGATAATATTCTGCAAATCTTGACAACTTTCGGATTATTCTCAGGATATAAAGTAAACATCAGTAAAAGCGAGTGTTTTCCGGTAAATACTGCAGCCAAACAGATCTCGTCAGATACGTTACCATTTCGATTAGCTTATAACAGCTTTCGCTATTTAGGTATTAATATTTCTCACTCCCTCTCCTGACTATATACAAATAATTTTACAAAGCTGGTTACTGAAATTAGGTCTGATTTGGCACGCTGGGACTCTCTCCCTCTCTCTTTGGTGGGCAGAATCAATTCTATTAAAATGAATATTCTTCCCAGATTTTTGTTTCTTTTCCAGTGTCTTCCAATTTTTTTATCTAAATCATTTATACAAATGTTAGACAAAATGATCTCAAAATTTATTTGGGCTGGTAAGAACCCAAGAGCGCGTCGAACAACACTCCAAAGAAGCAAATCATACGGGGGCCTTGCACTGCCTAACTTTTTATTTTACTACTGGGCCGCCAATCTTCAAAAAATCCATGCTTGGTGTAATTCTCCCAATTTAGACTGGTGTGTAATGGAAGATGCCTCTTGCCATCCCTCATCTTTGGCAGCTCTGCTTTGCGCCCCTCTAGCTTCCCGTTATCCTAGTTGTATTAAAAACCCAATTGTACTTTCCTCCTTGAAAATTTGGAAACAATTCAGGCAACACTTTAAACTTTCATCACCCGTCTCTTTAAGCCCTATTTGCAATAATCATTTCTTTCCCCCCTCCAACGCAGATGCAGCTTTTACTTTGTGGAGAGAGAGGGGTCTGGTTCGTTTTTCAGATTTATATTCAGACGGCCTTTTTTCCTCATTCAACAACCTCCGTACTAAATTTAATTTACCCCAGTCTCATATGTTTCGATACTTTCAAGTGCGGAATTATGCTCATACACATTTTACTCCTTTCCCTCACTCTCCAGCTGAATCTCTTATCACTGAGGTACTCTCCCTTCCACTGGCTCGTAGTAAGATCTCAGTATTCCTTGACCTCATAGCATCTTCGAATATGTCCTCCCTTGTGAAGCTCAGGGATAGTTGGGAAAGGGAGCTTGGCTTTGATTTGACTGATGAGTGGTGGAGAGAGGCAATGATCATGGTCAATTCTACATCTTCCTGTGCTCGTCTTAGTTTGATCCAATTTAAGGTTTTCCACAAAATTCACTTCACAAAAAACAGACTTAGTAGGCTATTTCCAGGCACAAATGATACCTGTGACAAATGTGGTTTATCTCCAGCAGACCATGTTCATATGTTTTTTTCTTGCCCCAAATTAGTCAATTTCTGGTCATGTTTTTTTAAATCATTAAATAATTCCCTCAATATCAGGTTAGAGCCTTGTCCACTGATATCCATCTTTGGGGTTCCTCGTACTTCAACTAGTCTCACTAAGAAAAACTCTGATGTTGTGGCTTTTGCCTCTCTCATAGCCCGTAGACGTATTCTATTACATTGGAAAAGCCCAAACGCTCCTCCCACTACTTCTTGGTTAAGGGATTTAATGTATTTCCTGTCTTTGGAAAAAATTAAATATTCCCTCAGGGGTTCAGCAACCAATTTTTATAAAAGATGGCAACCTCTCATAACATATGTAAACACCCTCACCTCTCTGGACTCCAACTGAATCAATGGGACACATCCAATTTGTTTATCTTATCAAGTCCTTAGTGAGCATGCTGGGCATCCTTTATTTAAGTAACTTTTTTATTGTTATTAGTATATATTTTTTATTTTTCTCTCTTATGCCTTCCTTTTGGATTTTATTTTATTTTGTCTTTTTTATTTATTTACTGATTTATCTTCACCTAACTAATTATTTTTTAATTGATTGTTCTTAGTTTATTTATTTATTATTATTATTCATATTATTTATCCATGTTTTTTTTTTTTTTTTTTTTTTTTTTTTCTCTCTCCCCTCTGTTCTTGGGAGATGTTCCTTTTTTTGTTCTTTTTTTTTTTTTTTTGTTCTCTGTTCTAATGTACCACATAAAAAAGAAAAAGGCTGGAAAACAGCTGTAGCATAATTAAGAACTGTATTGATGCTTGTGAATGCTGGTTTCCAATAAAAAAAAAAAAAATAAAAAAAAAATATATATATATATATATATATATAAAATACCGGGTGGGACAATTTTGCCATTTCTAATTATTGAGGGGGAGGGGGGACTTGTCCCCCTCAGTGTCTTTGGTGGTTACTGCCCTTTTTAAAATACAATTAAAATTCAGTAATATTTTTTATTCATATAATTACTAAAATAATGACATATTGTCTTCTGTAGAGCTGCTTTACAGCTGAAGTTGTTTTATAATTGATGGATTTTGTAACATTAACTGTTATTAAAGCTGTTTTGAAACTATCTGTATTGTATAAAGCTCTATATAAATTAATATGACTTGACTTGGAAATGCTTATAAACACATTTTGACTCTTATTGCAAGATGCCAGATACCTGTCACGTCTCATCAATCCAGCTCGGTTCTTGTTCACATATCTGCATCTGGTTAGCATTCTATTGATCCTGTGAGATAGAGATTACTTCTGACCCTCTAATTAACCTCTTAATCCTCCATGCCATATTCACAGCCCTGTTTGTTTTAAGGGTTAGGAATTAAAGCAGGGGTGACAACCATTTTGACAGTTAGTGTCATTTTAAAAAAAATTCTAAACCCTGTGTTTGTAAGTATCATCGCCTCATTGACAAAGTATTGTTTTGAGAGGAAGCTTAAAAATATGTGACACATAGCTGTAGTTGCAGGTACATATCATTTTGGAAAGACACAATCTGGTTTTAATCTGGTTGAAACTGGTCTAAATCGCACAATTAGTGGATCATAAACTATAGATTTGTTTGGTTGGAAAATCTGATTGCCTCTATAAAGCTCATTAGAGAAGATATTTAGGAGATGCTGGCCATGCAAAGCTTGTGGATACAATTGAGATGTAGAGAGCCGTGTCATATACTGCCACAGACTTCTTGAGGACTGATGGTTTGAGCATCTTGCTCTCTTAAGAGCAATCGTCTGGTGAGCATTGGTGTGTTATCCATTGTAATTCACGCCTGTCTGCTAAGTGCAGTTAACTGTAAAACACACATAATGATGTGCTCATTATGCTTATGATAAAGATAACGAATTATAATGATATAAGCATAATCAAGTGTTTTTGTAACCAATAATATAACTGAAAGCAGCTGACAATTAAAAAAAGTCTTACGCCCGTTTCACACATACTCCGTGCGCTGCTTACACATATGCTGCGTTTGCAGTGCGTAACTGATCCGCTGCTGTACCACACATACTCACTATTTTTATTTCAAATCCAGAAGTTATCAGCAACTTTTATTTAAAAAAAGTTTTGTCAGCATTGCGATTCTCTTTGTACACATACACTCTTTAATAGATGTATTCACGTTTAAACACAATTTAAACAACGTATTATTCAATTCATTACTTCTATATATATTTTAAGTTGCTTAAGCAAGTGGTAAAATATTTAACCATGTAGGCCTACTTATATTAAAATCGCATACATTTTATATTAAAACTTAAAATTGACAAAAACAGCAGACTCATACCCTTTCTTTTGCATAATTTAAATCTTTATATAATAAAGATGCGTTTGCAGCACAGCAAAAATAGACTCGGTGCGGAAACGATCGCTGCACTGCTGTATACGCACCGCAACTGGAACGGATCGACGGACTGCAACCGCGTGCAGTGTGAAAGCTCTAACCTGTTAACATGAGTACGGAAAAAAATACGCACTGCAAACGGAGTAGGCTATGTGTGAAACGGGCGTTACAATATACTTACGCTGGATAGGAATTGGAAGCCTGTAGCATAAAGACATGTTGCTAAGTGATACTATAATAAGCTCTAACAATAAATATCACACAAATATAGGGCAAAATAATATTTTTTTATTTATTTACATGGAACTTCAAATATTTTTGTTCACACCTGACAGTATTAATGAAATGATATGAATGAGATATTACTAAGTTTAGCTTGTCACATTGCCTTCTGGGTGATTTAGCGTAAATTAAGATAATTTATAAGGCAGCATCATTTTGCAACCTGATGTGTTTAGGAACATATTTAGGAAAATATGCTTTTTGTCCCTTAAAATGCTGTCTAGAAAGGCGGCTCACTAGGATTCAGAAAAGAGCTTATAGTTTTGGCAATATGTGGCAACACAAGTTACTTTCTTGTAGTTTTTTTTTTTAATATTTTTTTATTACCAGTCTTCTTTTTCCAGTAGGCTGAATGAAAATATTATACAGTCCTAACCTGACGCTGGTCTTCATTTGCTGCAGATTACGAAATTAAGATGATTAGTTAATTGATCAGTGCCCTTGATTTACTCTAAGCAGTGGCTAAATTATGTCTAAATCAGTACCATATTGATCAGTTATGTCTAGATCACTAATAGTATTGATCAAGGCCTCTTGCCAAGGCTAGCCAGTGACAGCTTGTAGGTACAGCGGGCTTGATTCTCTTGAAAATCACATTGAGTCATTATGAGTCCCTCGCTGTGGGTCTTTTGTCTTTGTGTTGTTGAGAGTCATTGGTGAGGTTGGGGAGTCTTCTAGGGATGAGACGGTATTGTTTTGGTCTTTCCCTCAGGTCACCCTGGCTGTGTGTTTAAGGTGGCCTCAGCGAAGCTCACTGCTCAGGTAACGCTGGGGACATCTGGCTCAGGAAGCCATGTCAACCCAGGCCCTATCCCCAGTGCTATGAGGGCCACCATCTGAAAACTGTACATGACCAGCCTTGAACCCCAGGACCTCAAGTGATTGATCCAGGAGGGAATAAATTGGTTGAAAACTCGCTAGTAGGTGCATAATCACGCAGAACTACCAAACTGAACACACACTTCCTACATAAGCCAACGATCCATGTGCTGAGACCGAGAGAGTGTGCCGGTAGGGTTATGGAGGTGTTTTCGAAAACATATCAAGTCAAGTTCTCATGTTCTTGATTACTGGGTATTTTTAGGATCTCCAGTGGTCTATGATGGATCAATCATCTTTGAGGTTTTTGAGGTTTTGAGGAGGCTACGGTTAAGATTGTGGGAGTACTTTACTTCTTTGAATCTAGGAGTGTTAATCTTGGTAAGTTCATCATTTTTTTTTCATTAACTTTTTTAGAATGAGTTTCCTGTTTCATGTTATGATAACCTGCAACTGCAGACCAAAGTAAATGTATGTGTGTGTTTCGAGGTATTGGTAGAGTCATGGATATTTTTAATTACTGGGCATAAAATCCTTTACAATTGGATAATGATTATATGCAATTAGGTGAAAATGCCCAAAGTGGCAAAGGGCTGTGAAAGGGCACTGGCTCTAATCTGGAATGCTAGATGTTTAATACAATTTACCTATCAAGATCTAAAGCAGTTTAACCATTTGCATCTGCCCTGTTAGTCTAAAAAACAAAATGTATTGATTAAGCATTTCATTAAAGCATTGGTGCTTTTCAAGATTTCTAACCTGAAAAAAAATATTTTTTAGATGTTTTCTTGTTTTCCACAATGTATTTTGTATAGATATCTTTTGTATATTATAAATCGCATACTGAAAATATATAAATATTTCTAAATAATGATATTCCGCAAACCCAATTTGGAGGTTCTGCTTTGTTTTCAAGCACTGCCAGATTGTTCAGATGTTTGCTAATGTATCTGAATGCTGAATGTTTTTCCGCTTAAAGTCTTTATGAAATCCTTGTAAAGATTAAGCTTATGTGAGACAGTCACCTCATCAAAAAGTTAAACTGGTATCAGGCTCTGTTGTAGAGGGGCTTTGCCTCAGGAGCCTTTGCTAAAAACAGCTGTTACCTGCTGGTCACTTTGGCTGTCTTAACTCTCAGCGTCATAACCCAGTTTCCACCTCAGAGTTAATTTGATATTGTGCACTGTTTTATTGTGTGTTCCCGAAGCTATTATAGAAACAGCAGTACTTATACTGATGCTACAGTATCTCGATTGAAGCTTGGGAGAGTGAAAAAAAATTGTAGACTTCTTTTTTATACTCTATCCTAATATAATTTGAATGTATTTCAAGTTAAATAGAAGTTACATTTGTATTGCAGTTAAAATTATAACAGAATATGTTAACCTCATTTTTCAAATTATAAAGCATGTATGTAAATGCACTTGAATGACAAGTGTACAGTGGTCCAGTCCAGTATATTTCATAACTCACCACATTTCAAAATAAATGATCTTCTATCTTCTGTGGTAATAAACAGAAAGCCACAGATGATGTCCATATATTTTAACTTGTATATAACTTAAAATTTTATTTTTAAGTTTAGTACTAACTAACTAACTAAAACTTTTATAAGTATAATATATGGTTCTTTTTTTAATTAAAATGTAAATTAAAATTATATTTGACATTTAGGAGATGTAATTATCAAATGCAATTACCTGATGCAATATTTCTTGAACAGTCAATTCTGTAATCAAAAGACCTCATCTGAAGCAATTTGTTTATTTTTTTCTGTAGGACACTATCAGACAGACTGATGGCAAAACAGGTCCACATTTTATTCATTATGTGGTTATTTCTATGAATTTATTCATAAGTAAATGCCGCCCATGGCTGAAGCCCTCACATGTGTCACGAGTCATTGCACAGCTTCATTTAGGATTAGGACAAATAACAATCAATATGACTGATCACAGCTTAAGATCAGTGCCTAAACTGCCTCATATTTGAAATCAATAAACTTTGACTTTTGGGATTGTGATTGTAATCTTACCATTTTAGTAACGCTTGGTCTGATGGCAAATTTAACATTATCTGATCTGTTTAACGGTTCGTCATACACATGTATGACAGTCTTCCTGTCTGAGGATGTGTCGCCCCGGCTGTTCAACCTCTTGGATTTGTCCGGTGTCAGATTAAGAGAGCGTGCTCAAAATCTTTCACCCAATTTGGCAGGGTGAGGGGCAAGTGGGGCGGGTGGATTCTCCATATATAAGAGCCGATGTCCTACAGACACTTTTCACGTAGTATGCTTCATGACTTCATGTCAGCTCTGATGTTTGTACGCACGTCAGTGCGACCGCCAATCGATTTTTTTAAAAGTGCATTAACTGTACCCTTTTTGTTGCATTGACTTAAGCTTTTTAAATAGTTTTTTTTGTGTGTGGTTGTGCCTTTGAAGATTTGCATAATGAATTTCTGCATGTCAGACATGTATGACATAGCCCACGGCGTGAATGGGGGATATGCAGTGCCGCCCGGAGGTGAGTACTGCATGTATGGTGGAGAAGGGCCTGGTTTCACTCACTGTGAGCCACAGCCTTTACACCACCATCCTCCCAGCATGGAGCAGGCCTGGCCGCCCAGCCAACCATATGGGTGCCCGTTCAATGGCAACCCTGTGTTCAAGAGTGAGTTATGCTCCATGGAGGTGCCTCTCAGTCACTACCACCAACCAGACTACTACTCTGACGGCAGGCCAGACTTCTCTCAGATGCAGTGGATGCAGGGGCCGCACAGGAAAGGTATCGCAAGCTCTAGAAGAAGCATAGAGGTGTGCTGTTTGGTACCAAAGTTTTGTCTTTTCTTTTTTTGATTTTTTTTAGGTGGTTGACTGTTTGCAAACATGTAAACAGTGTTCACGTGTAGTAGTCTAATATCTCAGTTCAAAAAGTTATGTGTTTAAACTCAGATGTGCTCGGTTGAGATCTGATTAAGAATATTTTGATTTATGACTAAAATAGTGTTGTTGGTGGTGGTGTTTTTTTTTTTTTTTTTTTGACTTTTGAGTTTTGAGGACTGATTCAAAATGCGTTAGTGTAATTTTTTATTTTTTTGTATTTTATATCAATATGTTTTCTATTATTTCCTCCATTTGTGCCAGTATTGGAAAAGCTGTCATTATGATGTTATAGTAGTAAACTGAACTTAAGTGCCTCTTTCTAAGACATATTCAGGGAGCTAGTTTGGCATTGTGTCATATATTGATCTTCAGGGTTGGATGGAGGTTTGGGGTATGTTGTATTGATTTGTAAGGACACAGACAGAGGAACAGAAGGTTTGAGCTCCTGTCCTGCCACTGACCTCATCAAAAGACTTATTGATCACATATTTATTCCTGAGCTGCAGCAAGCTGCCTGAACGTATGTGTGTCTTAAAACTTATTTGTGTTGTTGTTGGGTTTTTGTCTAAACATAAGAACATTCTGATAAAATAAGTATTTCCTTTAATACTTTTTCCTTCTATTTTTTCTCACATGGCTCACATTTTCTCTTATAATTTTTCTTTCTTGAGTTTTTCCACAAAACTTAACATATCTCAATTAATTATTTTTTATAAATTAATTATTTGATTAAAATATATATTTTTTTAAGATTTTTAAGATAACTTAATGAATGTGGTTAAATGGCAAGACAGAATGCACCACCTCTTAAAAGACTAAAAATGTGTGTTTTTTGTAAAATTGTTTTGTTCTGTATCTTGAGTTTTAGTGCTGTTTTATAACTTCACAAGCAGTTTTATCTATTTTTATGCTGAGATTTCCATGTTACATTTGCTTATTTTAATAAAATGTGTACATTACTGTACTTGTAACTGTTTATAGGGTACATACCAAGTTACCTGGACAAGGATGAGCTGTGTGTTGTGTGTGGGGACAAAGCAACTGGCTACCATTACCGTTGCATTACCTGTGAGGGCTGCAAAGTGAGTGTTTCAAATGTATTTGAGTTCAGCCATTCTGTTCTCTTAGAAAAGCACACAGTGCATTAATGACAAATTTTATTAATGTACAATACACATCACACTCTGTTTACACTACTTCATTATGATATTCATAAGAAGGGTCATGCTCGGCAATTAAAAATGAATTCTTGTTTTTAAGGGTTTTTTTCGACGCACAATTCAGAAGAACTTAAACCCAACATACGCTTGCAAATACGAGGGAAAGTGCGTCATTGACAAAGTCACCCGCAACCAGTGCCAAGAATGTCGCTTCAAGAAATGCATTGCTGTTGGCATGGCAACAGACTGTGAGTGTCCTAAAGTCAAAAACACTTGAATAGCCTTGTGCCCCTGTTAACTGATGATTCTGTAAGTACAAGCACTTTTGCTGTCTCAACATTGACAAAAAGTTGCTTTGTGTTTGATTGTTAAAAAGACAGACATTGTGCATAGCTCTTGCAAACATTTTGTTGTTCCTCCAGTGGTGTTGGATGACAGTAAGCGTCTAGCCAAGCGAAAGTTGATCGAGGAGAACCGTGAACGGCGGCGGCGCGAGGAGATGCAGAAGACGGTGTGGGACCGGCCGGAGCCAACGCAGGAGGAGTGGGAGCTGATCCGGGTTGTCACAGAGGCGCATATGGCCACAAACGCTCAAGGCAACCACTGGAAACAGAAGCGTAAATTCCTGGTGAGAGGTCTCTTCCCTGATGACTGCATCAGTGATGTACAGTGATGTATCTTGTGTTTTTTGTTTGTTTGTTTTGGGTGCGATTATATTTTTCTTTCTTTATTTTTTTTTTACCCTACCACAACCTTAGATTCCCCTTCCCAACCCTTCCTGCACAATTCCCAAGCCCTTCCTCACCGCTGTTCCCATTGTTAATATGTCCATGTTTTTGTATCTCCTTGTAGAGTGGGGAGTGTTAGATGGACGCTGGAGAATCTCTACCACAAAGGCAGCAGCACTAACTTTAATGGAACACCTTTGTCCTTCTTTCTCAAGCTCTGTTTCCTAAACCCAAAACTGTTTTCTCATGTTTGTTTCTTTTCTGATATTCTTCTCTGTCTTTTTCTAACCAAGTTTCTAATGGTTTCATAATTGTTCTTTTCTCTTGAATCTAACTGTCCTCTACCGATTGAAGCTCTGTTTGAGGACTCTTTTAACACTGCTGTGGGTTTCCATGGGAAGTTTACTTGCTTTCTTAAAATGTTTGATGCTTTCTATTTGGCAATTACATTTACCTCAAAGTACGTCATTCTACGTCACTTAAACTTCAGTATGAAAAAATATATTAGTGTTGGCAAGGTCAATTCATTTCTGTTTGTTTCATAACTCTGATTCAGAGATTTGTTAGCATTACTCAAAAAATGTTCTTTGAGGTAAAAAATACTTTGAAGTAACAAAAAGATATCTAAGTAATTATTACTGCTTATTATGTAGTATATTGATACATACAAATACATTTTTACTTTTAGTTCTTGCGCTAAACATTTTGAATTTATAGCAAAAATGGACCTCATTCATAAAACACAAGCAGAGTGAATTTCTATGTAAATTGTTCATAAAACATTCTTATGCAAAATGTTGCAATGGTTTTTCAGACGATTTTTACAAAAATGTATTCTGCTCATGAATTATGATTTAAGCCCATTGTCTGTTTGAACAGACTATTAAGTCACTTCAGATTCCATGCAAGTATCATAAAACGTCAAAGGTATATAAACAAAAAAATGTAAGATAAATCGCCCAGTCCTAGTTTTCATATATTGTGAGGTAGAACATAAAATTAACAGCAAAATTTGTATTAAAACTTTATTCAAGTTTTACTATGGCCAATTTGCAGTAAATGTACTTTGAATCCTAAATTTCTGTATGCAGTTATTCTGTATGTAATTTTATATGACGATTGTATTATATAATAATATACAATGATGATTTCAAAGCCTCAAAATCCATGGAAACCCCACGCAAACTCACTTTCTCACTGTCATTTTCTGTCTGCACTCTCACCTGTCCAGTTTAAACTTGTTCTTTTTAGTTGACTTGACTCGGGTTCTTCATTGAAACTTCACGATCCCTGTTGATTGCCCAACAGGTCGAGGAAGCAATGCTACTTAATGAAATAACATGTAATTTATTCTGTACTTCTGACCAGAGTGCAGTGGGGGTGAAGGAAGCAAAGGTAAGAACCAGCAGAGCAAACACATTTATTTATGTTTTTGTCCAAAAGAACGCTCTCTCAAATTCTCAGCTGCTTCCATTTCTGTCACGTTTTTTTGTTTGTTTGTTTTTTTGCGGATAAATTGACATGCTGAATACTTGAGGCATTTGTTTGGAGTGTTTATATAGCTCTCTGCTCACTGTGTCAGAATGAAGGTGTACACAGAAGAGGAAAGCTGAATAATTGCCTAATATCAAAAGTAAACATCAGGCTGTTTTGGCGCTGTACTCAGCTCCTAATCTTCTTTTACCCTCAGTCTGGCTTTTTTTTTTTTTTTTTTTTGCTCTGTCTTTCACATCACAATTTTCTGGTCAGAAGGTCACAAATCGTAAAAAAAAATAATAATAAAAAAATCCAAATATCAGTGGATAACCCTAGTCAATGAGCTCCCCAGCAGAAGGAGCTATCAAAGACGCTTCTCTGCTCTGATAGTTTAAGTTTCTCATCTTTCCTCTTTTCCCTCTTAATAACTGGGCTCCACTCTTGTTTCGGTGACATGTCTTGCTGTAACTCTGGCCTTCTTTGTGCTTTAGAGGGGAATGAGGATTTGCTGTGTCATACCTTTGTCTCTGTGAATGTCCATTTCCTATAAGTACCCGTGTTACTGAGCACACTACCTCTCCCCTTCCTCTCGTTTCAGCCGGAGGACATCGGTTCGGCACCCATCGTCAACGCACCAGAAGGGAGCAAAGTGGACATAGAAGCCTTCAGTCAGTTTACAAAAATTATCACCCCCGCAATTACTCGTGTCGTAGATTTTGCCAAAAAGCTGCCCATGTTCTGCGAGGTAAGAAACCTGTTGTACATTGCATCAAACAACACATTCTCACTCCTAACCTGTAACATATGGATGCTTGGCCAGGACCCCTTCGCGTCACTTTTTAACACACAGGGTACCTCTTTAGCGTAATTTATAATTTCCTAGATATTTTGGAGCACCTAATCCCTCCCCTACCTTAAACCTAACCACTTCTAAAAAATATAAAACACGTAACAGGCAAATAAAAGTGCAGTCATAGGTATTTATTTCAGAAAACAGTATAAAATTATAACAGACAACTTGTCGTATTTCAAGTCCTCTGAGGCCATATGAAATATTTATGTGAAGAACAGAGTGGAACCTGAAGGTTTTAATTTCTTAAAATGTTCCCACTCTATGAACTTAAATATGTCATATGTCATTCAAAATATACACCCAAATGTTAGCATGATGCAGTCGGTCACGAAGCATACGAGAGCCAATGCCATTTCACAATCAAAACCTACGTAACGCTTATTCTAGCGTCAATTTTTAAATGTGTTCAGAGGATTTAAGCTTTACGGTGGATGGAGACACGAGACAGTGATCGCTTTTGGGTCTGTTCCTCAAACCAATTGTTTGACCTTAGAACACTTGGAATATTTGTACTTTTTAAATAAATTGTGACTGTAGTTGTATCTGGCTGTTATAGCCTGTGTTTTATATGATGTTTTATTAACAAAGTTCGGGAGGAGCAGGTTCAGATAATTAACCAAATTATGCACAGCTGGAGATTAATCAGTAATCAACTCAATGACAGAGTATAAATTCACAGCAGACCTATCTCTGTTCATTGAAAGTTTGTCAGCATCCCTCCTCCACCCCATCTCCTCACTTCCAGTTCCATCTACACTTACCAACTGGGGGGAGTACTCTGGGTTCGGGCCTAACTCCGAGCTCGGAGCCCTCCCCCCGGACAGCACGCCAAATACGCATAAACTTATTGTACTAATTATATGTAGATGTGAACTCGTGAAATTATATAATATACAAATGGCTAGGTTTAAGGATTGTTTTAAAAAATGTATAAATAGTGTAATGTAAATAAAATTTCTATATAAATTACATATATGTCATAATGGCAATATTATACACAAATACATAATTTTATTGTGACGATAAAATTCCCATGCCAATAGTATCTGTGTATGTTGCCAAATATTTTTTTATTGAAAGCAATAGAGTACCCTGCCTGT